>NC_138131.1:22859433-23256933 GCF_964188305.1 Podarcis bocagei
GGTCTGGAAAAAATACAAAGACTTATTGGAAAGCAAAACTCCGAGGTGGATATCACCAATAGAGGCCAAGGCTCGGAAAAACCCCAATATGGAGGCCTGCTGGCCGAAGTATTGGGAAATAATAGAAAACATTGGAGGTAATTGGAGGTTGCAGAGCTTTGAAAAACTAAAAGGTAAGGTGCAAGATTGGTTACACTATGCCCAAATTAATGAGGTCTTTAAGCTAGACAAAAAAACAGGATTCCAGGTGGAAAAATCGAAACTTGAGACAGAGTTGTTAGAACCAAAGACCAAGTTACTATCGAGAATGTATAACTTGCTGCTTAAATGGAACACTCAGGATGAGACAGTTAAATCAGCTATGATAAAATGGGCTCAGGACATTGGTTATAATATCATGTCTGAAGATTGGGAGAGGTTATGGACCACCGGTATGAAGTTTACTGCATGTAATGCTCTGAAAGAAAATATTATGAAAATGGTATACAGGTGGTACATGACCCCGGTCAAGCTGGCTAAGATATACCATTTGTCCGATAATAAATGTTGGAAGTGTAAGGAAGCTGAGGGGACATTCTTTCACCTTTGGTGGACTTGTCCAAGATTGAAGGCCTTCTGGGAAATGATCTATAACGAGTTAAAAAAGGTGTTTAAATACACCTTCCCCAAGAAACCGGAGGCCTTTCTTCTGGGCATTGTCGGCCAGAAGGTGCTAAAGAAGGATAGAACTTTTTTTATGTATGCTACTACAGCAGCAAGAATTCTTATTGCCAAGCATTGGAAGACTCAAGATTTGCCCACACTGGAGGACTGGCAGACGCAATTGATGAACTACATGGAACTAGCTGAGATGACTGCAAGGATCCGAGATTTGGGAGAAGAAGCAATGGAGGAGGATTGGAAAAAATTTAAGGACTATTTGCAAAAGTATTATAAGTTATATGAATCTTAAGATGCCGTATGACTTGGAATGTTAGCCCCAGCAACGAAAGTGGATTATATATGAAATTGGATAATATTTATGAAAGAATCAAAGTTTAAATGGGTAAAAATGATAATATGCTATATTCTTAGAGTAATTGGAAAACAAGAGATTTAAACTTAAACTGCAATTGAAAGTACAAAGAAACACATGAAACAAGGTTATAACTTGCTGATAACTTTATTGTCAAGAATGCATTATGTGGGAGATGTGGGGAAGTCCGATAGAAATCTGAAATAAGTTGTTGAAATGGTTGTGATTTTCTCTTTTTTCTTTCTTTCTACCTTCTATGTTCTTTCTTTTTTCTGTTTTATCTGTAATTTGGAAAAAGATGCAATAAAAATTATTAAAAAAAAAAACAAAACAAAATCTCTGGGGACTGCTTCACTGATTCGCCTGGCTGGGCCCCAGTGCCTCTGCCTCCAACCAGGCTTCGTCGTTTCCCTGCAGCTGTTCCCCCTGCTGAACTGCTCCCCTTACTGTTGCTGAGGCTGCAGTGTGCTTCTGGATCCTCTGGGGACACTCTTTGGCCATGTGCTGTGCACTGTCGCAGATAAAACACTTCCTGTTCCCTCTAGGAGCCTTCGCCTTGACTGCTCCTGGTGGTTGGGCTCCGGTTGCTGTCTGAGCCCTGGCACCACCTTTCTCCATCGGCTCTTCTCCCCCCCCCCCCAGTGGAGGCGTGGAGTTGTTCTGGCTGGTGTGCGTGCCATACGTCCCTCATCCCTGCTCCAAGGGCGTTCTTCCAGGCGCACTCCTATCGCCAGCGCTCTCTGGACGACTTCTGTGGTACTGTTAGGTCTCTCCCCCCTCGCCAGCTCATCTTTCACGGCCCCATTTAGCCCCTCCCAGAACAGATCCCTCACGTCAGCTGAGTCCTTCTCCCAGCCCAGCACATTAACTAGCGCAAAAAAGCGGGAGTGATATTGTCTCACCATGGCTCTGCCTTGCTTCAGCCCGTGCATTTCCCTCCTGGCCACATCCACATCTACCGTTGATTTAAAACAAGAGTCCATAGCCTCGATAAATGCTTTTGAATCTTGGAGGGCGGGATTATTTTCGCGCCATAAATTGCGCAGCCACGATTTAGCTTCCCCATGCAGATGAGTTATTATGAAGCCTACTTTCTCCTCCTCATCTCTAAAGTCTTTCCAAAGCAAATTGAGCGCGAAAACTATGTCTGCTCTGAAGTTAGGATACTGCTCCAGGTTCCCGTCGAAATGGGCTACGATGCTGCCCCCCGTTTCCCGAGGCCAACTCCCTCCGGCTTGGGTCCTGGCAGCCCCTCTTTGCCCCAACGTTCCCACCTGGCTTGCAGATCTCGACAGCGCGCTTCTGCTTCCTCTTCTCTCTTTCTGGAGGTTTCTACTTCAGTGTAAAGCCTCGTGACTGCTTCTTGCAGCGCTGCCACCTTCTCCTCCGTAGTCATCTTTGCCTATCTTCGTGAGCTCGCAAAATTTTTTTTTATGGAGACGGAGCTTACTGTCAGAGCTGCCCTAGGTCCCAGCTCACAAAGGACCAACGCCACTTCGTTGTTATATACAAAAGTCTTTATTGAAGTTCAGTTTGTCTTTCACATCAGCAGCGTGCAGCTCTACGCCTGAAACTCTAGACCGCTGAAGCTCCGTCTGAATCTCCTCCCCCCATACACAAGTTTAAGACTCTAGCCTTGCTCCACCTCTTCCTTTGCTCTTTCCTCCTCTGGGCCCTCCTGCCAGCTGGGTTCTCGCCCTTCCTAGACTCATCTGACGCTGAGTCCCCTGAGTCTTCCCCCTGCCTCCGGCGGGCTTTAGGACCTGGTTCCCCATCCGGGCTTTCTGCTGTCCCGCGCGCCTGTGCATTTGAACTTGGCGCGCGCGCCCAGCCGGCAACCTTCCTCCTGACCGTTACACTGCTCCTGTCACTGCTTCCCCCTTCGGGGAGGCTAGCTGGACCTGACTCATCATCTCTCCCTGCTGGAGAAGATGCTGCCCCTGACACCTGGGACTCTTCCCCCCCACTATGCTCTGGTGGGGAAGCTGGTCCTGATCTCCAGCTGCTGCTTTGGGAGTCCCCGCTGGCCCCTTGTTTCTGGTGTGTTCCCCCTGGGACCCCCCTTGCCCTGACTATAGGCGCCTCCTTCTGGGAATCTTCTGATTCGCTGGAGAAGCTCATGGAATCTCTCGGGTCACTGCCGTACTCCCCTACACTGCCCTCAGATCCTTCCTCTTCGCTCTCCATCTCCTCTCTCCCCTGTGCCTTTGCTCCTGAGCCCCTGACAGCTTATTTCAAGTCGGGTTCTTTGGTGTTAATGCACATTGACCCAGAAATCGTAAAGTGTGTGTAATGAGACCAAAATAACAAAACACCTTCATTTCGCTTCCATATGCATAGAAAGAAGACGAATAAGCTTTGATTAGACTTATTTCAATTCGCATGGTGTTTTTTGGGTGAGCACCGGAAGCACCCCCAACTAAAGAAACAAGGTGTTTTGGGTTCCACCAGCATAAAAAGAAGATGATAAAAGTCTTATTGGGTTTATTTCATATTGGTGTTTTTGGGGTTAGAATGCACATTCACCCAAAAATCGCAGAATGACAAGTTTTTTATCAGCCGAAATCAAGCATAGGTGTTTTGGTTCCATCTCAATAGACGGAGAATAAATAGGCTTGGATTCTTCTTTCTGTGGTTATTCACCCCGACCCTAACCCTAACCCTAACCCTAACCCTAACCCTAACCTTAACCCTAACCCTAACGCTAACCCCAACCCTAATCCTAATCCTAACCCCAACCCCAACCCCAACCCTACCCCTACCCCTAACCCTAACCCTAACCTTAACCCTAACCCTAACCGCAACCCTAAACCTAAACCTAACCCTAACCCTAGCAAAGCGAATTGTAATAAGCCTAAACAAAGCCAAGCAGGTTGTTTTGTGTTACAGCTACATAGAAAGAAGAATCTTGGATTTCACTTATTTCAAGTCGTTTTCTTTGGAGTTAATGCACATTGACCCAGAAATAGCAAAGTGTATGTGTCAGGGGCTGCCTCAGGTCTCAGCTCACAAAAGACCAACGCCAAGCTCTTCTTATATACAAGGATGTTTATTGCAGTTCATTATTGGTTCCACAACCGAGGCGCGCAGCCCTGCGTCTCTAACGTCAGACATTTGAAGTCCCCTCTGAATCGGTCCCGCCTCTGCACCAACTTAAGAGGCTTGTGCTAGACCACCTCTTCCTGTCTTTCCTTTTCCGCAGGGTCTTTCTGCCCCCCTGGGTTCCTTCCCTCCTGCTCTCTCCTGAAGCGGATTCCCCAGACGCCTGTTCCCCCCTCCTTCGTGCTTTGGGGCTAGGCTCCTCCTCCGGGCTTTCTCCATTTCCGCGCGCCTCCACATTTGAACTTGACGCGCGTTCGCTACCCCTGACCTTCCTTTTGACACTTACACTACTCCCTGTACTACTCTCCGCCTCTTCCGGCAGGACGTCCTCCCCCGATCTCCTTCCCCTGTCTCTTTCCTGCTCCGCTCCGTGTGTCACACTGGGAACTCCCCTCTCTTCCCTTCGTTCCTGCTGGGAAGCCGGTCCTGATCTCCCACTCCCGCTCGGGGTCTCCCTGCTGCTTCCCTGCTCCTGGCAGGTCCCCCCTGTGACCCCCCTTGTCCTGACTAGGGGCGCCCCCTCCTGAGAATCCTCCGATTCACTTGAGAGACTCATGGAAGATCTCAAGTCATTGTCATCCTCTTCCTCACTGTCCTGGGATTCTTCCTCGTCGCTCTCCGTCTCCTCCCTCACCTGTGCCTCTGTCTCTGAACCCCTGACAGTATGTAATGAAACCAAAATAACACAACACCTTCTTTTTGCTTCCGTATGCGTAGAAAGAAGACGAAGAAGCTTTGATTGGACTTATTTCAATTCGCATGGTGTTTTTTGGGTGTGCACCAGAATCACACCCAACCAAAGCAAAAAGGTGTTTTGGGTTCCACCTACATAAAAGAAGATGCTAAAGCCCTGATTGGGCTTATTTCAAATTGGTGTTTTTTTGGTTAGAATGCACATTCACCCAAAAATCGCAGAATGACATGTTTTTTATCAGCCGAAATCAAGTGTAGGTGTTTTGGTTCCATCTCAATAGAAGGAGGACAAATAAGCTTGGATTGTTCTTTCGGTGGTCATTCACCCGAACCCGAACCCGAACCCGAACCCGAACCCGAACCCGAACCCTAACCCTAACCCTAACCCTAACCCTAACCCTAACCCTAACCCTAACCCTAACCCTAACTCTAACCCTAACCCTAACCCTAACCCTAACCCTAGAGTTAGAGTTAGGGTTAGGGTTAGGGTTAGGGTTAGGTTTAGAATTAGGGTTAGGGTTAGGGTTAGGGTTAGGGTTAGGGTTAGGGTTAGGGTTAGGCTCAGGGTGAATGACCACCGAAAGAACAATCCAAGCTTATTTGTCCTCTGTTTATTGAGATGAAACCAAAACACCTATGCTTGATAACCCTAGCAAAGAGATGGGTACTAAGCCTAAACAAAGCCAAACAGGTTGTTTTGGGTTCCAGCTACATAGAAAAAAGAATCTTGAATTTCGCTTATTTCAAGTCGTGTTTTTTGGTGTTAGTGCACATTGACCCAGAAATCGCAAAGTGTGTGTAATGAAACCAAAATAACACAACACCGTCTTTTTGCTTCCATATGCGTAGAAAGAAGATGAATAAGCTTTGATTGGTCTTATTTCAATTCGCATGGTGTTTTTTGGGTGTGCACCGGAATCACCCCCAACCAAAGCAAAAAGGTGTTTTGCGTTCCATCTACATAAAAAGAAGATGATAAAGCTCTGATTGGGCTTATTTCAAAATGGTGTTTTGGGGGTTAGAATGCATGTTCACTCAAAAATCGCAGAGTGACATTTTTGTTATCAGCCCAAATCAAGCATAGGTGTTTTGTTTCCATCTCAATAGAAGGAGGACAAATAAGCTTGGATTGTTCTTTCGGTGGTCATTCACCCTAAACCTAACCCTAACCCTAACCCTAACCCTAACCCTAACCCTAACCCTAACCCTAACCCTAACCCCAACCCTAACCGCAACCCCAACCCTAACCATAACCCTAACGCTAACCCCAACCCTAACCCTCAACCTAACCCTAACCCTAATCCTAATCCTAACGCTTACCCTAACCCTAACCGCAACCGCAACCCTAACCCTAACCCTAACCCTAACCCTAACCCTAACCCTAATCTTAACATTAACCCTAACCCTAGCAATGCGAAGTGTAATAAGCCTAAACAAAGCCAAACAGGTTGTTTTGTGTTCCAGCTACATAGAAAGAAGAATATTGGATTTCGCTTATTTCAAGTCGTGTTCTTTGGTTTTAATGCACATTGACCCAGAAATCGCAAAGTGTTTGTAATGAGACCAAAATAACGCAACACCGTATTTTCGCTTCCATATGCGTAGAAAGAAGACGAATAAGCTTTGATTGGTCTTATTTCAATTCGCATGGTGTTTTTTGGGAATCACCCCCGACCAATGCAAAAAGGTGCTTTGGGTTCCATCTACATAAAAAGAAGATGATAAAGGTCTGATTTCAAATTGGTGCTTTTGGGTTTAGAATGCACATTCACTGAAAAATCGCAGAGTGACATGTGTGTTATCAGCCCAAATCAAGCATGGGTGTTTTGGTTAGATCTCAATAGAAAGAGGACAAATAAACTTGGATTGTTCTTTCGGTGGTCATTCACCCTAACCCTCACCCTCACCCTCACCCTCACCCTCACCCTCACCCTCACCCTCACCCTAACCCTGAACCTGACCCTGACCCTGACCCTGACCCTGACCCTAACCCTAACCCTAACCCTAACCCCGACCCTAACCCTAACCCTAACCCTAACCCTAATAATAATAATAATAAATTTTATTTATATCCCGCTCTCCCCAGCCGAAGCCGGGCTCAGGGCGGCTAACAACAATCAAAATAGTCCAACATTTTAAAACATTCATTATAAAATTAATTAAATCAAATTAAAATCAAATTAATGGCAACCATCAAGCAAAGTTTTGTGCAGATTGCCAGAGGAGGGGGTCAGGCTGTGCCCTGACAAAAGGCCTGGTGGAACAGCTCTGTCTTGCAGGCCCTGCAGAAGGATGTCAGGTCCTGCAGTGCCCTAGTCTCTTGTGACAGAGTGTTCCACCAGATTGGAGCCACGGCCGAGAAAGCCCTGGCTCTAGTTGAGGCCAACCTAACCTCTCTGTGGCCTGGGATCTTTAGGGTGTTTTTATTTGCAGACCGTAAATTTCTCTGTGGGACATACCAGGAGAGGCAGTTCCATAGGTACGAGGGTCCTAGGCCGTATAGGGCTTTAAAGGTTAAAACCAGCACCTTAAACCTGATCCTGTACTCCACCGGGAGCCAGTGCAGCTGGTATAGTACCGGATGGATATGATCTCACAGCGAAGACCCCATAAGGAGTCTCGCCGCGGCATTCTGCACCCGCTGGAGTTTCTGGGTCAGTCTCAAGGGCAACCCCACGTAGAGCGAGTTACAATAATCCAGTCTGGAGGTGACCGTCGTGTGGATCACAGTGGCTAGGTCAGGGCGAGAGAGATAAGGAGCCAACTGCTAAGCTTGGCGGAGATGAAAAAATGCCGCTGTCAGGGGTTCAGGGACAGAGGCACAGCGGAAACAGGAGATGGAGAGCGAATGGGAAGAATCTGAGGACAGCGGGGGGGAGAATGACAGTGATCCGAGGGATTCCATGAGGCTCTCCAGCGAATCAGAGGATTCCCAGAAGGGGGCGCCGGTGGTCAGGACAAGGGGGGTCCCAGGGGGGACGCACCAGAAGCAAGGGGCCAGCGGGACTCCCAAAGCGGCAGCTGGAGATCAGGACCAGCTTCCCCACCAGAGCGTAGCAGGGGGGGGAAGGTTCCCGTGTGTCAGGGCCAGCGTCTCCTCCAGCAGGGAGAGGAGATGAGTCAGGGCTGACCACGCCTCCATCAGAGAAGGGGGGAATGGAGGGGAGGTCAGAACCAGCTAACCTCCCGGAAGAGGAGGAAAGCAGTGACAGGAGTAGTGTAACGATCAGAAGGACGGTTGGGAGCTGGGCGCGCGCGCCAAGTTCAAATGTACAAGCGCGCGGGACAGCAGAGAGCCCGGATTGGGAACCAGGTCCTAAAGCCCGCCAGAGGGATAGAGAACAATCCGGGGAATCAGCGTCGGAAGAGTCTAGGAAGGGAGAAACCCCAGCGGGCAGGAGGACCCGGCGGAAGAGAGAACAAAGAAGGAGGTGGAGCAAGGCAAGGGTCTTAAACTGGTGTCGGGGAGGGACGGACTCAGACGGAGCTTCAACGGTCTAGGGTTTCAGACGTAGGGCTGCGCGCCGCGGCTGTCAAACCGAAAATGAACTTCAATAAAGACTTCTGTATATAAAGAGAAACTGGCGTTGGTCCTTTGTGAGCTGGGACCTGAGGCAGCCCTGACAGCCGCCTTTGTTATAGCTGTAATCTGCGCCTCCATAGAGAGGGAGGTATCGAAGATTACACCCAAACTCTTAACGGACGATGCTGGCACTAATTGCACCCCCGCAAGAGATGGGAGTTGCCCCCTCAATCCCATATCGCTCCGTCCCAGCCAGAGGACCTCTGTCTTCGAAGGATTTAACTTCAACCGGCTCCCACGTAACCATCCAGCCACAGCTTCCAGACATCTGGTCAGTGTATCTGGGGCCGAGTCAGGATGGCCATCCATCAACAGATAGAGTTGGGTGTCATCGGCATACTGATGGCAACCCACCGCAAAACTCCGGACAAGCTGGGCGAGGGGGCGCATAAAGATGTTAAAAAGCATCGGGGAGAGAATCGCACCTTGAGGCACTCCACACACCAAGGAGTGGCGCGATGACAATTCCCCCCCAAGCGCCACCCTCTGTCCCCGACCGGAGGGAAATGAGCGCAGCCATTGAAGGACTGTGCCCTGGACCCCCACGTCGGCAAGGCGGTGGTCCAGAAGTTCGTGATCGACCATGTCGAAGGCTGCTGACAGGTCTAGAAGAATCAGCAGCCCCGACCCGCCTCGATCCAGCTGCCTGCGGAGATCATCTGTTAGGGCGACCAGAGCCATCTCGGTCCCATGACCAGCGCGGAAGCCGGACTGGAATGGATCCAAAGCAGATGTTTCATCCAGAAACCTACCAAGCTGTTCAGCAACCGCTCTCTCAATCACCTTACCCAGGAATGGAAGATTCGAAACCGGGCGGTAATTGGATAGATCTAAAGGATCTAATGATGTTTTCTTTAAGAGCGGACGCACCACTGCCTCCTTCAGTTCCCCTGGGAATATCCCAGTGCCAAGGGACAAATTGATGATATCACCCAGGGGGGCCCGCACCTCGTCTGGGCACGCTCTAATCAGCCAGGACGGGCATGGGTCAAGAGGGCAAGTGGTGGGCTTTCCAGCTTGGAGGAGTCTGTCCACATCGGCTGGGGATATCCGGTCAAAGTGGTCCAATACTGGACCCGAGGACAGTCGAGGGGCCTCCAGTTCCTTTATTGTACCCAAATTGGCAGGGAGGTCATGGCGGAGCAACAAGACCTTCTCCGCAAAAAAGCTCGCAAATGCCTCGCAGCTGTGTGTCGAATTGTTATTTAAATTTGGCTGTCCTTCAAGGGACGTTAAAGACCTAATTATACTAAACAATTGCGCCGGGCGAGAGCTAGCGGAGGCGATGGAGGCCGAGAAGTAGGACTTCTTAGCGGCCTTCACTGCCATCTCATAGGTTTTCATAAAAACCCTATAAGATGTTCTTGAAGCTCCGTCACGGGCACCCCGCCATACTTGCTCTAGCCGTCTGAGGTCCCGCTTCATTTTCCGAAGCTCCTCGGTAAACCAGGGAGCCCGGTTTCTGCGGGGTCGCAGAGGGCGCCTAGGTGCGATCTCATCGATGGCTGCTAGGAGCTGGATATTCCAGCCCTCAACAAGCACAGTCAAGGAGTCGCCAGGGGGAGCAAGGTCCCGCAAGGCCTGACGGAATCTATCAGGGTCCATCAGCCTCTGCGGGCGAGCCCAAACCGGCTCGCCACCTAAGCAGGGTGGGGGTGGAAAGTCAATCCTGACTTTCAGTGCATAGTGATCAGACCATGGCACCTTCATCGAGGGAGACATGATCACATCTATACCGGCGCCAAAGATCAAATCCAGCATATGGCCTGCTTGATGTGTGGGGCCCGAAACACACTGGGAGAGCCCTACTGTCGCCATGGAAGACACCAGGTCCAGAGCCTGTGAGGAGGGAATGGCATAGGTGCTTTGGATCCACCTCCATAGAAAGAGGACAAATAAGCTTGAATTGTTCTTTCTGTGGTCATTCACCCCGACCCTAACCCTAACCCTAACCCTAACCCTAACGCCAACCCCAATCCTAACGCTAACCCTAACCCTAACCCTAACCCCAATCCTAACCCTAACCCTAACCGTAACGCCAACCGTAACCCTAACCCTAACCCTAACGATAACCGTAACCGTAACCCTAACCCTAACCCTAACCCTAACCCTAACCCTAACCCTAACCCTAACCCTAACCTTAACCCTAACCCTAACCCTAACCCTAACCCTAACCCTAACCCTAACCCTAACCCTAACCGCAACCCGAACCCTAACTGCAACACCAACCCTCACCCTCACCCTCACCCTCACCCTAACCCCAACCCTAACCACAACACCAACACCAACCCTAACCATAACCCTAACACTTACCCTAACCCTAACCCTACCCCTAAACCTAACCCTAACCCTAAACCTAAACCTAACACTAGCAAAGCGAAGTGTAATAAGCCTAAACAAAGCCAAACAGGTAGTTGTGTGTTACAGCTACATAGAAAGCAGAATCTTTGATATCACTCGTTTTCTTTGGTATTAATGTACATTGACGTAGAAATCGCAAAGTGTGTGTAATGAAACCAAAATAACACAATACTGTCTTTTCGCTTCCATGTGCGTAGAAAGAAGACGAATAAGCTTTGATGGGACTTATTTAAATTTGCATGGTGTTTTTTCGGTGTGCACCAGAATCACCCCAAACCAAAGCAAAAAGGTGTTTTGGGTTCCATCAACATAAAAAGAAGATGATAAAGCTCTGATTGGGCTTATTTCAAATTGGTGTTTTGGGGATTAGAATGCAAATTGGTGTTTTTGGGATTAAAATACTAACTGATGCTAAGGAGAGAGGGGGTTTGCCCTGCCAGATTTGAGGCTATATTATGAATCTGCAGCTCTCTGCTGGTTGAAAGATTGGTTTCTTCTTGAGAACACTGATGTCCTAGATCTGGAAGGGTTTAATAATGCTTTTGGACGGCATGCATATTTGTGGTACGACAAGGTTAAAATCCATAAGGCTTTTAAGAACCCTATTGTCAGAAAGGCAGTGTTTAATGTCTGGACAAAATATAAAGACTTATTAGAGAACAAGACCCCAAATTTCAAATGGGTGTTTTGGGGGTTGGAATGCACATTCACCCCCAAATCGCAGAATTTCAGGTATTTTATCAGCTGAAATCAAGCGGGTTAGGGTTAGGGTTTGGTTTAGGGTTAGGGTTAGGGTTAGGGTTAGGGTTAGGGATAGGGATAGGGATAGGGATAGGGATAGGGATAGGGATAGGGATAGGGATAGGGATAGGGATAGGGTTAAGGTTAAGGTTAAGGTTCGGGTTCGGGTTCGGGTTCGGGTTCGGGTTCGGGTCCGGGTTCGGGTCCGGGTCCGGGTCCGGGTTCGGGTGAATGACCACCGAAAGAACAATCCAAGCTTATTCGTCCTCTTTCTATTGAGATGGAACCAAAACACCTATGCTTGATTTCGGCTGATAAAAAACATGTCATTCTGCAAATTTTGGATGAATGTGCATTCTAACCCCCAAAACACCAATTTGAAATAAGCCCAATCAGAGCTTTATCATCTTCTTTTTATGTAGATGGAACTCAAAACACCTTTTTGCTTTGGTTGGGTGTGATTTTGGTGCACACCCAAAAAACACCATACGAATTGAAATAAGACCAATCAAAGCTTATTCGTCTTCTTTCTACGCATATGGAAGCAAAAAGACGGTGTTGTGTTATTTTGGTTTCATTACACACACTTTGCGATTTCTGGGTCAATGTGCATTAACACCAGACTTCCGGAGGCGGAGCCAACGGTAATGGTGGTCTCCTTCTGATCGGGAGGGAGAAGCTCCGCGGAACTTGGCGTCTTACCGCTACGGCGCAGCGGGGACCCGTTAAAAAAACGCAGGCGGGGGAAGCCTGCGGCCGTGGGACTCAGCAGGTGCCAGAAGCGGCTCCCCCAATAGCAAAGGAACCCCGAGAGGGGCGCCGGAGCGGAACGGGGGTGCCGTGGCGCTGGGAGTCGATCGCTACTTCCGTGGAGTGAAGCTGCGCAGCTGTTACCGGAGAGCGCTGACCTTTTTTCCTCTGACAATTCGGCTGTCAAAATAACAACCCGTGAGTAGGACAAGTATTAAGATTGGGAATTTTAAAGAAAACTAATCTGAATCGGAACCGAAGCGGGGAGGTGCAAAGAGGAAGTCCACCTTCCGTTCTGTAAAAACATTAAAGCAAAGAACGTCCAAGCCGGTTACCGGGTGAGGAGCGTTAGGAAGAAAGACTGATTAAACGTCAAGCTAAGAGAACCCCTTCCCTGAACTGAGAGGGAGGGAGGGGATAAGGGACAGTGCTTTTGGTGCCAATTTTTAACATAAGAAAGAAAGGAGAGACAAAAGACCACCTCTCAATCCCTGGGAACAGACTGCCTAGACTGAAATAGTCTGGTTACATTGAATACTGCACTCTTTATTAACAATGTAATAATGGATGGTTAACACTCTGCAAATAGACATTCTGAACTGCTAAAATTGTTACTTCTCCTGCTGAAGGGGGCATTTGGGAACTTAGCCATTTTGTTGCGAAACCATTGTCTGTTACTGTGTCCCCCTAGAGGCTTACTGAAAAAGAAACATTGGCTGGGGAATTTTCCACTTTGAGCCTGAGAAAGTCTCACAGTAAAGCTGTGGGAGTGACCTTGACTGTCAGATAAAGTGCCATGGATGAAAAGCCAACAAAACCGGAGGACAAAACAACGAGATCAGGCAGAGTAAGATACCAACAGCCTATTACAACACAGCATCAACGCAGGGCATCTGCCTCAGGCCCCTCTGTACCACAAGGAGAAGGGATGTCAGAAGAAGGATTCACCTCTATCTTGAGTAAGATTTATGAGTCTTTGGATAAACTGAGCAAACAAGTGGCAGAGGCCACAAATAAAATTGACCAAAAATACCATAAGCATTAAGGATTTGAGCCAGAAAGTGAATGTAAATACAGGTTCTAGCGAAAAATTATCGCAACAGTTAGAATCGAACCAAAAGACGGCTCAGGAAGCTAAAGAAAAAGTAGAGGCTGTAGAAGGAAAGATAATACCGATAAGCAAACAGTTGGGGGACCACCAGGTACGTCTTGGGGTTCACCAGGAACTCCTGTCTATGATTGAATTGAGAGAAAAACAGACCAACTTGAGGGTCAGAGCGGTGCCTGAACTTGAGAAAGATAGTTGTGTGATTTCCTGACACAGGAATTTGCGGATTTCTGGAAATTGGATGATAAACAAGACTTTAAAATAACAAAGGCTTTCAGACTTGGAAGAGGAGGGGGGAAGGGCAGGGTGAGAGACTGTCTGATCACCCTTCGATCTAAAGAGGAGCGAGACAAAATACTAAATCTACACTACCAAAATACTCTGATAATACAGGAGTCAAAAGTGGAAATCTTCAAGGACATTCCGAAACATCTCTTGGACCTCAGGTCTAACTACGGGGACCTGGTGACTTTACTGAGAGGGAACAGAATCATTTTCAGGTGGGAATTCCCTCAAGGCCTATCTTTTATGGCAATTTGTTATCAGGCGTGACTCCCGCTAATTGATTTATGGCCCTCAATTAGCTCTTCACTGCCCGGCACACTTCTCCTGCCGCATGCTCTGCTCCGAGCTCTCCGTCACGCCATAGCAGAGCTACGCACAGCGGTGTAAACTGTCACGTGGCTGATTCAGCTTCCAGACAAACACACAGAGAGTCCAGGTTTGTCTATTTACAGCTTTTATTCCGATATTTCTCAGGAATTTCCAGGACTATTTGCAGCCATCACAGCACTGCATCCTTTCCCCACAGAGTACAGAGTGGGACTGGCAAACTTTGCCCAAGCTCCTCCCGAGCTTCCAAAATTGACGTCAGAATGGTGTGGCATCATGGGAAGAACTTAACCTGTTAAGTTCCAACTCCAACACCCCCCTTTGCCGCACCTTCTGACAAGACCCTTTTGAGTTCAACACCTTCCCCTTTGCCTTGTGCTCCTTCCCAGCATCTTTCCCAGGCACCTGTTGAACCCTTTCAACACTCCCAGAATCACACTGTGCGAATTTTGCCCACGCACTTGTCGCTTGGTACCTTTCAGGTGGAATGCCCTTTGTTGAGCGACTTGACCTTCTGGGCACAAACTCAGATGTTACCTCTGACTCACTGCCACCAGGAACTGTGTCCTCAGCCTCACGGGATTCCCCTTCCGACTTAAAGCGTTTTCGAATCCTCTCCATTACACTCACAGGAGAACTGGGCTCGCTTTTGGGTGTTCTCTTAACCTGTGGAGAAACCCACCCCTGTGCTTGACCATCATCAGTACCCTGGTCTCCAGCAACAGGCTCCGCCTCTGACTCTCCTTCCTCACTTTCTTCCTCCCTTTCCTCCCCCTCAGAATCTTCCTGTTCTGAGTCAGAGAGACACTCTGAGAGAACATCACGCTTGACAGCAGCTTGTGACTTTTTATCCTGCTCATAGAACTCAGCGTGCTTGCTGATCAGTAACTTACTCTGATCACCTGATGGAAATGCAAACCTCCATGCACTCGCTGTTGGCTCATACCCACAGAAGATCATTTTCCGGAACTTGGATCCATCTGGCCCCTGCAACGCAGCAGGTACTGACACAGATGCATGCGAACCAAACCTGCGCAAAAAATGAATCTGGGGTTTCCTGCCATGCAACAACCCAAACGGTGTGTCCCCTACCATGGAATTGTAGGTGCGATTCCAGGTGAAGCTCACATACTTGATTGCCTCCAGCCAAAACCTTGGAGGTAACCCAGAATCTTTCAGCAACACCTGTGCAGTTTTAACCAGAGCCTGACACTTGAGCTCTGCCTTCCCCCTCTGATTGGGTGAAGTCACTGTGTGACGTATCCCTTTCTTGCGAAAGTACTTCTGCAAAGCAGAACCTGTAAACTCAGCTCCTCTGTCACTTGTGACAGCCTGCACTTTGGTGGAAAACCTTTGTTCCACCTCCTCAATCCAACGTTTGATCAGCTGTGCTGCATCATCCTTGGATTTGAGACCGTGAGTCCAGGAATTCTGTGTAAAATTATCCTGCATCGAGAGCAGAAACCTTGACCCTCCCAGACTTGGTTCCTTTACCGGACCCCACAAATCTATGTGAATTTGTTCAAAAGGCCTAGTGGTTATCCTCTCAACCTTTGGATAACTGCATCCTTTTACCTTTGCCAGCTTGCAAGTTTCACAACTTACAGCATGTCCACATTCTGAAATCTTACACCCTTTAGAAACTTCTGGTAGCACCTGTAGTTCTTCTAGAGAACTATGGGCTGTTCGTGTATGCCAAGCATGTACGCATGAATCATGATTGGGAATTGTAGCACGCAGTGCTTGTGCTTTTTCAACCTTCCCATCACCCTCCAGAGACGTTTTAAGAATGAAGAGATCATTCTGCCCCTTTTTAACCTTGGCAAGCATCCTCCCTCCTTTGGAGATTGTGCACACATCATCCTGAAAACAAACCGTAAATCCCTTTTTCAGTAAATAGGGCACAGATAAAAGACAGTGGTGCATCCCAGGAACGGTACAACACTCCAGCGTTTCCTGCAAAATACGAAAATGCAGATTTACAACATTAGTCAAATTTCTTTTCTGTCCATTTGCAAACAGTACAGATTTCCCGGCAGGAATTGCCGTGCAGTTCCACCTCTCGACAGCAGGTGTCTCTGGAATCAAATTGCGATTAGCTGCAGAGTCAATAACAAAACTTTGCTCTGCCCTTGTCCCACGGCTGTCTTCAGCCAACGCCAAACTAGCCGTGATCTGATAAGTCTGTTCCTGGCACCTGGCACGTTCACCAGCCTCAGTCTCACGCCTGGTTGTTTTTCCAGGCCGGTTGCCATGGAAACCCGACTGGTTCCCATGAGAGTTCAGCAGTTTGACCTTGGCAACATCCTGTCTTGCCTCTCTGCTCCGGTGGGGGCAATCTCGACGCAAATGTCCCGCTGCATTACACAAGTAGCAACGACGAACTCCAGTGGAAAAACACTGCCTGGGGCTCTTTTTAGCTGGCCTGGCCCTCCTTCTTCCGGAAAAGCACTCCTTGCCAGATCCGCCCCCCTTGAACTGCCGCTTCATTCCAGCAGGTTCAGTGGAAAACTTTTCAAACTTGCCTTTGGAACTTTCCGCCCCCCCGACTTGCTCACTAGCACTCCTTGAGGCTAACTTGTCAGGAACAGGGACTCCAGCCATCTCTAGGCTCTTAGCTTCTATTTGCCCTTGGCCTCCTGCTGAGCCTTCACACAGACGTTTCAGCACACGCCAAGCCTCACACGCAGATTCAACGCCCTCCAGGTGCTGTTGCAACTTAGCATGAACACCTGCTCTTAACATGCAGACCTCAGCTCTCATAGCTTTCTCCCTCTGCATTTTCTCCTCCAGAGAAACAGACTTTAGCTTGCCTGCATCTCTGTCCACCAGTTGCACTGGTTCCCTCTGGGAAATGTCCCAAACTTCCGTGGCCATGAACCACGCCCTCACCCTTTTTGTCCAGGTATTCCACGCTTGGACGGTGAGTTCCTCAAGCTGTTCAAACGGAGCTTGAATCACCTCCTGGCCATCTGCCATGTTCTCCTGTTCTCCCGACGCCCCAAGCTGTACTCACAGAAATCACCAGCTCCCCTGGCGTGGAGAAACGATTCCTCGCTGCTCTCAGCTCCTTGGCTCCACAACAACACAGGCACTCTCTGCGTCTTTCAGCTTGCTTGTTTGCTTCTACCTCCGCCTTCTGCCGTCTCTGCTCGACACCGCAGATCAAAGCTTTTCCGCAGCCTCCCGTGACAGGTTTACAAGCGATGATTTAGGACATCCATAACCTATGGCAATTTGTTATCAGGCGTGACTCCCGCTAATTGATTTATGGCCCTCAATTAGCTCTTCACTGCCCGGCACACTTCTCCTGCCGCATGCTCTGCTCCGAGCTCTCCGTCACGCCATAGCAGAGCTACGCACAGCGGTGTAAACTGTCACGTGGCTGATTCAGCTTCCAGACAAACACACAGAGAGTCCAGGTTTGTCTATTTACAGCTTTTATTCCGATATTTCTCAGGAATTTCCAGGACTATTTGCAGCCATCACAGCACTGCATCCTTTCCCCACAGAGTACAGAGTGGGACTGGCAAACTTTGCCCAAGCTCCTCCCGAGCTTCCAAAATTGACGTCAGAATGGTGTGGCATCATGGGAAGAACTTAACCTGTTAAGTTCCAACTCCAACATCTTTCAGCTTTAAAGGTAAGAAGTTTAAAATAAGATCATTGGAGGAGAAGGAAAAAATTCTGAGAGACCACGAAGAAGACCTGCAAAAAGGAGTAGAAGGTTTGCTGGCTGCCTTACCACCAGGATTATTAGACATAGTATCACTACCTTTGGGAGTGGACAAGACAAAGAAAGTGATACCACCGCCAGAAGAAGACGTACTGGGAGCTGTCAGAGGACAGTAAACCTAGATACATCATGTCTCTACAGCTACTAAGCTGGAACATTCACGGATTTAATTCCCCGGAGAAAAGGAAAAAAGTTTTTCACATACTTAAGAAGGAACAATTGGATCTAATTTGTCTACAGGAAACACATGTGACAAGGCTGCATAGGAGAATATTGATTAATAAGAGACTGGGCCAAGAATTTATTTCATCGGACAAAGTAAAAAAGCGAGGAGTGGTCATTTATGCAAAAGAGAGCCTGTCACCGAAATTCGTTTTTAAAGATGAGCAAGGAAGATATATTGCAATTGAAATTCAATCACAAGGAGAAAAATTTCTGATAGTAGGTGTATATGCACCAAATGAGGGGAAATCTACATTTTATAAGAAGTTGCATGAGACTTTACTGGATTATATGGACAACAATATCGTCTTGATGGGAGATATGAACGGGGTGGTATCTACAAATATGGATAAGTCGCAGAGACAGGTAGTTACTAAAGATGGTAGACTACCAAAGACCTTTTTTGAATTGACTGATAATATGGACTTGATTGACATTTGGAGGAACAGGAATCCCCTGGGGAGAGAAGGAACCTTCTTTTCTGAAGCCCAAAAGACATGGACAAGAATTGACCAAATCTGGATAACTAGAGGACTGGCACCCAAGATCAGGAAGGTAGAGATCTGCCCAAAGATGTGCTCCGACCACAATGCCATGAAAATGGAGATGAGATTAACATTAACTGGTTTCTTCAGATGGAGGATGAATGACACCTTGTTTAGAGATCAAGAAGTGATTAAGAAGGCCCAAAAAACTTTGAGAGATTACTTTGAAATAAATTTGAATACCACTGTGGGAAAAAAGAATAATTTGGGATGCAAGTAAAGCAGTTATGAGGGGATTTCTGATCCAACAGAACACATTAAAGAAGAGAGCCCAGAATGTGAAATAGAATTTTTTTTGGATAAAATAAAAGAGGGCGAGAAAAGACTGAGATCGAAACCCAATTCACAAGAGATTTTGAGAGAAATAAATTTATCCCAAGTGCAATATATGAAGATGATGAACCAGGAAATTGAGTGGGAAATTAAACAAATGAGGCAAAAGACTTTTGAATCAGCAAATAAATGTGGGAAACTGCTAGCTTGGCAGATGAAGAAAAGACAAAAACTCAGTACTATTACCAACCTGGAAGTGGAGGGGGAAAATATTGAGAACCCAGTGGAAATCAGAAAATGTTTCCAGAGGTATTTTAAACAACTATATACACAAGGGCCTCAGAAAGACTTTGATATAGACCAGTTTTTGAAAGCAAACGGATTACAAAAAATCTCACAGGAAAATAAGACAATCTTGAACTATAAAATCACAGACCAGGAGGTGGAAGGTGCCATTCAGAACATGCAGCTGGGAAAATCTCCAGGGCCGGATGGCTTAACCTCAAAATACTATAGAACTTTGAAGGATTGGATAATCCAACCACTAAAGGAGGTTTGCAATGAAATTATGGAGGGGGAAAAGGCGCCAGAGTCGTGGAAAAAAGCATATATTACACTCATACCAAAAACAGAGTCTGAAAAGACACAACTTAAGAACTACCGACCCATATCCCTGTTAAATGTGGATTACAAAATTTTTGCTGATATTTTGGCAAGGAGGCTAAAAAAAGTTTTAAAGGAAGTGATACATAAAGACCAAGCTGGTTTTCTGCCGGGCAGACATTTGTCTGACAATGCGAGGAATATAATTAATGTTTTGGAAAAGCTGCAAGAGGATATTAATACTAAAGCAGTATTAATTTTTGTGGATGTCGAGAAAGCCTTTGATAATATTTCTTGGAGTTTTATGAGGAAAAACCTTCAAGGGATGGGGGTCGGTCCGGGGGTTGAAAATGGTATAAGTGCAATTTATTCAGAACAAAAGGCAAAATTAATAGTCAACAATGTGGTGACAGAGGAATTTAAGATAGAGAAAGGGACACGACAAGGTTGCCCAATTTCCCCATTACTCTTTATTTCCGTCCTGGAGGTTTTGTTAAATATGATAAGAAGGGACCATTTGATTAAAGGCATAACGGTCGGAGCCAAACAATACAAATTGAAAGCCTTTGCAGATGACCTGGTATTGACACTACAGGAGCCAGAATCTAGTGTTAGAAGAGTATTAGAACTGATCCAGGAGTTTGGTCATGTGGCAGGATTTAAGTTGAATAAGTCAAAAACTAAAGTGCTTGAGAAAAACTTAACAATGACTGAAAGAGAGAGGTTTCAGAATGAGACAGGTTTAACATTGGTTAAGAAGGTGAAATATTTGGGGATTAATATGACTGCTAAAAATGGGAACTTATTTAAGGACAATTATGAAAAATGTTGGTCAGATGTTAAAAAGGATTTAGAAATATGGTCAAACTTGAAGCTTTCCTTGCTGGGACGAATTGCGGCTATCAAGATGAATGTATTGCCAAGAATGTTGTTTTTGTTTCAATTGTTACAAATTTTGGACAAAATGGACTGTTTCAAGAAGTGGCAGAGAGACATTTCTAAATTTGTCTGGCAGGGCAAGAAACCCAGAATAAAATTTAAAATATTAACCGATGCAAAAGAAAGAGGGGGATTTGCCCTGCCAGACCTTAAACTCTATTATGAATCGGCAGCTTTCTGCTGGTTGAATGACTGGCTGCTTCTTGAGAACACAGACATTTTGGACTTAGAAGGTTTCAATAATGTTTTTGGGTGGCATGCATACCTATGGTATGACAAGGTTAAAGCACATAAGGCTTTTAAGAACCATATTGTCAGGAAAGCACTGTTTAATGTCTGGACACGTTACAAAGACTTACTTGAAAACAAAACCCCAAGGTGGTTGTCACCAATGGAGGCAAAAGCTCAAAAAAAACTCAATATGGAGGCCAAGTGGCCAAAATATTGGGAGATTTTAGAGCGAGAAGGAGACAAATTGAAATTGCAGAGCTTTGAGAAATTAAAAGATAGAGTGCGAGATTGGCTTCATTATTTTCAAATAAGAGAGGTATACAATCTAGACCAAAAAAAATTGAATTCCAGGTGGAAAAATCAAAGTTGGAAACAGAAGGGTTAGATCCCTATATCAAGATACTTTCAAGAATGTATAACTTGCTGTTAAAGTGGAATACTCAGGATGAAACAGTCAAATCTGCTATTGTCTGGGGCTCAGGAACAAAGGCACAGGGGAGAGAGGAAATGGAGAGCGAAGGGGAAGAATCTCAGGGCAGTGTAGGGGAGTATGACAGTGACCCGAGAGATTCCATGAGCTTCTCCAGCGAATCAGAAGATTCCCAGAAGGAGGCGTCGATGGTCAGGGCAAGGGGGGGCCCCAGGGGAAACACACCAGAAACAAGGGGCCAGTGGGGACTCCCAAAGCAGCAGCGGGAGAGCAGGATCAGCTTCCCCACCAGAGCATAGTGGGGGGGGGGGAAGAGTCCCAGGCGTCAGGACCAGCGTCTCCTCCAGCAGGGAGAGAAGATGAGTCAGGGCTGACCACGCCTCTATCGGAGAGTGGGGGAATGGAGGGGAGGTCAGGTCCAGCTAGCCTCCCAGAAGGGGGAAGCAGTGACAGGAGCAGTGTAACGGTCAGGAGGAAGGTTGCCGGCTGGGCGCGCGCGCCAAGTTCGAATGTACAGGCGTGGGGGACAGCAGAAAACCCGGATTGGGAACCAGGTCCTAAAGCCCGCCGGAGGCAGGGGGGAGACTCAGGGAACTCAGCATCAGATGAGTCTAGGAAGGGCGAGACCCCAGCTGACAGGCGGAGCCAGAGGAGGAAAGAGCAAAGGAAGAGGTGGAGCAAGGCTAGAGTCTTAAACTGGTGTCTGGGGGGAGGAGATTCAGACGGAGCTTCAACGGTCTAGAGTTTCAGACGTAGAGCTGCGCGCTACGGTTGTGAAGGTGAAACTGAACTTCAATAAAGACTTTTGTATATAACAACAAACTGGCGTTGGTCCTTTGTGAGCTGGGACCTCGGGCAGCTCTGACAGTAAGCTCCGTCTCAAAAAAAAATTTTTTTTGCGAGCTCACGAAGATAGGCAAGGATGACTACAGAGGAGAAAGTGACAGAACTGCAAGAAGCAGTCACGAAGCTGTACGCAGAAGTAGCAGCATCCAAAAAAAGAGAGGAAGAAGCAGAAGCGCTCTGCCGGGAACTGCGAACCAGGTGGGAACGTTTGGGCAAAGAGGGGCTGCCAGGACCCAAGCCGGAGGGAGTTGGCCTCGGGAAGAGGGGGGGCAGCATCGTAGCCCACTTCGACGGGGACCTGCAGCAGTATCCTAACTTCAGAGCAGACATAGTTTTCACGCTCAATTTGCTTCAGAAAGACTTTAGAGATGAGGAGGAAAAAGTAGGGTTCATAATCACTCATCTGCATGGGGAAGCTAAATCGTGGCTGCACAATTTATGGCGCGAAATGATCCCGTAGGGCGCGCACACTAGCCAGAACAACTCCCTTCCTACCCAGGGAGACAGGGCACGCGCAATCCACGCCTCCACTGGGGGGGGGGGAGAAGAGCCGATGGAGATAGGTGGTGCCAGGGCTCAGACAGTGACCAGAGCCCAAACACCAGGAGCAGTCAAGACGAAGGCTCCTAGAGGGAGCAGGAAGTGTTATATCTGCGACAGTGCACAGCACATGGCCAAAGAGTGTCCCCAGAGGATCCAGAAGCACACTGCAGCCTCAGCAACAGTAAGGGGAGCAGTTCAGCAGGGGGAACAGCTGCAGGGAAACGACGAAGCCTGGTTGGAGGCAGAGGCACTGGGGCCCAGCCAGGCGAGTCAGTGAAGCAGTCTCCAGAGATTTTGCAGCCCACAGACCCCCTCCCACCCAAACCAGTGGTGCAACTCACCGCATCACTCCAGCTGCCAAATGGAATCACCCTGGAAGTCCCTATTACCATTGACTCTGGTAGTAATGCAGACTTTATAGGAGTGGACTTCATCAGGCTACATCGCATAGCGCTCCTACCAGCCACGATGCCCCTAAACGTCGTCACGGTCGATGGCAGGAAGCTGCTGGGTGGACAGGTGGTGCAGCAAACACCGCCTATGGTAATGCAAATTGGAAATCACCGCGAAGTCATCAGCTTCAATGTCACCCACCTGTCGGACACGCCCATAGTGTTGGGCATGAGTTGGCTGGATAGACACAGCCCGGCATTAGCATGGTACCAGCGGCAATTAACCTTCTGCTCCTCCTACTGCGCAGAACACTGCATCCGAACCAGCCAGGAAGAGGAGGGACAAGGGGATGAACCACAGCTACACCTAGGCATGGTGCAGGCGGTACCCAACAAGTACAAAGCGTTTTTGGAGGTCTTCTGCGAGAAGGAAGCGGACAAGCTGCCTCCCCACCGGCCCTACAACTGCGCGATTGACCTCCTACCGGGGGCGACGCTGCCGACTGAAAAACTGCATTCCATGTCTGAAGACGAACTGCAAGAACTCAGGGAGTTCATAGATCACAACTTGAAGCGGGGATTCATCCAAGAATCCAAAGCAGTGGGGGGCAGTCCCGTGTTTTTCGTGAAGAAGAAGGACACGCCCCAACGCAGATTGGTAGTTGATTACAGAATTATCAATTCCAGGACAAAGCCCACAGCATTCCCCATGCCCAAGATCGACGACCTGCTCGCGACGGTGAGGAAGGGACGAATCTTCACCAAGTTGGATCTACGAGGGGCGTACAACCTTATACGCGTGCGGGAGGGCGATGAGTGGAAGACGGCCATGTTTACGCCTTTAGGCACCTATGAATATCATGTTATGCCATTTGGTCTGCAAAATGGCTCGCATTGTTTCCAAGCCTTCATGCACCACGTGTTAGCGGGCCTCCTCTACAAGAAGTGCGTATGCTTCCTAGACGACATCCTGATCTTCTCGGAATCGCAGGAGGTTCACGAGGGGGACGTCAAGGAGGTCCTGCAGAGACTGCGGGAGCACAGACTTTACGCCAAACTGGAGAAGTGCCAGTTCGACGTGACGGAGGTGGATTTCCTGGGCTACAAGCTGTCCGACAAGGGACTCGCCATGGACAGCACCAAGGTCCGCTCAGTGTTGGACTGGAAGAGCCTGCGCAATCGGAAGGAGGTCCAGAAGTTCGTCGGCTTCTCCAACTTTTATCGCAAGTTCATCAGGGGTTCGCGAAGAAGACGGCGGCCATCACGGACACCCTCAGCTCCATGAAGAAGAAGTTCACCTAGACGGACCAGGCAGAACAGTCTTTTCGGAGACTCAAGCGTCTCTTTGCGTCCAAAGAACAGCTGCTACACGTAAACCCCAGCAAACCAATGAGGCTTGAGACGGACGCATCGGACAGAGCGGTGGGGGCGGTCCTGTTGCAGCGAGATCCTCAAGGGAACTGGAGGCCCTGCGCATTCTACTCCAGGAAACTCAGCAAGTCGGAACAGAACTACACCATCTGGGACAGGGAGTTGCTGGCCATTCATGGAGCCTTCAAGGCGTGGCAGCACTTCCTCATCGGAGCCAGACACACTGTGCAGGTCCGCACGGACCATAAGAACCTGGAGTACTGGCGCACGGCACGGTTCCTGAACCAGAGACACATCCGCTGGGCGGAGTTCTTTCCGGATTTCGACTTCTGGATAGAATACATCCCGGGAGACAACAACATCATGGCAGATGCACTATCAAGGAAACCGCAATATCTCGAGGAAGTGGACCTGGACGCAGTGCGTCGCGCGCTGCAGACGGATGCGTTCGCACAATCCATGATGGAGGAGGTGCGAAGAGGCACAGCGAAGGACGACGAGTTCCAGATACGCGACGGACTGCTCACCCTCAAAGGGGCTCTCTACGTGCCTGGGGACAACCTCCGAGATAAAGTCCTGCAGCAGTTACACGACGCGCCCAGTCCTGGGCACTTCGGCAAGGACAAGACGGCGGAATTAGTGGCCAGAGACATTTGGTGGCCCCAGATGAGAGGAGAAGTCGCGGATTACGTCTCTAGGTGTGACACATGCCAAAGGGCCAAACGAGTGCACAGGAAGCCGGCGGGACTGCTGGAACCGCTACAGACGCCGCTCAAACCGTGGGAGAAATTGGCTTGGACTTTGTCACGGATCTGCCCAGCTCGTGAGGCAAAACAGCGGTACTCGTGGTCGTAGACCTGTTCACCAAGATGGCGCACTTCATTCCTTGCGCGAAGGTGGCCACGGCGGAACAGACTGCCAAGCTGTTCATAGACCACGTGTTCAAAGTTCACGGCTTACCACGGTCCATCCTGTCCGACCGGGGTCGCCAATTCATCTCGAGCTTCTGGCAGAAGCTGCTGGGCATCCTGAACGTCAAGATCAACTTAGCGTCGGCACGACACCCGCAGACCAACGGACAAGCGGAGAGGGTCAACGCCATCATGCAGTAGTACCTGCGATGCTACGCTAATCAACAGCCCTTGACCTGGGTGGACTACCTACCGCTGGCCGAGTTTGCCTACAACAACACGAAGCACGGGTCTACAGGGGTGACACCGTTCTTCGCCAACAATGGGCGGCATCCCAGAACCTTCCCGGGGTTAGAGACGAAGGGGGAGGAGGAGCCACGGCGTGCAGAGCACTTGGCAGCAGAGTTGCAGGAGGTCCACGACCAACTCCGAAGGCACTTGGAACTAGCAAAACACGCCTACAAAATGCAGGCAGACAGGCACAGGAGAGTCGGGGAAGACATCCAGGTGGGGGACTGGGTCTGGTTAGCGGCCCAGGCAGTGCCGGCCAGAACGTTAGCTAAGAAGAAGCTCAGACACAAGCAGCTAGGGCCTTACCAAGTCGAGGCACAAATCAACCCAGTGGCCTTCCGGTTAACACTCCCGGAGGGCTCCAGAATGCACCCGGTATTTCATAGGTCAGTGCTCACACCCTACAAAGAACCCCACAGGTTTCAGGCGCCAGGGACCGCACCACATCCACTCAAGAAATCACCAACGTGAATTAACATGCCGTGAATTTAATCCCGGTGGTCCACAACTGTTCCCAGTCAGCGAACATAATGTTATGACCAACGTCCTGTGCCCATTTAATCATAGCTGTCAGAGCTGCCCGAGGTCCCAGCTCACAAAGGACCAACGTCAGTTCGTTGTTATATACAAAAGTCTTTATTGAAGTTCAGTTTCACCTTCACAACCGTAGCGCGCAGCTCTACGTCTGAAACTCTAGACCGTCGAAGCTCCGTCTGAATCTCCTCCCCCCAGACTCTAGCCTTGCTCCACCTCTTCCTTTGCTCTTTCCTCCTCTGGCTCCGCCTGTCAGCTGGGGTCTCGCCCTTCCTAGACTCATCTGACGCTGAGTCCCCTGAGTCTTCCCCCTGCCTCCGGCGGGCTTTAGGACCTGGTTCCCAATCCGGGTTTTCTGCTGTCCCCCGCGCCTGTACATTCGAACTTGGCGCGCGCGCCCAGCCGGCAACCTTCCTCCTGACCGTTACACTGCTCCTGTCACTGCTTCCCCCTTCTGGGAGGCTAGCTGGACCCGACCTCCCCTCCGTTCCCCCACTCTCCGATAGAGGCGTGGTCAGCCCTGACTCATCTTCTCTCCCTGCTGGAGGAGACGTTGGTCCTGACACCTGGGACTCTTCCCCCCCACTACGCTCTGGTGGGGAAGCTGATCCTGATCTCCCGCTGCTGCTTTGGGAGTCCCCGCTGGCCCCTTGTTTCTGGTGTGTTCCCCCTGGGACCCCCCTTGCCCTGACCATCGGCGCCTCCTTCTGGGAATCTTCTGATTCGCTGGAGAAGCTCATGGAATCTCTCGGGTCGCTGTCATACTCCCCTACGCTGCCCTCAGATTCTTCCCCTTCGCTCTCCATTTCCTCTCTCCCCTGTACCTCTGTTCCTGAGCCCCTGACACCTGCCAATGCCTAACCGCCACTCGAGCGAAGCTCGCCGCCAATACCTTCAAGCCTGCAACCAACTCCTAATCCCAGCTAAGATGTCCCCCAACCAGATATCGTTTACAACGTCAGATAGATGCACGCCATCACATCTGTAGAGGGCCTCGTTGCTGTACTGGATGCCGGGGTGGCCGATGACACACCCGCCCAGAGCCGCCACTCTACGCTCCACGGCCTGCTGCAAGACCTTTCTTGCCTTATTGATTCCAACCGGGCTCACACAATCCCTCCATGTCCTCCTCTCAAGCAACGAGGACCACAAAATAGTCACGTTTGGGTAAACCACCATCAATTCTGCCAAGTCGTCAAAAATGTTCCATCTTAAGTCAGTAGCTTTGCGGTACGCTAGGTCATTCTCCCCCAATTGGATAACCAGGGCATCCGGGGGGCCCTCAGAGGCAGCTCTCGCCATCACAACTGGCATGAATTCACACCAACGCATGCCTCTTCTCGCCATCCAGGTCAACTGGACACCCGCCGGCAAGTTCAAGTTTTTTCCCAGCCCGGTACTCATTGCACGCAGTCTTGCCCAATGCACGATACTATGGCCTACCAGCTAGATGCGTACCCCTCGGCAATCTGAAAATGAAATAAACAGGGAAAGCGAGGTCAGGCGTGCACCTAGTAGTCATAAAGTCCCCCTTACATAAGCTCTGAATGCATTCGACTTCCAGTGGCCCAGATCCTTTATCCTCTCTGCGGAGAGACCAAGATGCGCCGCCGTGGTTGCAGCGCCGATCCGAAAAGAGTGAGCCGCAAATTCACCCGTGGGTAGCCCACATGCGGCCAAAGCCCTTCGCATCACCCGTGTAAACTGATGCCTGGCCAAAGGTGAGCCGTCGGCATGAATTAAGAGGGGGCCTGGGCTACCAGGCCTTAGGTAAAGAAAACGCCTCGTATCCCTAACCGGGCATGGGCCAGGGCCTTGCACCGCCGGCAACCTTAGAAGGGCCCCCCTCCCCTGCTGGTCGGTCTTGGAGCTCCTAACTTGGACTATAAGCTCGTTTGTTGACAGGGTCAGATCACCAAAGAGGATACCCCTCCGGGCTTGGACGGCCCCTCCATCGCAAACCACCTCCCCTATGCGAAGGGCCCCGAAGAAGGCTATGGAGTAGGCAGCCGAGAACAGGCGAGCCTCATATTTTGACCAGCATATGGAACGTAATTTTTTGTGTATTGGGGTCAGAACCAGGTGGTTGCTGCCGGCGCCACCCATCTAAAGCCTTACGCACTATAAATTTGGCGCATGGGTCAGTGTCGAAAAATGTTTTGCCAAAATATTAAATCCCCTGCAGACTGAATATTGAGAGTCCTGGGGCCCTGCCCAGCTCCCTCAAGTGAGCTAAATAATGGAGGACTTCCCTCGCTGAGGGAACCGGGTTGCGTTTTGACTTGGGAAACTTATTGCGGAACACTAGGAAGTCGGCCCACGCTTTCTTGTAGGATCTCATTGTGGAAGGGGCGACTGCACCGAATACTCCCTTCAACACTTCTTCCTCCCAAGACTCCAGAGATGCTCCGGGAAAGGCATCGATGACTGTTCCGCATCGGGCGCTAATAAGTGGAAGCGCTCCATCTGAAAGCGAGACAGAGCATCCGCGATGTCATTATTAATGCCGGGCACGAATTTGGCCGAGAAATATATATTGTTCTCTAGACACAGGAGGACGAGGCACCGCAACAAGTTTCCCACCCTAGGGGAGCGGGTGGCCTGCCTGGCAAGAACCACTACCACTGCCTGGTTATCTGTGTTGAAGCAGACCCTATGATTGCGAAACTGGTCTGTCCAGAGGTGCACTGCCACCAAGATGGGGAAAAATTCAAAAAATGTGAGGTCCCGGGAGATAGGCTGGCCCTGCCAGTCTTTTGGCCACCTTTCTGCACACCACTGGCCCCTGAAATATACTCCGAAACCTAGGGACCCCGCAGTATCTGACTGAACCTGGAAGTCGGCATCAAGCATCAAGGAGTCCTGCCACAGGGATATCCCATTATAATTTTCAAGGAATTGCAACCAGACTTCCAAATCTGCCTTGACTTCTTTTGAGAGGCGAACCCTATGCTATGGTGCCCTGAGACCTGCCGACAGTCTTGCCAGCCAGCCACAGAAAGGGTGACCCGGGGCCACTACCCTACAAGCGAAATTTAAGTGACCTAGCAGAGATTGAATTTGCCTTAAAGTCACCTTCTTCAGCGGCAAAAGCTGTAGTATTGTCTCTTTAAGGGCACACAGTTTTTCCCGAGGCAGTCTGGACATTTGGGCTATAGTATCTAATTCAATGCCTAGGTAAACCAAAGAAGTGGAAGGCCCCTCAGTTTTTTCTGCGGCTAATGGCACCCCTAGCTCGCCTGCTAAGGCGGTGAAGGCCTCCAGGAGGGTGGAGCACCGCTGCCTGCTATCGGCCACCAAAATAAAATCATCGAGGTAATGCGATATGCCCGACGACCCTGTCCTAAAGCGTAAGGCCCAGTCGAGAAATGTACTGAACGACTCAAAAGCTGAGCATGCCATGGAGCAGCCCATAGGCATTGCTTTGTCAATGAAATACGCCCCCTCGAATCTAAACCCCAGCCAACGGAAGTCAGCCGGATGCACGGGAAGAAGGCGAAACGCCGACTCAATTTCACATTTGGCAAGAAGTGCCCCACGCCCGAACTTGCGGATCATTTTTACTGCTTGGTCGAAGGAGGCGTATTTTACTGTGCAAAGCTCCTGGGGGATCGCGTCATTAACCGACCCTCCCCTTGGGTATGAGAGGTTGTGGATCATGCGGAATTCCCCTGGGGTCTTTTTTGGTACAATGCCCAACGGGGATAGATGAAGACCTTCCACTGGAGGCTCAACAAAAGGACCTGACACCCTACATGCACTGATTTCCTTCTCTATCTTTTTCTTTACTCCCTCTGGCCTCTCCCTTACTGATTTCTGATTTTGTGGGTCCCTGGTGTTAGGGGGGAAAGATACAGGGATCCTGAAACCCATGGAGAACCCCTCCCACAGGTACTGCGCAGCTTTTCGATCGGGATATTGATCCAACAGGGTTTTGAGGGGCTGAAGGCGGATGGGGGAGAAGGCTAAGCCAAGATGCAAGTTACTGGCGGCCACCTGGCCCTTGTTGGGAGGATCTGGGGGCACCCCTGTTATTACCGTGGGAGAACCCCCGGGCCCCACGAAAGGGCTGCTGCTTGTTCTTGAAGCATGCAGAGGCAGGGTGGTTGCCCCAGCACCGCTCACATTCGTGCAGATACTTACAGGAAGGCCGCGAGCATACTCCCCTGTTGTATTCCCAGCAATGGCGGTGCCGACTAGCCTCTGTCTTACCCGCCTTGGCTGAGTCTTGGCCTTTCTTTCCGATGTATGGGTTGACGTCCTCGCCCCAGAAATTAGGATCTGTCAGATCCCATCGCGTGGAAGGCAGGAGAGAAGCGTTTCTACGGAAATTCTCATTGTACGTTAGAGAGGCATTTTGCCCCGCGAGCGCGTGGGCCTATGGCAGTTTGTTATCAGCCGTGACTCCCGCTAATTGATTTACGAACCTCGATTAGCGATTTATGGCGCCCGGCACACTTCCGCTCGCAGCTCTTCTTCACGGCTCAGCAGAGTTTCGCACAGCGGTGTAAAACTGTCACGTAGTTTGATTCAGCTTCCAGACAAACACACAGAGTCCAGTTTGTCTATTTACAGCTTTTATTCCAACATTTCTCAGGAATTTCCAGGACTATTTGCAGCCATGCCAAAACTGCATCTGTTCCCCACAGAACACAAAGTGGGACTGGCAAACCTTGCCCAAAGCTCCTCCCAAGCTTCTAAAATTGACGTCAGAATGGTGTGGCATCATGGGAAGAACTTAACCTGTTAAGTTCCAACTCCAACACCCCCCTTTGCCGCACCTTCTGACAAGACCCTTTTGAGTTCAACACCTTTCCCTTTGCCTTGTGCTCCTTCCCAGCATCTTTCCCAGGCACCTGTTGAACCCTTTCAACACTCCCAGAATCGCACTGTGCGAATTTTGCCCACGCACTTGTCGCTTGGTACCTTTCAGGTGGAATGCCCTTTGTTGCGCGACTTGACCTTCTGGGCACAAACTCAGATGTTACCTCTGACTCACTGCCACCAGAAGATGTGTCCTCAGCCTCACGGGATTCCCCTTCTGACTTAAAGCGTTTTCGAATCCTCTCCATTACACTCACAGGAGAACTGGGCTCGCTTTTGGGTGTTCTCTTAACCTGTGGAGAAACCCACCCCTGTGCTTGACCATCATCAGTACCCTGGTCTCCAGCAACAGGCTCCGCCTCTGACTCTCCTTCCTCACTTTCTTCCTCCCTTTCCTCCCCCTCAGAATCTTCCTGTTCTGAATCAGAGAGACACTCTGAAAGAACATCACGCTTGACAGCAGCTTGTGACTTTTTATCCTGCTCATAGAACTCAGCGTGCTTGCTGATCAGTAACTTACTCTGATCACCTGATGGAAATGCAAACCTCCATGCACTTGCTGCTGGCTCATACCCACAGAAGATCATTTTCCGGAACTTGGATCCATCTGGCCCCTGCAAAGCAGCAGGTACTGACACAGATGCATGTGACCCGAACATACGCAAAAAGTGAATCTGGGGTTTCCTGCCATGCAACAGCCCAAACGGTGTGTCCCCTACCATGGAATTGTAGGTGCGATTCCAGGTGAAGCTCACATACTTGATTGCCTCCAGCCAAAACCTTGGAGGTAACCCAGAATCTTTCAGCAACACCTGTGCAGTTTTAACCAGAGCCTGACACTTCAGCCCTGCCACCCCCCACTGATTGGGTGAAGTCACTGTGTGACGTATCCCTTTCTTGCGAAAGTACTTCTGCAAAGCATAACCTGTAAACTCAGCTCCTCTGTCACTTGTGACAGCTTGCACTTTGGTGGAAAACCTTTGTTCCACCTCCTCAATCCATCCTTTGATCAGCTGTGCTGCATCATCTTTGGATTTGAGACCGTGAGTCCAGGAATTTTGAGTAAAATCTTCCTGTAACGTAAGCAGAAACCTTGACCCTCCCAGACTTGGTTCCTTTACAGGACCCCACAAATCTATGTGAATCAGTTCAAAAGGCCTAGTGGTTATCCTCTCAACTTTTGGATAACTACATCCTTTTACCTTTGCCAGCTTGCAAGTTTCACAACTTACAGCATGTCCACATTCTGAAATCTTACACCCTTTAGAAACTTCTGGTAGCACCTGTAGTTCTTCTAGAGAACTATGAGCTGTTCGTGTATGCCAAGCATGTACACATGAATCATGATTGGGAATTGTAGCACGCAGTGCTTGTGCTTTTTCAACCTTCCCATCACCCTCCAGAGACGTTTTAAGAATGAAGAGATCATTCTGCCCCTTTTTAACCTTGGCAAGCATCCTCCCTCCTTTGGAGATTGTGCACACATCATCCTGAAAACAAACCGTAAATCCCATTTTCAGTAAATAAGGCACAGATAAAAGACAGTGGTGCATCCCAGGAACGGTACAACACTCCAACGTTTCCTGTAAAACAGCAAAATTCAAATTTACAACATTAGTTATATTTCCTTTCTGTCCATTTGCAAACAGTACAGTCTTCCCGGCAGGAATTGCCTTGCAATTCCACCTCTCAACAGCAGGTGTCTCTGGAATCAAATTGCGATTAGCTGCAGAGTCAATAACAAAATTTAGCTCTGTGCTTGTGTCACAGCTGTCTTCAGACAAAGCCAAATAGCTGTTATCTGATAAGTCTGTTCCTGGCACCTGGCACGTTCACCAGCCTCAGTCTCACGCCTGGTTGTTTTTCCAGGCCGGTTGCCATGGAAACCCGACTGGTTCCCATGAGAGTTCAGCAGTTTGACCTTGGCAACATCCTGCCTTGCCTCTCTGCTCCGGTGTGGGCAATCTCGACGCAGATGTCCCGCTGCATTACACAAGTAGCAACGACGAACTCCAGTGGAAAAACACTGCCTGGGGCTCCTCCCAGCTGGCCTCCTTCTCCTTCTTCTTGCCTCTCCCGCTTCTGTCGTGCGCCGCCGCTCAGCTACCTAAAGCGGGCGCCTCTCACGTGAGCCAGGTACGCAACCAAATCCATGGAACGCCGCAGATAAGCCACACAAACGACTCCCATAAATACCTGGTATCCATCCAGCCAGTTCTCGAAGGTGCGCTCTGCCCTAGGCGTCCTATACCTCCGCCTACCATAGGAGCGCCTCTTCTCACCTTTACCCGTTATCTTAGTCGGGGGGAAAAGGGTAAACATGTCAACATAGTCACCATTGAGGATCTTATTCCTCTTCTTCTGTGACAAATGGTTCCCCAAAATATAATCAGTGGGTTGATTAGTAGCGACTTTTACATCTTCCACCAATGCCCCATCCTTCCATTCTAGCACGCCATTAAAGGTTCTACGATGGGAATTGGCCCTCCTTTCATGTGCCCAAAGTGGAATCCCATGATTCGCCTCACCCAAACCCCAGTAACCATCCAAGGGAGCCCTCGCTATCCGAATCCGAGGATGACGTACCTGAGTCGTCCTCCGTCTCGGACTGCTTACTTATTTTCTTCTTCGAAGAGGTATGTTTCTTCTTGGACTTTCTTTTCCCTCCTTGCACCTCGACGTTGGCTGGGTTCATGCTGGCGGCTGCCTGGACAACTTGGGGCTGCGCGTGCTCCTCCTCCAAGGCGGAGCCCGCACTGTCCTCGGTAGAGCTGTGCTGGGTCTGCTGCTCCTGAAACACACTAGGGATATCTACAACGTGTGAGACAGCGCTGCCACTGGTACCCGTGGCCGTCGCCCTCCCCTTCCCGGTACTTTTTGCAGGCGCCTTTCCTTTACCACTGCTTTGGTTGGCTTTTCTAGCGATGGCTGCCTGGGCACGGGTATTAGGGCGGCTGACGGTAGCCGTGACCGACGGGGTGCTAACTCCACCCCCCGCTGAGCTGCCCTGCTGCCCTTGACAGCTGGGAGGAATATCCGGTATCACAACCTGTGATGGTTCAGGGACCGGCGGGGACAAAGTCCCTCTGGACCTGCACTGTTTGTAAAAAGTTTCGAAAGCTGCCATGAAACATTGGGCAAAAGCTTGGGGATCATATGGCATGGCCGGCACCTGGGCACCACCAATGCCTGCAGCGGGTGCGGCTTGATTACCTGAGGTGGATGGTTGCTGGTCCCCACCGGAAGCCATTTGCTCTCCTGACGTAGCAAGGGTAGGTACTAAGACTATTCGTTCGATAATACAGTGCTGTCCCCCCCTAGGATGACTGTGTTCCCCGCTAGTCAGTGCTCACTAAGATGACCTAAATTGTGCTCAGCTCAGAATTGACTGTGAACTCCCCCCTAGTTCTGTATATCCTAAGCAAACTTACAAACCACCACCGGCCAATGCCCAGCTGTTGGCAACACCACCTAAAGCTGCACCCAGTTCAGTATTGTTTACAATGACTTGGCACAACGTTGAATCTGGAAGGGCTGGTTGCCCTAGTTCAGAATTATCAACACTGACCCAGCTGTTCCTTTACCTGTGGTACTGGCTGCCAAGTTCAGTACTATCGGCACTGGCTAAGGTTCAACTTAAAATAGAAATGCAAGCTGCAACAAAGTTCGATAATCTCAACACTGGCTTAGCCGCTACTTAACTCTTTAGACGTTAGCAGAACTAATTCCAAGAAATACCTACGCTGGTGCAGCTGTAACTACCAGTAAAAGCTAGTTCAGAACCACTAGACGTTGGCAGGACCTATTCTAATAATACCTACGCCGGTGCAGCTGTGACTTAATTCAATAAAAGCTAGTAAGACCCACTAGCTCTATTAAGTAAAAGAATTAATTTTTTTTTTATAAATCAAATACTGCTATTATTAGCATTTAACTATATATTGAATTGTATATCCTAACCAGTAAGCTCAAATTAAATTTTCCTAACCAATAGGTTCAAGCAAAACCCAAATCCCAGTGAGTGAGGACGTTTATATTTATAGAGGCTATTAGTTCAACTTCCTGAATGAAGGAGAGGGCTTAACTAACCACTGCCAAATAATCTCCACTATACCAGGCACTGTGCCCCAACAGCATAAAAGCCACTTAATTATTTACAGCACTTAGCACTTTAGCACCAACAGCATAGAAGCCACTTAACACTATACCAGGCACTATGCCCCAACAGCATAAAAAAACCACTTAATTATTCCCAGCACTCAGCACTTTAGCACCAACAGCATGGAAGCCACTTACAAATACTAAAGCACACAGCACTTTTGTCCCCCAGCCGAATGAAAACCAAGCAATCCAAGAATTAACCCCCGATGCCTTCAGACTTACTGCCTAAATCAATGCACAACTATACCCTGAAAAGGAAAGTTCCTAATCAGTAAAACTATGAAACCGCGTACGTAAAGGGTCTGATTGAACTGTGTGCAAACCTTGCTTGCCCAATTGCCGCTTGCAAAGCTGCTACCTCCGCTTTTTTTTTTCAAAGAATACTCTGCTTGCATTCAGAATATGTTCCTAACGCCACACCTAAAATGGCCGCCCGTGCCTCCACAAGTGTCCCTTCCCAAGATGGCGGCCGTGATCTCTTCCCCTTACCTCAACAAAGATGGCCGCTCGCACTACCACCACGTGTGCCCACAAAGATGGCGCCTGTTCTCTGCCCTTAACAAGCCCTTAACAAAAATGGAAGCCTCTGCTTCAAAACCCACACTTAGTGGAGGCGGGGGTTAGAACGGGGGGCGCGGACCTGGCGCTAAGAGGGAGAAAAGCAGGAGAACAGCTAAGTGAGGCAGCCAGCCGTTAAAGCCAAGAAAGTAACAAACAACCAAACGCACAAACAAAATAGCAAACTGAAGGGGGAAAACCAGGAAACCCGAGAGCACAGCAAGGAAGACAAGAAAACAAACCGCTGGCGAGTACCCCCGCGATCCAGCGAGAAGGGGGGAGCGGAAGGTGGCTGCGCTCTGTGTACTTTACCCCTCCTGCTCTCCGTCTTCAAACAATACGCTCCCTGCATTGCCTGATCGTCGGTGTTGCAGCCGCTGCCTGGTCCTCCAAACTAACAAAGTAAGTGTCCTCCACGCGCAGGCAAGCAAATTGGAAAGTTCCCAAGGAGCCGCTGGTGCCTCCCAACCTTCTTTCTGCCATCAAAACACCCCAGCAAAAGTGATTTCAGCTCTAGTGGAGACTGTGGTCTCCTTAGTGATTTAGCTCTGTAGGTGTGAAGCCAAGCACAAGGCAGAAGGTGCGGCTCGCAACGGCTCCAAAACAGCGACGGAAACCTCACAGAGAAAACCCGCTCAGCTGGAAGGGGCAAAGAGGGCGGTCCCCGGGCATGCCTAGCCTTAAATAGGCTAGACCACGCCTCCCCGGCCCGCTGATTGGCGGGCCGGGTCGTCGACATGCCCGGGGATTCCCTACTCTCGCGGGGGCAAAGGCTAGCCCTGCGTGAGGATGTGGGAGGATTTCTGCCCGCAACCCCCTCTCCTCTCAAGTCGGAAATGGCTTTCTGGGAAATGATATATAATGAATTGAAAAAGGTATTTAAATATACCTTACTGAAGAAACCAGAGGCCTTTCTCCTGGGCATTGTCGGCCAATTGGTGTTAAAGAAGGATAGAACTTTCTTTATGTACGCAACAGCAGCAGCAAGATTACTCATCGCAAAATATTGGAAGACACAGGAGCTACCCACACTGGAAGACTGGCAGATGAAGGTCATGGACTACATGGAATTGGCAGAGATGACCAGCAGAATCCGTGACCAGGGAGAAGAGTCGGTGGAGGAAGATTGGAAGAAGTTTAAAGATTACCTGCAGAAGCACTGTAAAATTAAGGAATGTTGAAAGGACGTTTGATTGAAAATAAGTGGTACTGGTTAAGAGATGCTTATGAAAATGTAAATAGGGAATGATAATTGGAAATGGATATTTATAATAATAGGTTAATATATGGAGTAAGGATAAAATGCTAGAGGGTAAGGATTTGCTGAATTTAATATTTGAACTGGAATACAAAATGGGAGGTGTGAGGAGGTCAAGAAATTAGTGAAGAAAACATAAGATTTGAAAATATCAATACATTTTTAGCCGTTTGGTGGTTTTTTCCTCTTCTTTTTATTCTCCATTTTTTATTTTTTTCTATCCTTCTTCTATCAACTGTTTTTCTACAGTGTATTTTTTATTTGTCTTGTTTTTGTAGTTTAAATGTTTAAACGTTTAAATGTTGGATTTTGTTTTTATTGTTTCTTGTCTGTGAAAAATTAATAAATATCATTTTTTTAAAAAAGTGCATTAACACCGAAGAACACGACTTGTAATAAGCGAAATCCAAGATTCTTCTTTCTATGTAGCTGGAACCCAAAACAAGCTGTTTGGCTTTGTTTAGGCTTATTACATTTCTCTTTGCTAGGGTTGGGGTTATGGTTAGGGTTAGAGTTACTGTTAGGGTTAGGGTTTAGGGTTAGGGTTAGGGTTAGGGTTAGGGTTAGGGTTAAGGTTAAGGTTAAGGTTAGGGTTAGGGTTAGGGTTAGGGTTAGGGTTAGGGTTAGGGTTAGGGTTAGGGTTCGGGTGAATTACCACCGAAAGAACAATCCAAGTTTATTCTCCTTCTATTGAGATAGAACCGAAACACCTATGGTTCATTTCGGCTGATAACAAACATGTCACTCTGCGATTTTTGAGTGAATGTGCATTCTATAAAATAAATGAATCTTTGGAATCTCTGACAAAACAAGGTGCGGATAATAGTAGACAATTGGCAGAGCTCTCAGCAAAACTTGATCTGAACACGCAAAGTGTGAATGAACTCAGCAAGAGGGTGTCTTCAAATACAGAGACTATTAATAAACTTCTAGAGGACTCTGCCACTACTCGAAAGATTGCAGAAGAAGCTAAGGTTTCTGCAGATGCCACTCAGGAAAGGATAATACCAGTCTGTAAAAAGTTAGAAGACCATGAACTGGCTTTGTCTATGCTCGAGATACAAAGGAAGGAGAGAAATCTGAGATTGAGAGCAGTGCCTGAAAGCGAAAAAGACGACCTGGTGGACTTCCTTTCTAAAGAATTCTCGGACTTTTGGCAACAGGAGTTGGAGAAGGAAGAAATTAAGATAGTGTCTGCGTTTAGATTGGGCAGAAGACAAGGCAGAAAGAAGCCAAGGGACTGCTTGATAACTTTAAGATCAAAAGAAGAAAGAGATAAAATGTTGAATCTGCATTTTCAAAGAACTCTGGAAATTGAAAATGCTTTCGTGGAGATTTTCAAAGATATACCAAAACATATTTTGGATGTAAGAGCCCATTATAAAGAGCTGGTTGATTTATTGAGAAAGAACGAAATACCCTTTAGGTGGGAATTCCCTCAAGGCCTATCCTTTAAATACAAAGGAAGGAAAACCAGAATAAGATCTGTCCAAGACAAAGAGCAATTCTTACGAGACAACGAAGAAGATCTTGTGAAAGGGACGGTCGAAGTGGAACCAACCCAAGCAGTAAAGGAAGCAACAGACATTTTGAACTTAACATTTGGATTGAAATCACCGATGGAAGGTGAACAACTACTTGGAGCAGTGGGAGGAAAAAGTAAATAGCAACAGGATGGCTCTGCAACTTCTAAGTTGGAATTGTAATGGTCTTAACCTTCCCCGAAAAAGACGAAATGTTTTTCATATATTGAAAAAAGAACAATTGGACTTGATTTGTTTACAAGAAACTCATGTGACAAGACTGCATAGAAAACTACTTATCAACAAAAGATTAGGATAAGAATTTATTTCATCTGATAAAGTTAAGAAAAGAGGAGTGGTAATCTATGCAAAGGAAAATTTCCCCCCGAAATTGATGTTTAAAGATGAACATGGAAGATTTTTGGCAATTGAAATTCAAGTTCAAGGTGAAAAATTCTTGATATTAGGGATCTATGCACCAAATGAAGGGAAGTCGGAATTCTTTAAGAAGCTGCATGAGATTTTACTGGACTATTTGGATTGCAATTTAATCTTGTTGGGAGACATGAATGGAGTAGTATCTACAAATATGGACAAATCACAAAGACAGGTAGTTTCCAAGGATGGGAGACTACCAAAGACTTTTTTTGAAATGACTGAAAATATGGACTTGATTGACATTTGGAGAACAAAGAACCCTCTTGAGAGAGAGGGAACTTTCTTTTCTGAAGCTATGATGACATGGACTAGAATTGACCAAATATGGGTTACTAGTGGGATGGCTCCAAAGATAAAGAAAGTGGAAATCTGCCCAAAAACCTGCTCCGACCACAATGCTGTAAAGATGGAGATGAAGTTAACAACAGCTGGTTCCTTTAGATGGAGGATGAATGACACCTTATTTAGAGATGAAGAGGTCTACAAAAAGGCTCAAAAAACTTTGAGAGACTATTTTGAAATAAATTTAAAAACGGATGTGGAAAAATGAGTAATCTGGGACGCAAGTAAAGCTGTTATGCGAGGATTTTTAATACAACAAAACTCTATAAAGAAGAGAAACCAAAATGAGAAGAAGGATAAGAAGGAAAAGATTAAAGAAGGAGAAAAGAAATTGAGATCTAAACCAAAGTCCCAGGAGATTTTGAGAGAAATTAAGTTACATCAGACACAATACATGGAATTGATGAACCAAGAAATAGAATGGAAGATTAAGCAAATGAGACAAAAGACATTTGAATCTGCGGATAAGTGTGGTAAACTTCTGGCTTGGGAATTGAAGAAAAGGCAAAAACTAAACACGGTTACAAGCCTAGAGGTGGAAGGAAAGAACATTTATAAGCCAAATGAGATTAGAAACTGTTTCCAGAGTTATTTCAAAAAATTATACTCACAAGGGCCGCAGAATGAAAGAGATATAGATGAGTTTCTTAAGAAATTTGGTCTACAAAAAATCTCTCATCAAAGTAAAATAGACCTGAATCAGAAAATAACTGAACAAGAGATAGAAGGTGCCATTCAAAACATGCAACTGGGCAAATCTCCAGGACCAGATGGGTTGACTTCCAGATACTACAAAGCCTTGAAGGAGTGGTTGTTACAACCTTTGAAGGAAGTCTGCAACGAAATTTTGGAGGGGAAAAAGGCACCAGAATCATGGAAAGAAGCGTATATCACACTCATACCGAAAACAGAGACTGAAAAGACTCAGCTTAAGAATTACCGCCCTATATCATTACTTAATGTGGATTACAAAATTTTTGCAGACATTTTGGCAAAAAGATTGAAAAAAGTATTGGTGGAAGAGATTCACAAGGACCAAGCAGGCTTTCTCCCAAGAAGACACTTGTCAGATAATGTGAGGAACATAATAGACATTTTGGAATTATTAGAGGTGAACATAAACACTAAAGCAGTTCTGATATTTGTGGACGCGGAGAAAGCCTTTGATAATATTTCTTGGAGTTTTATGAAGAAGAATCTACATGGGATGGGGGTAGGGCAAGGATTTGAGAATGGTATGGGTGCAATATATTCTGAACAGAAGGCTAAGTTAATTGTAAATAATGTGGTAACGGAAGAATTTAAAATAGAAAAAGGGACACGACAGGGGTGCCCAATTTCCCCACTACTTTTTATATCAGTCCTGGAGGTTTTGCTAAACATGATTAGAAGTGATCAGCTGGTTAAAGGGGTTCAGGTCGGAGCCAAACAGTATAAGTTAAGGACCTTTGCAGATGACTTGGTACTTACTTTACAAGAGCCAGACACTAGTACGAAAAGGGTTTTAGAACTAATTCAAGAATTTGGTCAAGTTGCAGGATTCAAGTTGAATAAACAAAAAACTAAAGTTTTGGAGAAAAACTTAACAGCTATGGAAAGGGAGAGGTTCCAGAATGAAACAGGGTTGACAGTGGTTAAGAAGGTGAAATACTTGGGGATTAATATGACATCTAAGAATGTGAATTTGTTTAAAGATAATTATGAGAAATGCTGGACAGAAGTTAAGAAGGATCTAGAAATATGGTCAAATTTAAAGCTTTCCTTGTTAGGCCGAATTGCAGTTATTAAGATGAATGTATTGCCTAGAATGTTATTTTTATTTCAAGCATTGCAAATTCTTGACAAGATGGACTGTTTCAAGAGGTGCCAGAAAGACATTTCTAAATTTGTCTGGCAGGGCAAAAAACCCAGAATAAAGTTTAAAATTTTAACGGATGTAAAGGAAAGAGGGGGATTTGCCCTGCCGGACTTAAAACTGTACTATGAATCAGCAGCTTTTTGCTGGATGAAAGAGTGGCTGCTCCTCGAGAATACAGATATTTTGGACTTGGAAGGTTTTAATAATGTATTTGGATGGCATGCATATTTATGGTATGATAAGGTTAAAGCGCATAAAGCTTTTAAAAATCACATTGTTAGGAAAGCATTATATAATGTCTGGATCAGATATAAAGATTTGTTGGAAAATAAAACCCCAAGGTGGCTGTCGCCAATGGAGGCTAAAGCCGTGAAAAAACTTAATATGGAGGCCAAATGGCCAAAATATTGGGAAATTTTGGAACAAGGGGGAGATAAAATGAAATTACAGAGTTATGAGAGATTAAAGTCTAAAGTACGAGACTGGCTCCATTACTATCAAACCTCCGGCGAGGTTCGCAAGAAGGAGGGGAAAACGACCAAGAAGTGTTTTCTCTGCCAACAGCCGGGACATTTTGCCAGAGTCTGCCCTCAGAGAAAGGCGTGGCAAGGAATGGTGGGGGCAGCTGGTGGTGAGCAGGAGCAGGGAAACGGCAATGCTTGGCTGCAGGAGAGCGGGCACAGCAGCCAGGCGAGCAACCAGTGAATGTGCCCAAACCAGACCCCCCCCGGGCAGCCATAGCCATAGAGGTGGTGTTAGAACTCCCTAACGGACACCCTATTAAGGTGAAGGCATTGCTGGATTCTGGCAGCTCTTGCAACTTCTTTAGCAGGGATTTTGCACTAGAACACCAGCTCCACGTGGTGCCTCTAGAACACCCCTTGCAAGTAACGGCCATTGATGGGAGAGAACTCTTGGGGGGGGGGAGTGACCCACCAGACCCCTCCCATGAAAATGAGGGTCTCCAGACACACTGAGACAATTGCCTTTCACGTTGCCACCTTAGCAGGACCACCCATCATACTGGGAATGAGCTGGCTGGCACTGCACAATCCAGTAGTGGGGTGGCACCAGCGGACAGTCACCTTTGGGTCAGCTCACTGCGTAGAGCACTGCCACGAAGGGGAAACCCCGAGGATGGCAGTAGCCAGGGTGGCAGGGATGGCGGTGGGAGAAAAGGGGAGAGTACCACCTCAGTATGCAGACCTGGAAGAAGTCTTCAGTGAGAAAGAGGTGGATAGACTGCCCCCTCACAGGCCCTTTGACTGTCAGATCAACCTACTCTCAGGGGCTCAGTTACCAGTGGGTAAGCTGTACGCCATGTCGGACAGGGAGATGCAGGAGTTGCGGAAGTTCATTGACAAGAACCTGAAGAGGGGTTTCATACGAGAATCAAGGGCGGTGGGGGGCAGTCCAGTGTTCTTTGTAGACAAAAGAGACTCCAAAGAGCCCAGATTGGTCATAGATTACCGCGCGGTGAACCGGGTATCAGAACCAGTGACCTTCCCTATGCCCAGAATTGATGACATTTTGGCCAGGGTAAGGAAAGGGAAGGTCTTTACCAAGCTGGACCTTCGGGGGGCGTACAATTTGATAAGGATGAGAGAGGGAGACGAATGGAAAACCACGATGTTCACCCCTCTGGGGGCCTTTGAGTACCTAGTTATGCCCTTCGGATTACAATCCGGTTCGACCTGCTTTCAAGCTTTCATGCACCACGTGTTGGGGTCCCTGCTGTACAAGAATTGCGTGGCCTTCCTAGATGATGTGCTAATCTACTCGGAGAACGAGGAGCAGCATGTTAAGGATGTCAGGGAAGTGCTGAAGAGGCTGCAGGAGCACCAGCTGTGGGTCAAACTGGAGAAATGCCAATTCCACGCCCGAGAGGTTGAGTTCCTGGGCTACAGGTTGTCGGACAAAGGCTTAGCCATGGACCCAGGCAAGGTGCAGGCGGTACTAGAATGGAAGACTCCCAAGACCCGGAAGGACGTGCAGAGGTTCCTGGGGTTTGGAAACTTCTATAGAAAGTTTATCAAGAACTTTGCCCACTTAACGGCACCCATAACTGATTGTCTCAGCAGCAAGAAGAAGTTTGAATGGACAGAAACGGCTCAGCAGTCTTTTGAAAAGCTAAAGAGGGCATTCGCTTCGGAAGAGCAACTCTTACACGTGGATCTGCAGAAGCCTATGAGATTGGAAACAGACGCGTCAGACAGAGCGGTGGGAGCTGTGTTGCTCCAGCCGGGAAATCGATCAGAGTGGAAGCCGTGTGCCTTTTTTTCAAGGAAGCTGAACAAGTCTGAACAGAACTACACAGTGTATGACCGGGAACTGCTTGCAATTCATGAAGCCTTTCGACGTTGGAGACATTTTCTAATAGGCGCACAGCACAAGATCCAGGTGTGCACGGACCATAAGAACCTGGAATATTGGAGGACTGCACGAGTTCTCAACCAAAGACAGGTGCGATGGGCACAGGAGTTTTCCAAGTTCTTCTTTGAAATTCAGTATGTGCCGGGAAAGGAAAACGTCAGGGCAGATGCCCTTTCCCGTAAACCAGAGTACTTGGAAGGAGAGGGGGTGCCGGAAGTACGACATGTGATACCCGAGGACCGATGGGTGTGTGTGGGAGTGTTGGTAGGGAGACAAGAACTAGCCGGGTTGACGAGGAATGACGAGTACGCACAAACTAAAATCAGGGAGATACGAGACGCAGAAGAAAATCAGGGGGGTTTTGAGGAAAAGGAGGGGGCTCTGTACTATAAGGGAGCATTGTACATACTAGAAGGGGACCTGAGGAGAAGAGTACTCAAACAACTACATGATAACCCCACGGCGGGACATTTTGGTCAACACAAAACCATGTTGCTTGTCACCAGGCAGTTCTGGTGGCCAAGAGTGAGGGAAGATGTGCGGAAATACGTACGGGGGTGCGAGCACTGCCAGAGGGCTAAAGGGGAGAAGGCAGCACCTGTGGGGTTACTGGAGCCCTTACCCACCCCTGGAAGGCCCTGGGAGGTGGTATCCATTGATTTTATGACCGATTTACCCAAGTCCAGGGGGAAAACAGCAGTCATGGTGGTAGTGGACTTGATGACCAATATGTGCCATTTTATTGCTTGCTCGCATGCAGTGACAGCGGAGGAGACAGCTAGGCTGTTTATAGATCACGTTTTCAGGTTGCATGGCGCCCCCTTGAGGGTTTTGTCCGACAGAGGCAGGCAATTTACTTCCAGGTTCTGGACGTCGAAGTGAGCTTCTCGATGGCCAGACACCCGGAGACCAACGGACAAGCAGAAACAGTCAATAGCGTACTTCAACAGTACCTACGCTGCTACGTCAACGAAAGGGAGAACGATTGGGTGGATAAACTAGCGGTGGCCGAATTTGCATACAATAACGCTGAACACGTGTCCACGGGGATGAGTCCCTTCATGGCCAATTACGGGTGTCACCCCAGGGCCTTCCCAGGGGGGGGGGAGGGGAGGGGGAGTGTGCCGGCGGCCAAACAATTTGTGGAAGAAATGGAAGCTTTACACCAACAACTTAAGGTTAACCTGGAGAGGGCTAAGGAAGTGTACAAGAGGCAGGCAGACAAGCACCGCAGAGAAGGGGAGACAATAAGGGTTGGGGACCAGGTGTGGTTGTCAACCCAAGGGTTACCGTTCAAAGGGGGGTGTAAGAAATTATGGCCAAGGCGACTGGGACCCTTTGAGGTAACCCAACAGGTGAATCCTGTGACCTTTAGACTCAAATTGCCCACCAACATGAAACTACACCCGGTGTTCCACAGGTCCTTGCTCTCACCGTACCGGGAAGGGAGGGAATTTCAGGGGCGAGAAAGAGAAATTCCCATGCATCCACTGGTGGAGGAAAGGGAATTTAGTGGTCACGCAGCGGAAATTCTCGATTCAAGGTGGAGAGGGAGAAGGGTGGAATATTTGGTGGCTTGGGAAGGGGAACCAGAGTCGGAAAACACTTGGGTTCCTGCAGAAGAGATCAGGGATGAGTATCTGCAGGAGGAGTTTCATAGCAGGTTCCCAAAGAAGCCCAAACCCCTAGGAAGGTTCTGGGAAGAGCAATTTGGCACCACGGATGATGAAGAAGAGTTTGAGGGGTGGCCAGCCTCCGAAGAGGAGGAAGGAGGGGTATCCGAGGGAGAGGAATCCAACTGGGGAGATTGGGCAGCGGAAAGAGACAGCAGCAGATGGGGAGCAGTGTTTGAATCTTCTGAGGAAGGGGATAGCTCCTTCCCGGGGTTTCCCACGTCGCCGTCCAAGGAACGGAAAACCGCTCAGCTGGCAAGGGGAAAGAGGGCGGTCCCCGGGCGTACCTGGCCTTAAGTATGCTAGGCCACGCCTCCCCAGCCCATCGATTGACGGGCCAGGTCGCAGGCACGCCCGGGGATTCCCTGGATCTCGCGGGAATTATTTGGAATTATTGCAGACCAATATCAACACGAAAGCAGTTTTAATCTTCATAGATGCAGAGAAAGCCTTCGACAACATTTCTTGGAAGTTCATGAAGAAAAACTTGGAAGGGATGGGAGTGGGACAGGCGTTTCAAAACAGTATAGAAGCAATTTATTCAGAGCAAAAGGCCAAACTGATAGTGAACAATGTGGTGACGGAAGAGTTCAATATTGAAAAAGGGACACGACAGGGGTGCCCTCTCTCCCCTCTGTTATTTATTTCAGTCCTGGAGGTGCTTTTGAATTTGCTTAGGAAGGACCGGTTGGTGCATGGAATACAGGTCGGAGTGAAACAATATAAACTGAAAGCTTTTGCAGATGATTTGGTGTTAACACTACAGGAGCCAGAACCTAGTACAAAAAGAGCTCTAGAACTGATTTATGAGTTTGGTCGGGTGGCAGGATTTAAGTTGAATAAGCAAAAAACCAAGGTTTGGGGGGAAAATTTGACACCTTCAGAAATAGATGGGTTTCAGAAGGAGACAGAGTTAAATGTGGTTAAAAAAGTGAAATACCTAGGGATTAATTTGTCTGCTAAAAACTTGAATTTATTCAAAGATAATTATGAAAAATGTTGGTCAGAAATCAAAAAGGATTTTGAAATCTGGTCAAGACTTAAACTTTCCTTGTTGGGACGAATTGCTGCTGTTAAGATGAATGTATTGCCAAAGATGTTGTTTTTGTTTCAAACCCTACAGATCGTGGACAGAGTGGAATGTTTTGGAAAGTGGCAGAAAGATATTTCGAAGTTTGTCTGGCAGGGCAAAAGGCCCAGGATAAAGTTTAAAATATTAACTGATGCAAAAGAAAGAGGGGGGTTTGCCCTGTCGGACTTAAGGTTATATTACGAAGCTGCATCTTTCTGCTGGATGAAAGATTGGTTCTTATTAGAAAACACTGATGTCCTAGATCTGGAAGGGTTTAATAATGCTTTTGGATGGCATGCATACTTGTGGTACAACAAGATAAAAATTCGCAAAATATTCAAAAACCATATTGTCAGAAAAGCTTTATTTATAGTCTGGACTAAATATAAGGACTTGTTAGAAAACAAGACCCCGAGGTGGCTATCACCAATGGAGGCTAAGGCCCGAAAAAGACTCAATATGGAGGTTGGTTGGCCAAAATACTGGGAGATAATAGAAAAAACCAGAGATAATTGGAGATTGCAGAGCTTTGACAAATTAAAAAACAAGGTGCAAGACTGGTTGCACTATGCTCAAATTCAAGAGGTCTTTAAAATGGATAAAAAAACAGGTTTCCAGGTGGAGAAATCAAAGTTAGAAACAGAACTATTGGAACCAAAGACTAAAATTCTATCAAGAATGTATAACTTGCTGCTTAAATGGAACACTCAGGATGAGATAGTCAAATCAGCCATGATAAAATGGGCTCAAGACATTGGGTACAACATCATGTTTGAAGACTGGGAAAGGTTATGGACCACCGGTATGAAATTTACGGCATGTAATGCCTTGAAAGAAAACATTATGAAAATGATATACAGGTGGTACATGACCCCAGTCAAGCTTGCTAAGATATATCATTTGTCTGATAATAAATGTTGGAAATGCAAGGAGGCTGAAGGGACATTCTTTCACCTCTGGTGGACTTGCCCGAAAGTGAAGGCCTTCTGGGAAATGATCTACAATGAGTTAAAAAAGGTATTTAAGTATACCTTCCCCAAGAAACCAGAGGCCTTCCTTCTGGGCATTGTCGGCCAGAAAGTGTTAAAGAAGGATAGAACTTTTTTCATGTACGCAACTACAGCAGCAAGAATTCTTATCGCTAAACATTGGAAGACACAAGATCTACCCACGCTGGAAGAGTGGCAGATGCAATTGATGGACTATATGGAACTGGCTGAAATGACTGGCAGAATCCGAGACTTGGGTGAAGAAAAAATGGAGGAGGACTGGAAAAAATTTAAAGACTACCTACAAAAACAACATAAGCTATATGAATGTTAAGGGTTTGCGTGGCTGGGAAAGTCTAGCTTCAGCAATTAAAATTTGATGATCTGGGAAATTAAGTTATAAATTAGGAAGGAACTAAAGTTTAAACTAATCTTTATGTCTATTTTAGGATAAAGGCAATTTGACAACAAGTATTTTAAACTTAAAGTATAACTATTTGAAAGTACAAAAAACGCATGAAACAAGGTAACAATTTGCTGATATCTTTATTGTAAAGAATGCAGGGAGAGGGAGACGTGGGGAAGTCCAGATGGTTATGAAAAGATGTTTTGGAAAAATGAATTTTTCTGTTCTATTGTTTTTCTTTCTTTTTTCTTCTTTCTTTTCTTTTTTGTGGATTCTATCATGTATTTGACTTTACATTTATATCTGGAAAAAAGCAATAAAATATTATTTTAAAAAAAACAAAATGAATGTATTGCCTAGAATGCTGTTTTTGTTTCAAACATTGCAAATTGTGGACAAGATGGATTGCTTCAAGAAGTGGCAGAAAGATATTTTGAAATTTGTGTGGCAGGGCAAGAAACCCAGAATAAAATTTAAGATTTTAACTGACACCAAAGAAAGAGGGGGATTTGCCCTGCCAGACTTTAAACTTTACTATGAATCAGCAGCTTTCTGCTGGTTGAAAGACTGGCTGCTTCTTGAGAACACAGACATTTTGGATTTAGAAGGCTTCAACAATGTTTTTGGGTGGCATGCATATTTATGGTATGATAAGGTTAAGGCCCATAAAGCTTTTAAAAATCATATTCTCAGGAAAGCACTATATAATGTCTGGATTAGATATAAAGACTTGTTGGAAAATAAAACCCCAAGGTGGTTGTCGCCAATGGAAGCTAAAGCTGTGAGAAAACTCAATATGGAGGCCAAATGGCTGAAATATTGGGAAATTTTGGAACAGGAGGGGGATAAAATGAAATTGCAGAGTTTTGAAAAGTTAAAGGACAAAGTGCAAGATTGGCTCCATTATTATCAAATAATGGAGGTTTTCAAGTTGGACAGGAAAATTGGCTTTCAGGTGGAAAAATCAAAATTAGAAACAGAACTGATAGAACCCAATACTAAGAATTTGTCAAGAATGTATAACTTGCTGTTGAAATGGAATACACAAGATGAAACAGTGAAATCAGTTATGATAAAGTGGGCACAAGATATTGGTCATAACATTATGTTTGCTGACTGGGAACAGTTGTGGAACACCGGTATGAAATTTATGGCATGTAATGCCTTAAAGGAAAATATTATGAAAATGATCTATAGGTGGTACATGACCCCGGTCAAGCTTGCAAAAATTTGCCACTTGTCTGACAATAAATGTTGGAAATGTAAAGAAATTGAAGGTACTTTTTTTTCACCTTTGGTGGACGTGCCCAAGGATTAAGGCTTTCTGGGAAATGATTTATAATGAAATGAAAAGGGTATTTAAATATACCTTTCCTAAGAAACCAGAGGCCTTTCTCTTGGGCATTGTCGGCCAATCGGTGCAAAAGAAAGACAGAACATTTTTTATGTATGCTACAACAGCGGCAAGAATACTCATAACAAAGTAATGGAAGACACAGGATCTACCCAACGACTTGGATGATGGACTCAAGGGCATCCTGATCAAATTTGCTGATGACACCAAACTGGGTGGGGTGGCTAACACCCCAGAGGACAGGATCACACTTCAAAACGACCTTGACAAATTAGAGAACTGGGCAAAAACAAACAAGATGAATTTTAACAGGGAGAAATGTAAAGTATTGCACTTGGGCAAAAAAAATGAGAGGCACAAATACAAGATGGGTGACACCTGGCTTGAGAGCAGTACATGTGAAAAGGATCTAGGAGTCTTGGTTGACCACAAACTTGACATGAGCCAACAGTGTGACGCGGCAGCTAAAAAAGCCAATGTAATTCTGGGATGCATCAATAGGAGTATAGCATCTAGATCAAGGGAAGTAATAGTGCCACTGTATTCTGCTCTGGTCAGACCACACCTGGAGTACTGTGTCCAGTTCTGGGCACCACAATTCAAGAAGGACACTGACAAACTGGAACGTGTCCAGAGGAGGGCAACCAAAATGGTCAAAGGCCTGGAAACAATGCCTTATGAGGAACGGCTAAGGGAGCTGGGCATGTTTAGCCTGGAGAAGAGGAGGTTAAGGGGTGATATGATAGCCATGTTCAAATATAGAAAAGGATGTCACATAGAGGAGGGAGAAAGGTTGTTTTCTGCTGCTCCAGAGAAGCAGACACGGAGCAATGGATCCAAACTACAAGAAAGAAGATTCCACCTAAACATTAGGAAGAACTTCCTGACAGTAAGAGCTGTTCGACAGTGGAATTTGCTGCCAAGGAGTGTGGTGGAGTCTCCTACTTTGGAGGTCTTTAAGCAGAGGCTTGACAACCATATGTCAGGAGTGCTCTGATGGTGTTTCCTGCTTGGCAGGGGGTTGGACTCGATGGCCCTTGTGGTCTCTTCCAACTCTATGATTCTATGATTCTATATGTGACTAGCAGAAATGACTGGCAGAATCCGAGACCAGGGAAAAGAGACGGCGGAAGAAGATTGGAAGAAATTTAAGAATTATCTTAAGAAATACTGTAAAATTTATGAATTTTAGAATGATATGGTTTTTAAAATCAAATGGAGTACAGCTGTAAAGATAAAGTGAAAGGAAAGTAACGATGATAATTAGATAAAATTAAGGGTGAGGATTTGCTGAACTAAATTTTTGAAATGGGAATGCAGAAAGGGGAGGTATGAGGAGGTCGGTGAAAGAAGTTTTATGAAAATAAGGTATTGAAATTATACTTGTTCTTTTTATTATTTTATTTTTGTTTGTGTTTGTGTGTATTGATATGTTTGTTATAATTTGTAAAATCCTAATAAATATTTATTTAAAAAAACAAAACAAAAAGACGGTGTTGTGTTATTTTGGTTTCATTACACACACTTTGCGATTTCTGGGTCAATGTGCATAAACACCAAAGAGAACGACTTGAAATAAGTGAAATCCAAGATTCTTCTTTCTATGTAGCTGTAACACAAAACAACCTGTTTGGCTTTGTTTAGGCTTATTACACTTCGCTTTGCTAGGGTTAGGGTTAGGGTGAGGTTTAGGTTTAGGGTTGGGGTTAGGGTTAGGGTAACGGTTACTGTCAGGGGCTCAGGGACAGAGGCACAGGGGAGAGAGGAGATGGAGAGCGAAGGGGAAGGAGAGTGGGGGGGAAGAGTCCCAGGTGTCAGGTCCAGCTAGCCCCCCCCCCCCGAAGACAACAACGTCATGGCAGATGCACTATCAAGGAAACCGCAGTATCTCGAGGAAGCGGCACCGGTGGCGGCCAAACATTTTTTCGCACCAACGGCGTGGGCATGCGCTTCAGCCACAGTGGACCTGGACGCAGTGCGTCACGCGCTGCAGACGGATGCCTTTGCGCAATCCAAGATGGACAAGTTGAGAAGAGGCACAGCGAAGGACGACGAGTTCCAGATACGCGACGGACTGCTCACGCGCAAAGGAGCTCTCTACGTGCCTGGAGACGACCTCCGAGCGAGGGTCCTGCAGCAGTTACATGAAGCGCCCACTGCTGGGCACTTCGGCAAGGACAAGACGGCGGAATTGGTGGCCAGGGACTTTTGGTGGCCCCAGATGAGGGGAGAAGTCGCGGATTACGTCTCTAGGTGTGACACATGCCAAAGGGCCAAGCCAGTGCACAAAAAGCCGGCGGGACTGCTGGAACCGCTACCGACGCCGCTCGAACCATGGGAGAGGGTGGCTCTGGACTTTGTCACAGATCTGCCCAGCTCGCGAGGCAAAACAGCGGTACTCGTGGTCGTAGACCTGTTCACCAAGATGGCGCACTCCATTCCCTGCGTGAAGGTGGCCACAGCAGAACAGACCGCCAAGCTGTTCATAGACCACGTGTTCAAAGTTCACGGCTTACCACGGTCCATCCTGTCCGACCGGGGGCGCCAATTCGTCTCGAGCTTCTGGCAGAAACTGCTGGGCATCCTGAACGTCAAGATCAACTTAGTGTCGGCACAACACCCGCAGACCAACGGACAAGCGGAGAGGGTCAACGCCATCATGCAGCAGTACCTGAGATGCTACGCGAATCAACAGCCCTCGACCTGGGTGGACTACCTTCCGTTGGCCGAGTTCGCCTACAACAACACGAAGCACGGGTCTACAGGTGTGACACCGTTCTTCGCCAACAATGGACGGCACCCCAGAACCTTCCCGGGGTTAGAGACGAAGGGGGAGGGGGAGCCACGGGGAGCAGAGCACTTGGCAGCAGAGTTGCAGGAGGTCCACGAGCAACTCCGCAGGACCTTGGAACTAGCAAAACACGCCTACAAAGTGCAGGCAGACAGGCACAGGAGAGTCGGGGAAGACATCCAGGTGGGGGACTGGGTCTGTTTAGCAGCCCAGGCAGTGCCGGCCAGAACGTTAGCTAAGAAGAAGCTCAAACACAAGCAGCTAGGGCCTTACCAAATCGAGGCACAGATCAACCCAGTAGCCTTCCGGTTAACACTCCCGGAGGGTTCCAGAATGCACCCAGTATTTCATAGGTCAGTCCTCACACCCTACAAGGAACCCCACAGGTTTCAGGCGCCAGGGACCGCACCTCACCCACTCAGGAAGTCGCAAACGGGGGAGGGGTCACCGAGGGCGGCGCCACTGAACGAGGTCACGGAGATTTTGGACTCGAGATGGGGGGAAGAGGGAGTTGAATATTTCCTCGCCAGGGAAGGCACTCTGGCCAGCGCCAACAGGTGGGTGCCGGACTATGCCTTGGAGGAGCACTACCTCAAAGACGAGTTCCATGCACTCTTCCCGCACAGACCTATGCCGGCAGATTATTTCGACAACTGGCTTTTCACACCCACACTTTCAACCAGCAGGTTCCAGTGGTTCTCATCCGCTGAGGAAACGGCGCCAGACACAAGCTCCCCGGAGGGATCGCTCTCGGGGTCTGCCACAGATCGCTCTTACTGGTGGGACACTCAACCGGAGGTGGGGTGGAGCAGGGAATTGATAAGGGGGCCCTGGCACACAGCATCACCCGAGGTAACAGGGGGAGAGACGGACATGGATGTGTTAGGGGAGGACCTTGGGTTCGAACACGAATGCAGGGAGATACAAGCAGAGGAGATCGACGTCGACGAGCCCATTACGGATGGGCCGGATCCGACTGGGCGGTTGCACGCCAGGGGGAAGGAACTGTATCCAACACTCACCCCCTCAGCACTGGAGCACCCGAAACCCGCACCCGAAGAGAGGGAGGGGGGAAGGGGGGCTTCGAGGGGGGGATGGATGTCAGGGGCTCAGGGACAGAGGCACAGGGGAGAGAGGAGATGGAGAGCGAAGGGGAAGGATCTGAGGGCAGCATAGGGGAGTATGACAGTGACCCGAGAGATTCCATGAGCTTCTCCAGCGAATCAGAAGATTCCCAGAAGGAGGCGCCGATGGTCAGGGTGTTAGGATATTTCCGTTCCACCTTAAAAGGGAGCAGGCTTTGGGAGGATCAGAGTCTGCGCATGTCCTATTCACAGGATGTTTATGTTCTGATATTCCTTTCGGTTTTGCCAGTTAGTCAGAGACGCTGACTGAGAATGGACGTGTTTTCTTTGTTCTGTTCATGTTCTAAATAAAGTCTGTAAATATGCTCTTCTGCTCTTCTGCGGTGCAAGCTTTTGGCTGTGCTTTTATCTGCTGATAAACAGTGTACACAAGCCTGGAATGTGGCAATCCGTTTCCAGAACGGCTTCGTGTCGCTAACTGCTGGATCTGCCTGAGCTACGGGAGATTGATGGACGTCCGACTGCCAGCTTGGGGGCTCATGATGGACACTATCTCCCTGGCAGTTTCCCAACAACAAGGTTTCGGGCCCAGAATTCACAGCACCTACAGGAGAGTAAAGCTGCAACAGACTGCGTTTAAGAGGTACGGTGGGAAAAGCAAAAGAAAAGAGGGAGGCTTTTGGCTTTTCTGTTTTACCTCGGCAAGGAGTCTTTGATCTCCGGCAAGGCTTAATTGGCCTGGGAGCTGAGCCAAAGAGGCTTCGTGATTAATGGCTGCCAAGATAAGGAGTCTCTCAAGTTAAAAAAGACTCACGGCTAATGCCAAAAGCTGGAATGGAGTTTTTCCAAGCTTGTGGAAATGCTGAATGCCCTAAGTTGGATGGGCAGAATTATGAAACCTGGGCAAAATGGTGTGAGAGTTTGCTGCGTCAGTTTGGGGTGTGGCATGCTGTTTCTGAGCCCCCTCCGGTTCCTCTGACAGAGAAATGGAAAGGCCAAAATTCGAAAGCGATAGACGTAATAGTCTTATCCGTATCTCTTGAGGAAATTAAGACGCTGGCTGGCAACACCACTGCACGTGGAATGTGGTATGCTTTGATGAAAGCTCACAAGCCAGTAATCCCAGCCCAGAGTTTGACTGCATCGGAGGTCCTAGCTGTTTCCCAGAATGCGAGTGATTGCAGGGATGCTGAGGGCACCGGTTGCAAGCTGCAGGGGGAGCTGACTGTCACGTCATCCCAGGCAGCATACCAGCCTCCAGGGGGAGCCAAGGAGTCGGCAGCTGAGAGCTCTGGTTCTCGTGAGAACCAAGGCCATCGCCTTTGCAGAGGCCGGAAAGGCAAAGGTAAACAGCCGCAGCCGCCTGCAGATGGCCAGGAGCAGCAGGGGGGCAAGCTGCAAAAGCCCACGCCGGTGCAAAACAAGGGTTTGCTTGCTGTAAAGACTGCTCCAACAGCCAAAGGCAGCTTTGTTGTTGATTCAGGCTGTACGCGCCACGTCTCGAAGGACTGCCATCTCTTTATCTCCTTCAAGCCTCAGGAAGGTGAGATCCACCTGGCTGATGGAAGGACGTTGCAAATTGCAGGAGAAGGGACTGTGAAACTTGCAAGTTTGCACACAACCATCAGCGGTGTACTATATGTTCCAGGAGCTGCAAGCAACTTGTTGAGCGTCCCACAGCTTACTGGACGTGGTTTTCAGATTTCCTTCAAGAGGAGCGTCTGTGTCATCAGTAAAGGCAAAGAGGACTATTTGCATGCAAAGTTTATGGATGGTTTGTTCCATATAACTTATGAGGACACTGCTGTTGTGTCTAATGCTGATTCTTGTTGTGTTGCACAAACTAACAAAGTTCTTCATGCAGGTTGCATTCATGATGCGCATCGAAGATTTGGTCACCTCTCTTGGAAGGCACTGGCCAAGATGCCAGAGGTGGTTGAGGGTTTGAACATCAAACCCTGTAAGTTTCACATGAAATGTGTATCTTGTGCAGAGAACAAGGTGAAGGTTGCTTCAAAAGGCAAGAAGTCTAGCAGGCAGGCCTCCAAACCCTACCAGCTAGTGCATGCGGACCTGGTTGGGCCACTTGCGCCCTCTATAGGAGGAGCAAGGTACTTCATGATTCTGATTGATTCTTTTTCGAGGTACATTCATGTGTTTTTGCTCGAACAGAAATCGCAAGCGTTTCCAAAGTTTAAGGCATTCTGTGCTTGGTTGGAGAATGTGCACGGTAAACGTATTTCTTGTTTTTTTACTGATCGGGGCGGGGAGTTTACTTCTCAGCAGTTTGAAGCTTTCCTGACTGAGAAGGGAATCCAGCATGACATGTCAACGCCCAGATCGCCATGGATGAATGGGCTTGCGGAGAGAGCAAATCAGACATTGCTGCAAGGAATAAAAACCTTGTTGCATGATGCCAATCTCCCTGATAAGTTTTGGGGGGAGGCTCTGGGGAATTTGGTTTATACCGTTAATCGCAGATTGTAATCACCCATTGGCTGTACCCCCTATGAGAAGATGTTTGGCAAGAAGCCCAACACCAAACACTTGAAAATCTTTGGTTCGGACATGTGGGTACGCACACAACAAACCAACAAGCTTGGGAAGCGTGGGGCACATGGTTTGTTCATGGGGTACGAAAAAGGTGCATACAGGGTATGGATGACTGACTCTAAGTCCATAAAGTTCACAAGGAGTGTTGAGTACAATCCTAAGTGGGGGGGAAATGTGGGAATTTTCCAGAGTTACCCAGAGGAGGATGAAGGTGATGTCAAGCAAGCAGCTAAAGATGAGAAAGCTGCTGCTGATGATGATGAGGATGATGATGATGATGATGATGAGGATGAGGATGAGGATGAGGATGAGGATGATGATGATGATCAGAGTTCGGATTCCAGTTCAGTGGGCGGCGCGGCTGCTGCTGCTGGTGTCAGTGACAGTGATGACACAGCAGACTACAAGAGCGCACAGGCCTCAGTCAGACCATCTGATGCGTCTGACAATGAACTGGAAGAACCACTGTTCACCATTGGTCATTTTTCTCCTAAGAAAGAGGAGATGAGTCCAGAAGACTTGCGTCTAGTGCGTAGGTCTGAAAGGGCGACCAAAGGCAGACCTCCAAAGAGGTATGCTGATGAGTTTGCTAAGACAGCAACTGCTGTTCTTAGTAGCTCAGAGAAGGTGTGGGAACCTTCAAGCTTCAAAGAGGTTCAGGAGTTAACCTCTAAAGATGCTGAGCCTTGGCTTAATGCCATGAAGGCTGAAGTTGATTCCTTGAACAGGAACCAAACTTGGGAACTGGTACCGGTAGTCCCAGGAATGAGACTGGTTGGCAGCAAATGGGTCTTCAAGGCCAAGACAGACCAGAATGGCAAGGTAGTCAGACACAAAGCCAGATTGGTTGCCAGAGGTTTTTCACAGGTACCTGGACAGGATTACCACGAGACCTACTCACCCACAGTCAAATATGAGAGCATCCGGCTGATGCTCAAGGTCGCTGCGGAGGAGAAACTGCATGTTTCCCACCATGACATTAATACAGCTTTTTTGTACGGGGTTTTGGGGGAGGAGCTGTACATGCTTCCACCTGATGGGATGCAGATACAGAAGGGAATGGTCTGTAAACTGCGGAAATCCTTATATGGTCTCAAGCAGAGTGCCAGGTGTTGGAACACAAAACTCACTGAGACATTGCTTTCTCTAGGTTTTCACCAGGGCAAAGCTGATCCATGTGTGTTTGTCAAGGAGGAGGGGCAAAACAAACTGTATTGTTTATGTTTTGTTGATGATCTTCTGATGTTTTGGAAGAATCAGGCTTTCTACCAAAGCACCCTAGCTCAGCTGAAGGAGCACTTTGACATGAAGGATCTTGGTGAGGTATCCAACTATCTTTCTCTGCAGGTGGAGAAAGACCAAGCAGGTAATTTTCTGGTACACCAAACACAGAAAATTGCTGATGTATTAACCAGGTTGAATTTGGTTGATGCAAACCCAGCAGACACACCGATGGTGACAGGTTACCAGGTAGACAGTACTGCTGAAGCGTTTTCTGACACAACGCTGTACAGATGCATTCTAGGCAAGATGAACTTCATTGCCATATGTTCAAGACCTGACATAGCTGTAAGCTGTAATCTGCTTAGCAGACATGCCAACAATCCTACGGTTCAGGATTGGAAAGCTCTGAAGCGCATAGCCCGCTATTTGAAAGGGACTATGCACTACAGGCTGAGGTTCACCAGTCAGAAGACTGGAGGTCTTGAAATCTTTGCAGATGCAAGTTTTGGAAGTGACACCACGGATGGTACAAGCACTTCTGGAGTATGCTACATGTACAACCACTGCCTGTTTGACTGGTTGTGCAAGAAGCAGACAACAGTGAGCCTAAGTTCCTGTGAAGCAGAACTCAATGCTCTGTCATTTTCACTCATGGATTGTGAATGGTTGATGCAACTGTTTAAGGACATCAGAGTGTCTGTGAAATGTCCTGTACAAGTGTATCAAGACAATAGATCGTGTTTGGCTTTGCTGAACTCCGAGAGTTGCAAGCAGAGAACCAAGTACTTGCAGATTAAGCTACATCGTGCAAGGGAGTGTATTCAAAAAGGACTGATTCGGGTGTCCTACATGCCAGGAAATGAAATTCCTGCTGATCTGTTGTCTAAGGTTGTTAACAGAGAACAACTTAAGGTTTATGTACAAAAGTTGCAATTGGGTGAACCACAGGTACAACAGGTTACACGGAAAGGGGGAGGATGTTAGGATATTTCCGTTCCACCTTAAAAGGGAGCAGGCTTTGGGAGGATCAGAGTCTGCGCATGTCCTATTCACAGGATGTTTATGTTCTGATATTCCTTTCGGTTTTGCCAGTTAGTCAGAGACGCTGACTGAGAATGGACGTGTATTCTTTGTTCTGTTCATGTTCTAAATAAAGTCTGTAAATATGCTCTTCTGCTCTTCCGCGGTGCAAGCTTTTGGCTGTGCTTTTATCTGCTGATAAACAGTGTACACAAGCCTGGAATGTGGCAATCCGTTTCCAGAACGGCTTCATGTCGCTAACTGCTGGATCTGCCTGAGCTACGGGAGATTGATGGACGTCTGACTGCCAGCTTGGGGGCTCATGATGGACACTATCTCCCTGGCAGTTTCCCAACACAGGGTGAGGGGGGTCCCAGGGGGGACGCACCAGAAACAGGGGGCCAGCGGGGACTCCCAAAGCAGCAGCTGGAAATCAGGACCAGCTTCCCCACCAGAGCAGAGTGGGGGGGAAGAGTCCCAGGTGTCAGGTCCAGCTAGCCCCCCCGAAGGGGGAAGCAGTGACAGGAGCAGTGAAACGGTCAGGAGGAAGGTTACCGGCTGGGCGCGCGCGCCAAGTTCAAATATACAGGCGCGCGAGACAGCAGGCAGCCCGGATCGGGAACCAGGTCCTAAAGCCCGCCGGAGGCTGGGGGAAGAATCAGGGGACTCAGCGTCAGAAGAGTCTAGAAAGGGCGAAACCCCAGCTGACAGGCGGAGCCAGAGGAGGAAAGAGCAAAGGAAGAGGTGGAGCAAGGCTCGGGTCTTAAACTGGTGTATGGGGGGCGGAGACTCAGACGGACCTTCGGCGGTCTAGAGTCTCAGACGTAGAGCTGCACGCTGCTAATGTGAAAGACAAACTGAACTTCAATAAAGACTTTTGTATATAACAACGGACTGGCATTGGTCCTTTGTGAGCTGGGACCTAGGGTAGCTCTGACAGTTACGGTTACGGGTACGGTTAGGGTTAGGGTTAGGGTTAGGGTTAGCCACTTAATGGATCCAAATGGTTTCCAGAGAGTGGTAGGGGATGCTTTATCCCATGTTGATGGCCTTTCAGCTGATTCCCTGGTGGCCCGCTGGAATGCGGAGTTAACCAGGGCTATTGACTGTCTGGCTCCGAAGCGCCCTCTCCGATTGCATGGAGCCCGGACAGCCCCGTGGTTTTCCCCGGAGCTGAGGGCGATGAAACAATCGCTGAGGTGGCTAGAGCGTCGGTGGCAGAAAACTCACTCCGAATCTGACCGGACACAGGTTAGAGCTCATCGTCGAGCCTACCAAGTGGCGATAGCGACGGCGAAGAAGACTTTCTTCACCGCCTCTATTGCATCTGCAGAAAATAGTAGCAGGAGACACTTTCAGGTGGTCCGCAATTTAACGGAACCACCTTTACCACCGGGGCCTTGTAAAGACCCCAAGATCTCCTGCAACGATTTTGCAAAGTTTTTTGCAGATAAAATCACTCATATTCGGAAGGAGCTAGACACCACCGTGGGAGCAGGGCTGGGGCGGGAGAGTGCTGGAGCTCTGTCTGGTCAAGTTGCATGGAATCAATTTCAATCCGTTACCCCCGAGGATGTGGACAGGCTGCTTGGACTTGTGAAACCAACCACCTGTCTCCTTGATCCTTGCCCATCCTGGCTAATAAAAGCAAGCCGGGAAGGGCTGGGCGATGGGCTCTGCGGGGTGGTGAATGCTTCCCTCTGTGAGGGAACATTCCCAGATCTGCTGAAAGAGGCGGTCATTAAACTGCTTCTTAAAAAACCATCTTTAGACCCGGCCAGTATGGCCAACTATCGCCCAGTCTCAAATCTTCCATTCTTGGGCAAGGTGATTGAGCGTGTGGTTGCTGAACAACTCCAGGCACGCCTGGAGGATGCGGACCATTTGGATCCCTTCCAATCGGGGTTCAGGCCTCATCATGGGACTGAAACTGCCTTGGTCGCACTGGTTGATGATCTCCGGCGAGCTAGGGACAAAGGTGAGAGTTGTTTCCTAGTTCTGCTGGATCTCTCAGCGGCCTTTGATACAATCGACCATAACATCCTTCTGGACCGTCTAGAGGGGTTGGGATCTGGGGGCACTGTTATACAGTGGTTTCGCTCCTTCCTCCTGGGCCGTGTTCAGAAAGTGGTGGGGGGGGATGAGTGTTCAGACCCTTGGGCCCTCACTTGTGGGGTGCCTCAGGGTTCCGTCCTCTCCCCCATGCTTTTTAACATCTATATGAAGCCGCTGGGAGAGATCATCAGGGGGTTTGGACTGGGTGTCCATCAATATGCAGATGATACCCAGCTCTACCTCTCTTTCAAATCAGAACCAGTGAAGGCGGTGAAGGTCCTGTGTGAGTGCCTGGAGGCGGTTGGAGGATGGATGGCGGCTAATGGATTGAGGTTGAATCCTGACAAGACAGAAGTACTGTTCTTGGGGGACAGGGGGCGGGCTGGTGTGGAGGACTCCCTGGTCCTGAATGGGGTAACTGTGCCCCTGAAGGACCAGGTGCGTAGCCTGGGAGTCATTTTGGACTCACAGCTGTCCATGGAGGCGCAGGTCAATTCTGTATCCAGGGCAGCTGTCTACCAACTCCACCTGGTACGCAGGCTGAGACCCTACCTGCCCGTGGACTGTCTCACCAGAGTGGTGCATGCTCTGGTTATCTCCCGCTTGGACTACTGCAATGCGCTCTACGTGGGGCTACCTTTGAAGGTGACTCGGAAACTACAACTAATCCAGAATGCGGCAGCTAGACTGGTGACTGGGGGCAGCCGCCGAGACCACATAACACCGGTCTTGAAAGACCTACATTGGCTCCCAGTACGTTTCCGAGCACAATTCAAAGTGCTGGTGTTGACCTTTAAAGCCCTAAACGGCCTCGGCCCAGTATACCTGAAGGAGCGTCTCCACCCCCATCGTTCTGCCCGGACGCTGAGGTCCAGCGCCGAGGGCCTTCTGGCGGTTCCCTCATTGCGAGAAGCAAAGCTACAGGGAACCAGGCAGAGGGCCTTTTCGGTAGTGGCGCCCGCCCTGTGGAACGCCCTCCCATCAGATGTCAAAACGATAAACAACTACCTGATATTCAGAAGACATCTTAAGGCAGCCCTGTTCAGGGAAGTTTTTAATGTATGATATTTTAGTGTTTTTTTGGTTTCTATGGAAGCCGCCCAGAGTGGCTGGGGAAACCCAGCCAGATGGGCGGGGTACAAATAATAAATTATTATTATTATTATTAGGGTTAGGGTTAGGGTTAGTGTTAGGGTTAGGGTTAGGGTTAGGGTTAGGGTTAGGGTTAGGGTTAGGGTTAGGGTTAGGTTTAGGGTTAGGGTTAGGGTTAGGGTTAGGGTTAGGGTTAGGGTTAGGGTTAGGGTTAGGGTTAGGGTCAGGGTGAATGACTACCGAAAGAACAATCCAAGCTTATTTGTCCTCCTTCTATTGAGATGGAACCAAAACACCTATGTTTGATTTGGACTGATAAAAATCATGTCACTCTGCGATTATTGAGTGAACGTGCATTCTAACCCCAAAAACACCAATTTGAAATAAGCCCAATCAGAGCTTTATCATCTTCTTTTTATGTAGATGGCACCTGTCAGGGCTGCCTCAGGTCTCAGCTCACAAAAGACCAACGCCAACCTCTTCTTATATACAAGGGTGTTTATTGCAGTTCATTATTGGTTCCACAACCGAGGTGTGCAGCCCCGCGTCTCTTTCTCCTAGACATTAGAAGTCCCCTCTGAATCGGTCCCACCCCTACACCAGTTTAATAAGCTAACGCTGCCCCACCTCTTTCTCTCTTTCCTTTTCCGCAGGGTCTTTCTGCCCGTCGGGGTTCCTCCCCTCCTGCTTTCTCCTGAAGCAGAGTCTCCAGACTGCTCCTGCCCCTTCCTGCGGGCTTTGGGTCCTGGCCCCTCCTCCTCCGGGCTCCCTGTTCTCCCGCGCGCCTCCTCATTTGAACTTGGCGCGTGCGCCCAACTTCTGACCTTCCTTTTGACAATTATGCTACTCCCCTCACTGCTTTCCTCCCCTTCCGGGAGAACGGCTTGCTCTGATCCCTCCCCTTTCTCTGTCGCCGGAGCTGCTCCCTCTGACACACTGGACCCTCCCCCTCCCTCGCTGCGCTCTGGTGGGGAGGCTGGCCCTGATTCCCAGGTGCCGCTTTGGGGTCCCCTGCTGGCCCCCCGCTCCTGACACTTTCCCCCCGGGGCTCCCCTTGCCCTTACCACAGGCGCCCCTTTCTGGGAATCCTCTGATTCGCTGGAGAGACTCATGGAATCCCCTGCGTCATTGCTATCCTCTTCCTCGCTCTCCTGGGATTCCTCTCCATCGCTCTCCATTTCCTGCCTTCCCTGTGCCTCTGTCCCTGTACCCCTGACTCTCCTGTGTGAGTGTCTGAGGGCCCTGCTCCTCCCTGCCACTCACCATCTGGCCCAGGGCGGGGCCTGAAGGACTCACAGGGACTGCTGCATTCTGCTGCCCAGGAAGACTCTCCTGTGTGAGTGTCTGAGGGCCCTGCTCCTCCCTGCCACTCACCATCTGGCCCAGGGCGGGGCCTGAAGGACTCACAGGGACTGCTGCATTCTGCTGCCCAGGAAGACTCTCCTGTGTGAGTGTCTGAGGGCCCTGCTCCTCCCTGCCACTCACCATCTGGCCCAGGGCGGGGCCTGAGGCCTCATAAGGACTGCTGCATTCTGCTGCCCAGGAGGACTCTCCTGTGTGGGTGTCTGAGGGCCCTGCTCCTCCCTGCCACTCACCATCTGGCCCAGGGCGGGGCCTGAAGGACTCACAGGGACTGCTGCATTCTGCTGCCCAGGAAGACTCTCCTGTGTGAGTGTCTGAGGGCCCTGCTCCTCCCTGCCACTCACCATCTGGCCCAGGGCGGGGCCTGAAGCCTCATAAGGACTGTTGCATTCTGCTGCCCAGGAAGACTCTCCTGTGTGAGTGTCTGAGGGCCCTGCTCCTTCCTGCCACTCACCATTTGGCCCAGGGCGGGGCCTGAAGCCTCATAAGGACTGCTGCATTCTGCTGCCCAGGAAGACTCTCCTGTGTGGGTGTCTCAGGGCCCTGCTCCTCCCTGCCACTCACCACCTGGCCCAGGGCAGGGCCTGACAGGCCTCACAGGGACGGTTGCTGTCACTGCTGCTGCAGCCCAGGGGGATTCGGAGGGGCGCGGAGTTCTTTTAAAAATGTTCCTTTTCCTTTTATTTTTTTGTATATGCGGGGACGGGGATGGGGGTGGGATGGATGTTTAGTTGGGAATTTGTTTGATTTTAATGGATTTTTAATGGATTTGTAATTTTTATAGTTTTTCATTTGTATTGTTTTTTTGTTTTCTTGGGTTCTTTATTGTTTTAAGGTCTTATTTTGTTCTTAAGGGGAAGGGTCAGGGCTGCCGGGGAGTGGGTCCCAGCCAACAAAATGGCTGGGGTATGTTCCACAGAGGGGGATGCGCTGGGACAACCGATCTCAGTGATCACGGGTAGGAGGAGGAGTTACGCTTAGACCAGACCATGTCATTACAGAGGAGGCAGGTTTAGTCGTTGTCTGAGGACTATCCCTGCCTCCAGGTCTGGTCCTGTCCGGACGGATACTAGAATCAGCAAGGGATACCCACATAGCCTGAAGGTGCTGCTGTGCAATGCCAGGTCAATGATTCATAAGACCACTGCCATCCATGACTTGATCATGGATGGAGGATTTGACCTGGCTTGTGTAACAGAGACTTGGTTGGATGAAGCAGATGGGCCTGTCCTTGCCGCTGCTTGTCCACCAGGTTTCTCTTACGCACAGCAACCCAGGCCTTGTGGGCGGGGAGGGGGGGTTGCAGTGATTTTTAGGAAGTCATTAGTTTGCACCAGGCGTCATATTGGGAAGACCTAGTTCTCTGAGTGCATGTTCTGGAAGTTGGGCAATAGGGGCAGTACAGGATTCCTTTTGGTGTACCGACCTCCCCGCTGCACCAAGGATTCCCTGCCCGAGCTGCTTCAGGTCGTGGCGGATGTTCTCCCGGAGACACCTAGTTTGGTTGTCCTAGGGGATTTTAATATCCATGCCGACACGACCTTACAAGGGGCCGCTCGGGACTTCGTGGAAAGCATGGCCTCCATGGGGCTGTCCCTGAATAAGTTTGGCCCAACCCATAGCCGTGGACATGCCTTGGACCTGGTGTTTACCTCCATGGATGTTGGTGTTCTGACACTAAGTAAAAGCGAAACAAAAGAAGTGCCATGGTCAGACCACTTCCTGGTGCAACTTGACTTCTCCGCGACCCTTCCCCTCTGCAGGGAGGTGAGACCGATTCGGATGGTCCGCCCCCGCCACTTAATGGATCCAAATGGTTTCCAGAGAGCGGTAGGGGATGCTTTATCCCATGTTGATGGCCTTTCAGCTGATTCCCTGGTGGCCCGCTGGAATGTGGAGTTAACCAGGGCTATTGACTGTTTGGCTCCGAAGCGCCCTCTCCGATTGCATGGAGCCCGGACAGCCCCGTGGTTTTCCACGGATCTGAGGGCAATGAAACAATCGTTGAGACGGCTAGAGCGCCGGTGGCGGATGACCCATTCTGAAGCTGACCGGACACAGGTTAGAGCTCAGTGTCGAGCCTACCAAGTGGCGGTAGCGACGGCGAAGAAGGCTTTCTTCGCCGCCTCTATTGCATCTGCAGAAAACAGCAGCAGGAGACTTTTTCAGGTGGTCCGCAATTTAGCGGAACCACCTGCTACATCGGGGCCCAGTATGGGCCACATGATCTCCTGCAATGATTTTGCAAAGTTTTTTGCAGATAAAGTCGCTCAGATTCGGGAAGAGGTAGACGCCACCGTGGGAGCAGGGCCGGGGCGGGAGAGTGCTAGAGTCCTGTCTAGTCAAATTGCGTGGGATCAATTCCAATCTGTTACCTCCGAGGATGTGGACAGGCTGCTTGGACGAGTGAAACCAACCACCTGTCTCCTTGATCCTTGCCCATCCTGGCTTATAAAAGCTAGCCGGGAAGGGCTGGGCGATGGGCTTCGTGGGGTGGTGAATGCTTCCCTCCGTGAGGGAGCCTTCCCAGACCCGCTGAAAGAAGCGGTTATTAAACCGCTTCTTAAAAAACCATCTTTAGATGCGGCCACGATGGCCAACTACCGCCCAGTCTCAAATCTTCCATTCTTGGGCAAGGTGATTGAGCGAGTGGTTGCTGAACAACTCCAGGCACGCCTGGAAGAAGTGGACCATTTGGATCCCTTCCAATCGGGATTCAGGCCTCATCACGGGACTGAAACTGCCTTGGTTGCACTGGTTGATGATCTCCGGCGGGCTAGGGACAAAGGTGAGAGCTGTTTCCTAGTTCTGCTGGATCTCTCAGCGGCGTTTGATACCATCGACCATAACATCCTTCTGGACCGTCTTGAGGGGCTGGGAGCTGGGGGCACTGTCATACAGTGGTTCCGCTCCTTCCTCCTGGGCCGTGTTCAGAAAGTGGTGGTGGGGGATGAGTGTTCAGACCCCTGGGCTCTCACTTGTGGGGTGCCTCAGGGTTCTGTCCTCTCCCCCATGCTTTTCAACATCTATATGCAGCCGCTGGGAGAGATCATCAGGGGGTTTGGGCTGGGTGTTCATCAGTATGCAGATGATACCCAGCTCTACCTTTCTTTCAAATCAGAACCAGTGAAGGCGGTGACAGTCCTGTGTGAGTGTCTGGAGGCGGTTGGAGGATGGATGGCGGCAAACAGATTGAGATTGAATCCTGACAAGACAGAAGTACTGTTTCTGGGGGACAGGAGGCGGGCAGGTGTGGGGGATTCCCTGGTCCTGAATGGGGTAACTGTGCCCCTGAAGGACCAGGTGCGCAGCCTGGGAGTCATTTTGGACTCGCAGCTGTCCATGGAGGCACAGGTTAAATCTGTGTCCAGGGCAGCTGTGTACCAGCTCCATCTGGTATGTAGGCTGAGACCCTATCTGCCCGTGGACTGCCTCGCCAGTGTGGTGCATGCTCTGGTTATCTCCCGCTTGGACTACTGCAATGCGCTCTACGTGGGGCTACCTTTGAAGGTGACCCGGAAACTACAACTAATCCAGAATGCAGCAGCCATACTGGTGACTGGGAACGGCCGCCGAGACCATATAACACCGGTCTTGAAAGACCTGCATTGGCTCCCAGTACGTTTCCGAGCACAATTCAAAGTGTTGGTGCTGACCTTTAAAGCCCTAAACGGCCTCGGTCCAGTATACCTGAAGGAGCGTCTCCAGCCCCATCATTCTGCCCGGACGCTGAGGTCCAGCGCCGAGGGCCTTCTGGCGGTTCCCTCATTGCGAGAAGCAAAGTTACAGGGAACCAGGCAGAGGGCCTTCTCGGTAGTGGCGCCCTCCCTGTGGAACGCCCTCCCACCAGATGTCAAAGAGAACAACAACTACCAGACTTTTAGAAGACATCTGAAGGCAGCCCTGTTTAGGGAAGCTTTTAATGTTTAATGTATCATAGTATTTTAATATTCTTTTGCAAGCCGCCCAGAGTGGCTGGGGAAACCCAGCCAGATGGGCGGGGTATAAATAATAAATTATTATTATTATTATTATTATTATTATTATTATTATTATTATTATTATTATTATTATTATTATTATTATTATTATCCCCCCCTCGAAGCCCCCCCTTCCCCCCTCCCGCTGCTCGGGTGCAGGTTCCGGAAGCTCCTCAGTCGCTGGGGTAGATCTTGGATACAGTTCGTCGACGTCAATCATCTCTGCTTCCAGCTCATTGCTTGTGTGCTCGAAACCAAGGTCCTCTCCTAACACGTCCATGTCCTCCCCCTGTCTCTTTGGACGTTGCTGTCTGCCAGGGCCCCCTCAGCAATCTCCTGCGCCACTCATCCTCTGGTTGGTCGTCCCACCAGTAAGAGCGATCCGTGTCCACCCCCGAGCACGATCCCCTTGGAGGACTCGATTCTGGCGTGGTCTCCTCTGCTGAGGAGAACCCCCGGAAGGTGCTGCCTGAAAGTGTAGGCGTAAAAAGCCAGTCGTCGAAAAATTCCGCTGGCATGGGCCTGTGTGGGAAGAGTGCATGGAACTCGTCCTTAAGAAGGGGTTCTTCCAGAGCATAGCCCGGCACCCAACTGTTGGCACTGGCCGGGGTACCCTCTCTGGCGAGGAGGTATTCTACTCCCTCCTCCCCCCATCTCGAGTCCAGAATTTCTGTGACCTCGTTGAGTGTCTCGGCCTTCGGTGACTCCCCCCCCCCTTGGGGACTCCCTGCGTGGGTCCGGTGCCGTCCCTGGCTCCTGAAACCTGTGTGGGGCTTTGTAGGGCGTAAGCACCGACCTATGAAAGACCGGGTGCATTCGGGAACCTTCTGGGAGGGTCAACCGATAAGCTACGGGGTTGATCTTGGCCTCAACTTGGTATGGCCCCAGCTGTCTGTGTCCTAGCTTCTTCTTGGCTAACGACTTGGTAGGCGCCGCCTGGGCTGCCAACCATACCCAGTCCCCCACCTGTATGTCTTCCCCTGCCCTCCTGTGCCTGTCTGCCTGCACCTTGTAGGCGTGTTTAGCCAGCTCTAAGTGCCATCGGAGCTCCTCGTGGACCTCCTGCAATTCTGCGGCCAAATGCTCCGCTCCCTGCGTCGCTCCCTGCACCGTCGTCTCCACTCCCGGAAAGGTTCTGGGATGCCGCCCATTGTTGGCGAAGAACGGCGTCACCCCCGTGGACGCGTGCTTCGTGTTGTTGTAGGCAAACTCGGCCATCGGCAAGTAGTCCACCCAAGTCGCAGGCTTCTGATTGGCGTAACAGCGCAGGTACTGCTGCATGATGGCATTGACCCTTTCCGCTTGGCCGTTGGTCTGCGGGTGTCTCGCCGACGCTAAGTTGATCTTGACGTTCAGGATACCCAGGAGCTTCTGCCAAAAACTGGAAACGAACTGGCGACCGCGGTCGGACAGGATGGATCGCAGCAAGCCGTGCACCCTGAACACGTGGTCTATGAACAGTTTGGCGGTCTGCTCCGCAGTCGCCACCTTCGCACAAGGAATGAAATGCGCCATCTTGGTGAACAGGTCTACAACCACAAGCACCGCCGTCTTGCCTCGCGAACTGGGCAGATCAGTGACAAAGTCCAGTGCCACCCTCTCCCACGGTTGCAGTGGTGTCTCCAACGGTTCCAGCAGTCCCGCTGGTTTCTGGTGCACTGGCTTGGACCTTTGGCAAGTGTCACACCTGGCGACGTAGTCCGCGACCTCCCCTCGCATCTGGGGCCACCAAAAGTCTCTGGCCACTAATTCCGCCGTCTTTTCCTTGCCGAAGTGGCCAGCGCTGGGTGCGTCGTGCAACTGCTGCAGAACCTTCGCGCGGAGATCGTCTCCCGGAACGTAGAGAGCACCTTTACGGGTTAGCAGGCCGTCGCGTATCTGGAACTCGTCGTCCCTCGCTGTGCCTCTCCGCACCTCTTCCATCTTGGACTGTGCGAACGGATCCGTCTGCAGCGCGCAACGCACTGCCTCCAGGTCCAAGGTGGCTGAAGCGCACGCCCGCGCCTGTGGTGCAAAAATGTGCTTGGCTGCCACCGGTGCCGCTGCCTCGAGATACTGCGGTTTCCTGGAGAGCGCATCTGCTATGACATTGTTGTCGCCTGGGATGTACTCAATCCTGAAATCGAAGTCCGCAAAGAACTCTGCCCAGCGTATGTGCCTCTGGCTCTGTAGCTTCGCCGTGCGCCAGTACTCTAGGTTCTTGTGGTCCGTGCGGACCTGCACGGTGTGCTTGGCTCCAATGAGGAAGTGCCTCCACGCCTTGAAAGCCGCGTGGATGGCCAGCAACTCCCTGTCCCAGATGGTGTAGTTCTGTTCCGACTTGCTGAGCTTCCGGGAGTAGAAAGCGCAGGGCCTCCAGTTCCCCTGCGGGTCTTCCTGTAAAAGGACGGCCCCCACCGCTCTGTCAGATGCGTCAGTCTCAACCCTCATGGGCCTGCCGGGATTCACGTGTAGCAGCTGTTCTTCGGACGCGAAGAGACTCTTAAGTCTCCTGAAGGACTGCTCCGCCTGGTCCGTCCAGGTGAACTTCTTCTTCTTGGAGCTGAGAGTGTCCGTGATAGCTGCCGTCTCCCTGGCGAAACCCCTGATGAACTTGCGGTAAAAGTTGGCGAAGCCGACGAACCTCTGGACCTCCTTCCGATTTCGCGGGCTTTTCCAGTCCAACACCGTGCGGACCTTGGCGCTGTCCATGGCTAGTCCCCTGTCGGACAGCCTATAGCCCAGAAAATCCACCTCCGTCACGTCGAATTGGCACTTCTCCAGCTTGGCGTAAAGCCTGTGCTCCCGTAGCCTCTGCAGGACCTCCTTAACGTCGCTCTCGTGAGCCTCCGGCGATTCCGAGAAGATCAGAATTTCGTCGAGGAAACATACGCACTTCTTGTAGAGGAGTCCCGCTAGCACGTGGTGCATAAAAGCTTGGAAATAGTGGGAGCCATTCTGGAGACCAAACGGCATAACTCTGTATTCGTAGGTGCCCAACGGCGTGAACATGGCCGTCTTCCACTCATCACCCTCTCGCACGCGTATGAGATTGTAAGCTCCGCGGAGATCCAACTTGGTGAAGATCTTCCCTTTCCGCACCGTCGCGAGCAGGTCGTCAATCTTGGGCATGGGAAAGGCCGCGGGCTTTGTCTTCGAGTTTATGAATCTAAAGTCTACGATCAGCCTCTTTTGGGGCGTGTCCTTCTTCTTCACGAAAAACACAGGACTGCCCCCTACAGCCTTCGATTCTCGGATGAATCCCCGCTGCAGGTTGTGATCTATGAACTCCCTGAGCTCCTGCAGCTCATCCTCGGACATGGAATACAGCTTCACAGGCGGCAGCGTTGTCCCTGGCAAGAGGTCAATTGCGCAATCGTAGGGCCGGTGAGGTGGCAACTGGTCAGCCTCCTTTTCGCAGAAGACCTCCAAAAACCCCTTGTACTTGAGGGGTACTGCTTGCGCCATGCTGAGACTTAGCTGCTGCCCCTCCTCTTGGCCCTCCTCCTCCTGACCGGTCTGGATAATAATAATAATAATAATAATAATAATAATAATAATAATAATAATAATAAATTTTATTTATATCCCGCCCTCCCCAGCCGAAGCCGGGCTCAGGGCGGCTAACAACACTAAAATAGTGCAACATTATAAAACATCATAAGAATTAATTAAAATCAAAATTGATGGCAACCATAAACTAAAGCATTGTAAAGATTGCCAAAGGAGGGGGTCAGGCTGTGCCCTAACCAAAGGCCTGGTGGAACAGCTCTGTCTTGCAGGCCCTGCGGAAAGATGTCAAGTCCTGCAGGGCCCTTGTCTCTTGTGACAGAGCGTTCCACCAGGTTGGAGCCGCAGCCGAAAAAGCCCTGGCTCTAGTTGAGGCCAGCCTAACCTCTCTGTGGCCTGGGACCTTCAAGATGTTTTTATTTGAGGACCGTAAGTTCCTCTGTGGGGCATACCAGCAGAGGCGGTCCCGTAGATACGAGGGTCCTAGGCCGTGTAGGGCTTTGAAGGTTAAAACCAGCACCTTAAACCTGATCCTGTACTCCACCGGGAGCCAGTGCAGCTGGTATAGCACCGGATGAATGTGATCCCGCAGCGAAGACCCCGTAAGGAGTCTCGCTGCGGCATTCTGCACCCGCTGGAGTTTCTGGGTCAGTCTCAAGGGCAGCCCCACGTAGAGCGAGTTACAATAGGACGAGCCGAAAGTGAGCTGCCGCTGGTACCACGCCATGGTTGGGCTGTGCCTATCCAGCCAACTCATGCCTAACACTATAGGTGTGTCTGACAGGCGGGTGACGTTGAAACTGATGACTTCTCGGTGATTGCCAATCTGCATTACCATGGGTGGCGTCTGTTGTACCACCTGCCCACCCAGCAGCTTCCTGCCATCCACTGTGACGACGTTCAATGGCAGCGTGGCTGGTAGGAGCTCTATGCGATGCTGCTTGACGAAGTGCACCCCCACGAAGTCTGCGTTGCTCCCACTGTCAATTGTAATGGGGACTTCCAGGGTGCGTCCATTAGGTAGCTGGAGAGTTGCAGTGAGCTGCACCACTGGCTTGGGTGGCAGGGGGTTTGTATGCTGCAAAAGTGCTGGGGACTGTCCTACTGACTCGCCTGGCTGTGCCCCAGCATTTCTGCTTCCAGCCAGGCATTGTCATTTCCCTGAAATTGCTCTTCAGGTAGTGCTGCTGCAGTTACTGTTGCTAAGGCTGCAGTGTGCTTTTGGAGCCTCTGGGGACACTCTTTGGCCATGTGCATCGCACTGTCACAGATGTAACACTTCCTGTTCCCTCTAGGAGGCTTCGTCTTGACTGCTCCGGACGCTGGGGCTCCGGCAGCTGACTGAGCCTGTGCACCACCAAGTTCCATTGGTTCCTCCCCTGCCTGCAGCTGAGGTGAGGGACGCGTACGTCCTAGATCCCTGGGAAGGAAAGGAGGCGCTCTAGAGGGTGTGTGAAGCTGGCGACCCTCCTCATTGCGCCAAGGGCGTTCTTCGTGGCGCACTCCAATGGCGAGCGCCCGCTGCACAAGTTGTGCTAGGGTTTGAGGTCTAACCCCCTTGCCAATTCATCTTTTACAGGGCCAGACAACCCCTCCCAAAACAAGTCTCTTACTGCCATGGAATCTTTCTCCCATTTCAGTACATTCAGCAAGGCGAAAAACCTAGCATGATACTGACGTACTGTAGCCTTGCCTTGCCTTAAACCATGCAGCTCCTTGCGTGCTATATCCACATCCACGGTAGATTGGAAGCAAGCGTCCATGGCTTTGATAAATTCATCTGAGTCCCTTCGAGCAGGACAATCTTCGCGCCACAGATTGCGCAGCCAAGCCCTCGCTTCCCCATGCAAGTGGGACACAATGAACCCCACCTTCTCCTCCTCATCTTTAAAGTCGTCGCGAAGCAAATGCAACACATATTCGACGTCTGCTCGAAAACTGGGGTACTGCTTCAGGTTCCCATCAAAGTGGGCTACCAAGTTGCCTCCCCTTCTGCCCAGTCCTACGCCTGCAGATCTGGACCCCGGGAATCCCACTTGGCATGCATGATCCCACCTGGCTTGCAGATCCTGGCATCGCTTTTCCGCCTCTTCCCCCTTCTTCTGGGAGACCACTACCGCAGTGGTAAGCTGGGAGACTGCGTTGCGTAGATCAACTATCTGCTCCTCCATACTCATGGCCGCCAAACTTCGTGAGCTTCGCCAAAAAAAAAATTTTGAGTACTTTTGGGAGGGGACTTACTGTCAGGGCTGCCTCAGGTCTCAGCTCACAAAAGACCAACGCCAACCTGTTCTCTGATTCGCTGGAGAGACTCATGGAATCCCCTGCATCATTGCTATCCTCTTCCTCGCTCTCCTGGGATTCCTCTCCATCGCTCTCCATTTCCTGCCTTCCCTGTGCCTCTGTCCCTGTACCCCTGACAGCACCCAAAACACCTTTTTGCTTTGGTTGGGGGTGATTCCGGTGCACACCCAAAAAACACCATGCGAATTGAAATAAGACCAATCAAAGCTTATTCGGCTTCTTTCTACGCATATGGAAGCGAAAAGACGGTGTTGTGTTATGTTGGTCTCATTACACACACTTTGCGATTTCTGGGTCAATGTGCATTAACACCAAAGAACACGACTTGAAATAAGCGAAATCCAAGATTCTTCTTTCTATTTAGCTGGAACACAAAACAACCTGTTTGGCTTTGTTTAGGCTTATTACACTTCGCTTTGCTAGGATTAGGGTTAGGGTCAGGGTGAATGACCATCGAAAGAAAAATCCAAGTTTATTCGTCCTCTTTCTATTGAGATGGAACCAAAACACCTATCCTTGATTTGGGCTGATAACGAAAATGTCACTCTGCGATTTTTGAATGAATGTGCATTCTAGACCCAAAAACACCAATTTGAAATAAGCCCAATCAGAGCTTTATCATCTTCTTTTTATGTAGATGGAACCCAAAACACCTTTTTGCTTTGGTTGGGGGTGATTCCCAAAAAACACCATGTGAATTGAAATAAGACCAATCAAAGATTATTCGGCTTCTTTCTACGCATATGGAAGCGAAAAGACGGTCTTGTTTAATTTTCGTTTCATTACACACACTTTGCGATTTCTGGGTCAATGTGCATGAACACCAAAGAACACGACTTGAAATAAGCGATCATAGAATCATAGAATCATAGAATCATAGAGTTGGAAGAGACCACAAGGGCCATCGAGTCCAACCCCCTGCCAAGCAGGAAACACCATCAGAGCACTCCTGACATATGGTTGTCAAGCCTCTGCTTAAAGACCTCCAAAGTAGGAGACTCCACCACACTCCTTGGCAGCAAATTCCACTGTCGAACAGCTCTTACTGTCAGGAAGTTCTTCCTAATGTTTAGGTAGAATCTTCTTTCTTGTAGTTTGGATCCATTGCTCCGTGTCCGCTTCTCTGGAGCAGCAGAAAACAACCTTTCTCCCTCCTCTATGTGACATCCTTTTATATATTTGAACATGGCTATCATATCACCCCTTAACCTCCTCTTCTCCAGGCTAAACATGCCCAGCTCCCTTAGCCGTTCCTCATAAGGCATCGTTTCCAGGCCTTTGACCATTTTGGTTGTGATATCCAAGATTCTTCTTTCTATGTAGCAGAAACACAAAACAACCTCTTTGCCTTTGTTTAGGCTTATTACACTACACTTTGCTTGTGTTAGGGTTAGGGTTACAGTTAGGGTTGGGGTTAGGGTTAGGGTTAGGGGTGGGGTAGGGTTGGGGTTGGGGTTGGGGTTGGGGTTGGGGTTGGGGTTGGGGTTAGCGTTAGGGTTAGGGTTAGGGTTAGGGTCGGGGTGAATGACCAAAGAAAGAACAATCCAAGCTTATTCGTCCTCTGCCTATTGAGATGGAACCAAACCACGTATGCTTGATTTGGGCTGATAAAAATCATGTCACTGCGATTTTTGGGTGATTGTGCATTCTAACCCCAAAAAACCCAATTTGAAATAAGCCCAATCAGAGCTTTATCATCTTCTTTTTATGTAGATGGCAGAGGACCTTTTTGCTTTGGTCGGGGGTGATTCCGAAAAAACACCCAAAAAACACGATGCGAATTGAAATAAGACCAATCAAAGGTTCGGGTTCGGGTTCGGGTTCGGGTTCGGGTTATGGTTATAGTTAGGGTTAGGGTTAGGGTTAGGGTTAGGGTTAGGGTCATTGTCAGGGTTAGGGTTAGGGTCAGGGTTAGGTTTAGGGTTACAGTTAGGGTCAGCGTTGGGGTTAGGGTTAGAGTTAGGGGTAGGGGTAGGGTTAGAGTAAAAGTGAATTACCACCGAAAGAACAATCGAAGCTTATTTGTCCTCCTTCTATTGCGATGGAAACAAAACACCTTTGATTTGGGGTGATAACAAAAATGTCACTCTGCGATTTTTGAGTGAATGTGCAACAAAAACACCAATTTGAAATAATTTGCAAAAAGGGTTTTCTTGTGTGTGTGTGTTTCTTTGTGGCTGATTAGCTGTTCTCCCTGTGCAAAGGTCTGAGGGGGCAGGGTTTTTGTTGAGGCAGGTGATTAGCTCTGGGAGGAGCTTATCAGAGCTAGCAGGGCAGCAGTTGAAGAAGGAGCAAAAAGGGTTTTCGTGTGTGTGTGTGTGTGTGTGTGTGTGTTTCTTTCTGGCTGTTCTCCCAGTGCAAAGGTCAGAGGGGGCAGGGTTTCTGTTGAGGCAGGTGATTAGCTCTGGGAGGAGCTTATCAGAGCTAGCAGTGCAGCAGTTGAAGAAGGAGCAAAAAGGGTTTTCTTGTGTGTGTGTGTTTCTTTGTGGCTGACTAGCTGTTCTCCCTGTGCAAAGGTCAGAGGGGGCAGGGTTTCTGTTGAGGCAGGTGATTTAGCTGTGGGAGAGGAGCTTATCAGAGCTAGCAGGGCAGCAGTTGAAGAAGGAGCAAAAAGGGTTTTCTTGTGTGTGTGTGTGTGTGTGTGTTTCTTTGTGGCTGATTAGCTGTTCTCCCTGTGCAAAGGTCAGAGGGGGCAGGGTTTCTGTTGAGGCAGGTGATTAGCTGTGGGATGAGCTTATCAGATCTAGCAGGGCAGCAGTTGACGAAGGAGCAAAAAGGGTTTTCGTGTTTGTGTGTGTGTTTCTTTGTGGCTGTTCTCCCAGTGCAAAGGTCAGAGGGGGCAGGGTTTCTGTTGAGGCAGGTGATTAGCTGTGGGAGGAGCTTATCAGAGCTAGCAGGGCAGCAGTTGAAGAAGGAGCAAAAAGGGTTTTCTTGTGTGTGTGTTTTTCTTTGTGACTGAGTAGCTGTTCTCCCTGTGCAAAGGTCAGAGGGGGCAGGGTTTCTGTTGAGGCAGGTGATTAGCTGTGGGAGGAGCTTATCAGAGCTAGCAGGGCAGCAGTTGACGAAGGAGCAAAAAGGGTTTTCGTGTGTGTGTGTGTGTGTGTGTGTTTCTTTGTGGCTGTTCTCCCAGTGCAAAGGTCAGAGGGGGCAGGGTTTTCTGTTGAGGCAGGTGATTAGCTCTGGGAGGAGCTTATTAGAGCTAGCAGTGCAGCAGTTGAAGAAAGAGCAAAAAGGGTTTTCTTGTGTCTGTGTGTTTCTTTGTGGCTGACTAGCTGTTCTCCCTGTGCAAAGGTCAGAGGGGGCAGGGTTTCTGTTGAGGCAGGTGATTAGCTGTGGGAGGAGCTTATCAGAGCTAGCAGGGCAGCAGTTGAAGAAGGAGCAAAAAGGGTTTTCGTGTTTGTGTGTGTGTGTTTCTTTGTGGCTGATTAGCTGTTCTCCCTGTGCAAAGGTCAGAGGGGGCAGGGTTTCTGTTGAGGCAGGTGATTAGCTGTGGGAGGAGCTTATCAGACCTAGCAGGGCAGCAGTTGAAGAAGGAGCAAAAAGGGTTTTCTTGTGTGTGTGTCTTTCTTTGTGGCTGATTAACTGTTCTCCCTGTGCAAAGGTCAGAGGGGGCAGGGTTTCTGTTGAGGCAGGTGATTAGCTGTGGGAGGAGCTTATCAGAGCTAGCAGGGCAGCAGTTGAAGGAGCAAAAAGCGTTTTCTTGTTTGTGTGTGTTTCTTTGTGGCTGATTAGTTGTTATTTGTCCTGTCTTCACGCTTTTTATGTTGGAGGACCGCTGTAGCCACCCCCAACGACACATTCTCAAGATGGAGGGGGAGGGAACAGCTGCAGTCGCCTGCAGTTCCTGCACAATGTTTGCCATCTTGCCAAAGGTTGCAGGCAGCTTTACCTGCAGCAATTGCATGTTGATTGCCCTCTTAAAAGACAAAGTCCAGCAACTGGAGGAACGTGTAGCTACGCTCCAAAGAATTAGAGAGCTGGAGCTCTTCTTGGAAGCAACAGAGCACACCGTCTCCACCAAGGAGGAGACAGGGGACTCCCCTGAGAAGGAGGCTAGTTCACCAACACAGGAGCCAGATATATGGAGAAATGTGACTCAAAGAAGTAGGAGGCCCAGGGTTCGCTCTGATTGTTTAGAAATACACAATCGCTTTGAGGTACTCTCCCCTAGCATGGAAGACGAAGAGCAGACTCCATTTGAGGATCTCTCCCTCATTACAGTCGATCAGGTATATGAAGATGAGAAGCAAAGTCAGTCCTGAGGGAATGTGCAGGCGACCTTGGAACGGACAGCTCACGGAAGAACCCCGACCAAACCTAAGAGGAGGTGTGTAGTGGTGATAGGGGATTCCCTACTGAGGGAACAGAAGCAGTGATCTGTGGGCCTGACAAGATGTCACGGGAACTGTGCTGTCTCCCCGGGGCTAAGATCCAATATGTAACTGAACGACTGCAAGGAATCATAAAACCCACTGACAAATACCCCTTCCTCTTGGTTCATGTGGGAACCAATGACACTGCAAGCAATAGCTTCCAGAAGATCAAAAGAGACTACGAGGCTCTCGGCAGGAAATTGAAGCAACTAAATGCACAAATTGTCATCTCATCTGTCCTCCGAGTTGACAACAAACTTGACATGATCCAACAGTGTGACGCGGCAGCTTAAAAAGCCAATGCAATTCTGGGCTGCATCAATAGGAGTATAGCATCTAGATCAAGGGAAGTAATAGTGCCACTGTATTCTGCTCTGGTCAGACCTCACCTGGAGTACTGTGTCCAGTTCTGGGCACCACAATTCAAGAAGGACACTCACAAACTGGAACGTTTCCAGAGGAGGACAACCAAAATGGTCAAAGTCCTGGAAACGATGCCTTATGAGGAACTGCTAAGTGAGCTGGGCATGTTTAGCCTGGAGAAGAGGAGGTTAAGGGGTGATATGATAGCCATGTTCAAATATATAAAAGGATGTCACATAGAGGAGGGAGAAAGGTTGTTTTCTGCTGCTCCAGAGAAGCGGACACGGAGCAATGGATCCAAACTACAAGAAAGAAGATTCCACTTAAACATTAGGAAGAACTTCCTGACAGTAAGAGCTGTTTGACAGTGGAATTTGCTGCCAAGGAGTGTGGTGGAGTCTCCTTCTTTGGAGGTCTTTAAGCAGAGGCTTGACAACCATATGTCAGGAGTGCTCTGATGGTGTTTCCTGCTTGGCAGGGGGTTGGACTCGATGGCCCTTGTGGTCTCTTCCAACTCTATGATTCTATGATTCTATGATTCTATTGTTTGTTTCCCTGCATGATTTTTACATCAAAAGTATCCTGTGGAAAGAGGATACTTAATATCAAGAACTGGTTAGAACTAAAATAGGGAACAGAAAGTATCGCTTTGAAAACTGGAAGTACTCGATGAACTGAGGGGGGGGGAGAGAAGAAGGAACTGTTCTCCACTTTCACTTTTAAAGAACAAAGGACAGTGAAAAGGAAGAGAAGGTTCCGACGCCATTAAAGAACTTGAAGCGTCGTAATCAACAACGCATTTTGGTGGCTTTGGTTGAATTAACTTATTTTTTTTGTTTGTTTGTTAATCCTGCTTATGTTATTACTGGAATTGGAATATAGTAATATTTAAAAGACACTAAAGTACTGATTCATTTCCTCAATTCCCTTTTCTTCACTTCCGAATTATGCCATAACAACGGAGGACACCTAGCGGATAGAATAAAATATTGCAATTTGTTTTTTCTTCTTCTTCCAATTTTACGGACTTTAATTAAAGGGTGCTCTCGGATACCAAGACAGACAGACTTTGGATGTTATAATATAGTCCTTCTCCCCCTCTTTGGGTTCGATAATATATATTCCCTTTCCTTTTTGATTACTTTTTTTTATTATTAGGATTAAAGTGCTAATATTTGAAGTTAGGAATCTGAAGAGACTATAAAATTGAAAATCAAACTGAAAATTGATAACTAAAGCCAAAAGGAAGAAGCAGACTGGGTAACTAAGTGGATTAGCCTGAGTGGAGGCAAGAAGAGGAACAGGAACAGACCCTGCTTGGTTGCTGGAATATATTTTGGGGTTATATTGGTATTATTTGGGGATTGTGTAAAATTTTGTAAACTTACTTGGCATTTTGGTTGAGGGGTTACAAATTATAATTTAGAAATTGAGATATAAAAATATTTTGGTACGTAATAGAGGGTTTTGGGTTAAATAAGATATAATGTCGAATCCAACAAAGAGGATGGAGGGGGGGACACCAACAGAAAGAAAAGGATCCAAGCAAGAAATAGACTTCAAAGCAGATATATTAAGAATGTTTGCGGAAATTAAACAAAGTGAAAAAAATTAGAAGTAAAATTAGAACAAGTAGATAATAAGATTGGGAAAATGGATAAAAAAATGGACGAAACAGTTAATGAACTGAAAGGGCAAATAAAGGAAGTATTTAGAAGAACACAATCCGTGGAAGAGGGATTGAAAAAGACGAGATTAGAAATGAAAGATGTGAAACGTGAAGAAGATAGGATTAAAGTGGAGATGATGGAACTGAGTAAAGCGCAAGAAGAAATGAAGGACGTAATAGCCATGAATGAACTAAGGCAGAGGGAAGTTAATTTGAGACTTAGAGCAGTCCCAGAATCACAAGGTGAAAACATTAAAGAGAAATTGATAACAGAATTAGGTCAATGGATGGAATTACCAGTAGAGGAAATGGCAAGATCGGTACAATCTGCATTTAGACTACGTGTAAAAACAACTAGAGTTAAAAAATTTGTAGGAGACTGCTTGATCACATTTAAAGAAAGGGAAATGAGAAATATGATTCTGCAAAAAAATAGAGAAAAAAGACTGAGCATTAATGGGAACTACATAATAATCTTTAAAGACATACCAATTAGATTACTGAGACGCAGAGAGCCGTATAAAGCATTGGTGCAGACGCTGAAGAAAAATAACATAGAATTCAAATGGGAGTTCCCGGAAGGTATTTCATTCATTTACAGAAGCAAGAGGCATAGACTGATAAGCCTAGAAGAAACTGGAAAATTCCTGAGAAAATATAAAGAACTGAGATCAGAAAAAGAAGAAGATAAAGGAGAAGAGGCAGCAGGAGGCGCAGACTCAGAGGAAGAAACAAGAAAGACATCAGGAGAAGAAGAGGAACAGGAGGAAGAAGAAACAGCTAAATTATAAAAGGAGAAACAAATCTATTTAAATTTAAATCACCATGGCGTTAAAAATTTGGAACTGGAACATTAATGAGATGAATGAGGAAAAAAAGGAATAAAATTGAACAAATCTTAAAAAAAGAAAACCTGGACATTATTTGCCTACAAGAGACACACGTAGCAAAAAGACACAAAAGAATATTGATTAATAAAAGATTAGGAAATGAGTTTATATCCTCAGATAAAGATAAAAAAGAGGAGTGGTCATCTATGTCAAAAACCAAATTGAAGCTCAACAAATTTTTAAAGATGAAGAAGGAAGGATAATAGCGGTCCAAATCAAATGGCAGGGAGAAAATCTAATTATAGTCGGGATCTATGCACCAAATGGTAATAAGTCTGAGTTTTACAAAATTCTGGAAGAAAAACTATCTGAATATGTAGATCAGAAAATTATAATATTGGGAGATATGAATGCAGTGGTGTCATTGGAAATGGATAGACTCAGAGATGGAAGAAGTAAGGAAGGGAAGTTACCTAGAACTTTTTTTTCATTGGTTAAAAATTGTAATTTGATAGATATCTGGAGACTTAGACACCCACTGGAAAAACAGTTCACTTATTACTCTGAGCCGAACCAGTCAATGTCCAGAATAGATCAGATTTGGATTTCGAATGAATTAACGCCAAGAACTCTTCGGGTAGAAATCCAAGCCAAAATGATCTCTGATCACAACCCAATAAAAATGAAACTAAAAGGTTTGGAAGAAAGAACTTTTAGGTGGAGAATGAAAGACTACCTTTTAGACGACCAAGAAATTGTTGAAAAAGCACAAAAAAGGTTGACGGAATAGTTTATGGATAATTTGAATAAAGGTACAAAAATAAAAGTGGTTTGGGATGCAAGCAAGGCAGTGATGAGAGGTTTTTTCATCCAGCAGAATGTCATTAAAAATAAGGGTAGAGAAAAAGGGAAAAAAGATATTTTGAAGCAGATAATGGACAATGAGCAAAAATTAGTTAAAAAACCTAATAAGAGAATAAAAGAAAACATTAAAGCTTTGCAATCCCAGTTTGCAATGATAATAAACAGAGAAGTGGAATGGAATATTAAAAAACTAAGACAAAGAAGTTTTGAATTTGCAAACAAATCAGGAAAATTGCTGGCATGGCAAATCAAAAAAAGAAAGGAACAAAACACAATAAATAAAATTGTAGTGGATGGAGAAGAGATAACTAACCCTAAGGAAATAAGGAAGGGTTTCTTGGATTATTACAGAGGATTATATAAAAACAGAGAGAAAAACAACTTGAGGAAAATAGAAAGATTTCTGAAAGAAAAAAAGATGCAGACGATTCCGATAGATAAAAAAGAACAACTGAATACCCCAATAGAGATAGAAGAAATAAAAGAAGTAATAAAAGAATTAAAAAGGGGGAAAGCTCCAGGTCCAGACGGATTCACCGCTAACTACTACAAAGAAATGAAATTCGCATTGATGACACCATTGAAAGAAGTAATGAATAACATCTTAAAAGAAAGAGAAATACCAGAAACATGGAAAGATGCATTTATTACATTAATTCCGAAACAGGACTCAGATTTATTGCAAGTTAAAAATTATAGGCCGATCTCACTATTAAATATAGATTATAAAGTTTTTGCAGGAATTCCGGCGAAAAGAATGAAAAACATATTGTTAGAAAGCATCCACGGGGATCAAGCGGGCTTCTTACCTGGCAGGTAAATGAAAGATAATATAAGAAACATAATATAGTAGAATATGTTGGGAATCTGCCAGGGAGATAACATCCATCATGAGCCCCCAAGCCGGAGTTCTGGACGATCATCGATCTTCCGTAGACAGGCAGATCCAACAGTTAGGGACACGAAGCCTTAGAAATTCCTAGCCACATTCCTAGGCTGGTGCACCCTCTTTATCAGCAGAAACACAGCCAAAAGCTTGCATCACAGAAGAGCATAATTTACAGACTTTATTTAGCGTTTAACAGAACAAAAGAAAACATGACCGTTCTGTGTCAGCATCTTTGGCCGACTGGCAAAAACGAAAGGAATATCAGAACATAAACATCCTGTGAATAGGACATGCGCAGACTCTGTGACTCCCAAAGCCTGCTCCCTTTTAAGGTGGAACGGAAATATCCTAACATCCTCCCCCTTTCCGTGTAACCTGTTGTACCTGTGGTTCACCCAATTGCAACCTTTGTACATAAACCTTAAGTTGTTCTCTGTTAACAACCTTCGACAACAGATCAGCAGGAATTTCATTTCCTGGCATGTAGGACACCTGAATAAGTCCTTTCTGAATACACTCCCTTGCACGATGTAGCTTAATCTGCAAGTACTTGGTTCTCTGCTTGCAACTCTCGGAGTTCAGCAAAGCCAAACACGATCTATTGTCTTGATACACTTGTACAGGACATTTCACAGACACCCTGATGTCTTTAAACAGTTGCATCAACCATTCACAATCCATGAGTGAAAATGACAGAGCATTGAGTTCTGCTTCACAGGAACTTAGGCTCACTGTTGTTTGCTTTTTGCACAACCAGTCAAACAGGCAGTGGTTGTACATGTAGCATACTCCAGAAGTGCTTGTACCATCCGTGGTGTCACTTCCAAAACTTGCATCTGCAAAGATTTCAAGACCTCCAGTCTTCTGACTGGTGAACCTCAGCCTGTAGTGCATAGTCCCTTTCAAATAGCGGGCTATGCGCTTCAGAGCTTTCCAATCCTGAACCGTAGGATTGTTGGCATGTCTGCTAAGCAGATTACAGCTTACAGCTATGTCAGGTTTTGAACATCTGGCAATGAAATTCAGCTTGCCTAGAATGCATCTGTATAGCGTTGTGTCAGAAAACGCTTCAGCAGTACTGTCTACCTGGTAACCTGTCACCATCGGTGTGTCTGCTGGGTTTGCATCAACCAAATTCAACCTGGTTAATACATCAGCAATTTTCTGTGTTTGGTGTACCAGAAAATTACCTGCTTGGTCCTTCTCCACCTGCAGAGAAAGATAGTTGGATACCTCACCAAGATCCTTCATGTCAAAGTGCTCCTTCAGCTGAGCTAGGGTGCTTTGATAAAAAGCCTGATTCTTCCAAAACATCAGAAGATCATCAACAAAACATAAACAATACAGTTTGTTTAGCCCCTCCTCCTTGACAAACACACATGGATCAGCTTTGCCCTGGTGAAAACCTAGAGAAAACAATGTCTCAGTGAGTTTTGTGTTCCAACACCTGGCACTCTGCTTGAGACCATATAAGGATTTCCGCAGTTTACAGACCATTCCCTTCTGTATCTCCATCCCATCAGGTGGAAGCATGAACAGCTCCTCCCCCAAAATCCCGTACAAAAAAGCTGTATTAATGTTGTGGTGGGAAACATGCAGTTTCTCCTCCGCAGCGATCTTGAGCATCAGCCGAATGCTCTCATATTTGACTGTGGGAGAGTAGGTCTCGTGGTAATCCTGTCCTGGTACCTGTGAAAAACCTCTGGCAACCAATCTGGCTTTGTGTCTGACTACCTTGCCATTCTGGTCTGTCTTGGCCTTGAAGACCCATTTGCTGCCAACCAGTCTCATTCCTGGGACTACCGGTACCAGTTCCCAAGTTTGGTTCCTGTTCAAGGAATCAACTTCAGCCTTCATGGCATTAAGCCAAGGCTCAGCATCTTTAGAGGTTAACTCCTGAACCTCTTTGAAGCTTGAAGGTTCCCACACCTTCTCTGAGCTACTAAGAACAGCAGTTGCTGTCTTAGCAAACTCATCAGCATACCTCTTTGGAGGTCTGCCCTTGGTCGCCCTTTCAGACCTACGTACTAGACGCAAGTCTTCTGGACTCATCTCCTCTTTCTTAGGAGAAAAGTGACCAATGGTGAACAGTGGTTCTTCCAGTTAATTGTCAGACGCATCAGATGGTCTGACTGAGGCCTGTGCGCTCTTGTAGTCTGCTGTGTCATCACTGTCACTGACACCAGCAGTAGCAGCAGCGCCGCCCACTGAACTGGAATCCGAACTCTGATCATCATCATCCTCATCCTCATCCTCATCATCTTCAGCAGCTTCCTCAGCTTTAGCTGCTTGCTTGACATCACCTTCATCCTCCTCTGGGTAACTCTGGAAAATTCCCACATTTTCCCCCCACTTAGGATTGTACTCAACACTCCTTGTGAACTTAATGGACTTAGAGTCAGTCATCCATACCCTGTATGCACCTTTTTCGTACCCCATGAACAAACCATGTGCCCCACGCTTCCCAAGCTTGTTGGTTTCTTGTGTCCGTACCCACATGTCAGAACCAAATATTTTCATGTGTTTGGTGTTGGGTTTCTTGCCAAACATCTTCTCATAGGGGGTACAACCAATGGGTGATGACAATCTGCGATTAAAAGAATAAACCAAATTCCCCAGAGCCTCCCCCCAAAACTTATCAGGGAGATTGGCATCATGCAACAAGGTTTTTATTCCTTGCAGCAATGTTTGATTTGCTCTCTCCGCAAGTCCATTCATCCATGGCGATCTGGGCGTTGACATGTCATGCTGGATTCCCTTCTCAGTCAGGAAAGCTTCAAACTGCTGAGAAGTGAACTCCCCGCCCCGATCAGTAAACAAAGAAGAAATGCGTTTACCGTGCACATTTTCCAACCAAGCACAGAATTCCTTAAACTTCGGAAACGCTTGCGATTTCTGTTCGAGCAAATACACATGAATGTACCTGGTAAAAGAATCAATTAGAATCATGAAGTACCTTGCTCCTCCTAAAGAGGGCGCAAGTGGCCCAACCAGGTCCGCATGCACTAGCTGGTAGGGTTTGGAAGCCTGCCTGCTAGACTCCTTGCCTTTTGGAGCAACCTTCACCTTGTTCTCTGCACAAGATACACATTTCATGTGAAATTTACAGGGTTTGATGTTCAAACCCTCAACCACCTCTGGCATCTTGGCCAGTGCCTTCCAAGAGAGGTGACAAAACCTTCGATGCGCATCATGAATGCAACCTGCATGAAGAACTTTGTTAGTTTGTGCAACACAACAAGAATCTGCATTAGATACAACAGCAGTGTCCTCATAAGTTATATGGAACAAACCATCCATAAACTTTGCATGCAAATAGTCCTCTTTGCCTTTACTGATGACACAGACGCTCCTCTTGAAGGAAATCTGAAAACCATGCCCAGTAAGCTGTGGGACGCTCAACAAGTTGCTCGCCGCTCCTGGAACAAAAAGTACATTACTGATGGTAGTGTGCAGACTTGCAAGTTTCACAGTCCCTTCTCCTGCAATTTGCAACGTCCTTCCATCAGCCAGGTGGATCTCACCTTCCTGAGGCTTGAAGGAGATAAAGAGATGGCGATCCTTCGAAATGTGGCGCGTACAGCCTGAATCAACAATAAATCTGCCTTTGGCTGTTGGAGCAGTCTTTACAGCAAGCAAACCCTTGTTTTGCAGCTTGCCCCCCTGCTCCTGGCCAGCAGACTTGCCTTTAGCCTTTGGTGAAGCTGTGCCAGCAAGCAAAACCTTGCTTTCCACTGGCGTGGGCTTTTGCAGCTTGCCCCCCTGCTTCTGGTCAGCAGACGTGCCTCTAGCCTTTGATGAAGCTGTGCCAGCAAGCAAAACCTTGCTTTCCACTGGCGTGGGCTTTTGCAGCTTGCCCCCCTGCTTCTGGCCATCTGCAGGCGGCTGCGTGTGTTTACCTTTGCCTTTCCGGCCTCTGCAAAGGCGATGGCCTTGGTTCTCACGAGAACCAGAGCTCTCAGCTGCCGACTCCTTCGCTCCCCCTGGAGGCTGGAATGCTGCCTGGGATGACGTGACAGTCAGCTCCCCCTGCAGCTTGCAACCGGTGCCCTCAGCATCCCTACATTCATTCGCATTCTGGGAAACAGCTAGGACCTCCGATGCAGTCAAACTCTGGGCTGGGATTATTGGCTTGTGAGCTTTCATCAAAGCAGTCCACATTCCACGTGCAGTGGTGTTGCCAGCCAGCGTCTTAATTTCCTCAAGAGATACGGATAAGAGTATTACGTCTATCGCTTTCGAATCATGCGATTTCCATCTCTCTGTCAGAGGAACCGGAGGGGGCTCAGAAACGACATGCCACACCCCAAACTGACGCAGCAAACTCTCACACCATTTTGCCCAGGTTTCATAATTCTGCCCATCCAACTTAGGGCATTCAGCATTTGCCTTTGGGCACTGAGTGGCCTCTGAAGCTTCAAAAGCGTGGAAAAACTCCATTCCAGCTTTTACAATTAGCCGTGAGTCTATTTTAACTCGAGAGACTCCTTATCTTGGCAGCCATTAATCACGAAGCCTTTTTGGCTCAGCTCCCAGGCCAATTAAGCCTTGCCGGAGATCAAAAGCTCCTTGCCGAGGTAAAACAGAAAAGCGTCCCTTTCTTTCGCTTTTCCCCCCTTCATACCTCTCAAACGCAGTCTGTTGCAGCTTTACTCTCCTGTAGGTGCCGTGAATCTGGGCCCGAAACCTTGTTGTTGGGAATCTGCCAGGGAGATAACATCCATCATGAGCCCCCAAGCCGGAGTTCTGGACGATCATCGATCTTCCGTAGACAGGCAGATCCAACAGTTAGGGACACGAAGCCTTAGAAATTCCTAGCCACATTCCTAGGCTGGTGCACCCTCTTTATCAGCAGAAACACAGCCAAAAGCTTGCATCACAGAAGAGCATAATTTACAGACTTTATTTAGCGTTTAACAGAACAAAAGAAAACGTGACCGTTCTGTGTCAGCATCTTTGGCCGACTGGCAAAAACGAAAGGAATATCAGAACATAAACATCCTGTGAATAGGACATGCGCAGACTCTGTGACTCCCCAAAGCCTGCTCCCTTTTAAGGTGGAACGGAAATATCCTAACAGAATATCTGTCTGCCAGGAGTGAGAAGCAAGCTATAATGATGTTCGTGGATGCAGAGAAGGCATTCGACAATATAATTTGGGACTTTATGTTAAAGCATCTGGAATATATGGAGGTTGGTAAAGAATTTTTCAACGGAGTAAAGGCAATTTACACAGAACAAAAAGCAAAACTGATTATAAACAATGTGGTATCAGAAGAAATAAAGATAGCAAAAGGAACAAGACAGGGATGCCCACTTTCCCCATTGTTGTTTATAACGGTGTTGGAAGTCCTCCTGAATTCAATAAGACAAAATAAGAAGATAAAAGGAATAACAATTGGCCAAAATGAATATAAAGTCAAAGCGTTCGCAGATGATTTGGTAATAACGATAGAAGACCCGACGAGTTCAATAAATGAGGTACCGGAAGAATTCGAACAATTTGGTAAAGTGGCAGGCTTCAAATTAAATAAGAAAAAGACTAAAATAATGACGAAGAATACAGACTTAAGTGTAATTGAAGAAGTGCAACAACAAACAGAGATAGAGGTGGTCAAAAAGGTGAAATATTTAGGAATATGGATAACCCCGAAAAATATAGATTTATTCAAGAATAACTACGAGCCGGCATGGAAAGGAATAAGAAAGGACCTCGAGGTGTGGGGAAAGTTGAAACTGTCATTTTGGGGTAGGATATCTACAATTAAGATGAATGTGCTCCCAAAAATGTTGTTTTTATTTCAGACTATCCCTGTAATTAAGGGAACTAAGATATTCAAAGAATGGCAAAGAGAAATCTCAAAATATATCTGGCAGGGCAAAAGGCCGAGAATTCAGTTTAAGCTTTTAACAGACGCAAAAGAAAGAGGAGGTTTTGCCCTGCCAGATTTGAAACTATATTATGAGGCTTCGTGCCTTTGCTGGTTGAAAGCATGGATAAAATTGGAAAAGAAGGAACTGTTAGACCTGGAGGGATTCGACAACAGGTTTGGGTGGCATGCGTACTTATGGCATGAGAAGAAGAAAATCCATAAGGGTTTCGAAAGCCACATCTTTAGAGGTCCCCTGATTGAAGTGTGGGAAAGGAATAGATATTTATTAGAACCTAAAATTCCACACTGGCTATCCCCACTAGAAGTTATGAGCGTCAAGAAGATCAATATGAGAGGCAACTGGATTACTTACGATCAATTGTTATTCAAAGAAGGGGGGAAATGGAAAATGAAACCGTACGAACAGGTTAAAGAAAATGTGTTTGATTGGCTACATTGTTTTCAAATAAATGAAATGTTCAGGAAAGATATTAAAGACAGAGGATATGCTGATAAAGACTCCAAATTCCAGATTGAAATAATAAATAACGATTATAAAATTTTATCCAAAATGTACAATTTGCTGCTAGAGTGGAATCTGATAGATGAGGAAGTAAAGTCGGTCATGATACATTGGGCCAGGGACATCAGACATAATATACATTTTGAAGAGTGGGAAAATTTTTGGAAAAAATCCTAAAATTTACGGCTTGTATGACGCTGAAGGAGAATATAATGAAGATGTTTTACCGATGTGTCAGGGAACTGCCATCGGAGGAACAGGTGGGGAAAGGGCTCACGGAGGCTGGGAGGGACTCAACAGTTGAAGCAGGGACCAGCAGGGGGAGGGATGGGTCTCTGGAGGAGAGTCTCACAAAGGCTGAGAGAGACACAGCAGCTAAAGCAGGAACTAGCAGGGAAAGGGGAGGATCTCTGAGGGAAAGCGAGCAAGAGGGAGGGCTCAGGGACACGTCCAGCAAGAACAGTGGGGAGGTGTCAGAAGCTCCCATAGGGAGACCTATTCCTCGCCGGAAGCTGTCACGCCGCGAGTCCCGAAGACGTGTTTCCGTTAAGGAGCTTTTATGCTGGAAGCGCTTCCGAAAACAACCACTGTCGGAATCTGCAAGTGACTAGAGCAGACATGTCTGAGGAGCTCTGTCACACACAGAGGTTTGTGGAGTTGCACAAACTCTGAGGGACTACGATTTTACGCACAAGCAGCTCATCATCCCATCACACGATGGTATATAACCCCTGCAAAATTGGCAAAAATGTAAAAAAACTTGTAATAAATGCTGGAAATGCAGGGAAAAAGAGGGGTCTTTCTACCACATGTGGTGGGAATGCAAAAAGGTAAAAGGTTTTTGGGAAAGTGTATATAATGAAATGAAGAAAATTTTAAGGTATACATTTGAAAAAAAAACCCGAGGCCTTCCTGTTAGGAATATTAGGAAGGGAGATAAAGAGTAACGATTGTAAATTGTTTCAATATGCAACGACTGCAACAAGAGTCCTCCTGGCCCAAAACTGGAAACAACAGAAAATACCGACAGTTGAGGAATGGAGAATGAAACTGTTAGATTACGCGGAGTTGGATAGATTGACGGGAAAAATTAGATACTTAAGAGACCAGAGGTTCATTGAGGACTGGGGGAAATTTGTGGAACATCTGGAAAATATAAGTGAAGGACAGATAATGCTAGTGGGGTTTAAAAGAGCACTGTGAAAAATGTAGGAGTATTGTCTAAAGAGAAATGGAAGTAAGGAGTCAAATAATGTCAATATAAATTATGAAATGCGTAATTTAAAAAATGACTACGGATGGACTTCTGGAGGCGGCGCAAAACGGTAATGGCGGTCCCCTTTGCGCTGTGAAGGGGAGCTCCGCAGAAAAGGGTCGTCCGCTACGGCGAAGCGGAGACCCATAAAGAAAAACCACAGGTAGAGTGAGCCTGTGGCCGTGGGACTCGGCGGGCACCAGAAGCGCCCCCCAAAACGAAGAAGGAACCCCGTAAGGGGCTCCGGAACGTGGAAGGGCTGGCGCGGTGCTGTGAGTTCATCGCTCTTTCTGCAGAAGTGAAGCCGTGCAGCTGCTGCCGATGAGCGCCGACCTTTTTTCCTGGAACATTTGATTCAAAACTACAAACCCGTGAGTAAGGGGAATTTAAGAATTTCGGGACTAAAGTGACTAAATTTGGTGAAAGCAGGAGACGCAACCAGGAAGTCCGTCTCCCTGCAGTGCTTAAAGAATTAAAGCAAAGAATTTGACAAGCTGGAATCTTTTTAAAGTGACTTTAGAAGTTTGGACTTTTGTGCAACATTTGAACTGGTTTCTAAGAGATTAAGAGAGTTAACTTTTGTTCTACTTTTGTTGGCTTTGGACTGGACTTTCCTCCCCCTTTTGTGGATTTATAAATGACGGAGAAGCCCAAATTCACGGGCTGCCAGTTTAAAAAAGAACTGTCAAACTGCTGAGACTGTTTAACTACTGAAAGTGTTACATTGGAGCGTTATAGTCGGGATACAAATGGGAAAACTGCTTCTCGCACCTCTTTAGAGACTTTGTTTCAATTTTGGGAAAGCTCTGCATGCTAAAAGGGAGCTGAAGGATCCTTTCATTGCGGTTTAAAACTGTTTGGATTTTAATGGCGGAACAACTCTATTTTCTTTTCTGAGGCATCATTACACTCCCCCTAGAGGATTTTGGACTTACAGCTGTCTGAGACCTGCTTTTTGTTTTTATTCTCTACTGCTTTGTTGTTTACTCTCTGGAATTGTGATTCCCATGGGACTTTACACAGCTTGACCTTGGCACGTAGACAGGACTGGAATGAGTGGTACGGGCAAAACAAGATTGGCTAAAGCGAAAGCTAAACATTTAGTGCAAACAACTTTGACTTCTCAGCCACGCAGATCATCTGTCCCAGCTGTTTTAGAGATACATGAAGGAGAAACCGAGCAGACATCATTAGAAGATATGGCTACAGGAGGATCTGCAGCTGTTTTAGAACAAATTTTAGAACAATTGGAAAGTTTAAATAAGAAAGCAGACGAGCATTCAGCCAAAATTGATCAAGCTACAGCCAGTATCAGTAAATTGACTGAACAAGTTGCTCAACATACACAAGCAATTGGGAATTTACAGGAAGTAACTGCAGAAAACCGTAAATTAGCTGAGGAAGCGAATCAAAAAGCCGCGGAAGCCAATCGAAAGGCCAAAGCAGTACAGGTGGAGGTAAAACCTCTGCACAAACAGATAAGTGAACAGCAGGCCTACCTGTCTATGATGTCTATGATCGAACTGAGAAATAGGGAGAATAATCTCAGACTGAGAGCCATCCCAGAACTTGAACAGGGGGACTTAATAGGCTATCTGACATCAGAATTTTCAAAGTTTTGGGCTATTGGAGAAGACAAGGACTTTAAAATCGTAAGTGCTTTCAGACTGGGAAGATTGGTGAAGAAAGATAGATCCAGAGACTGTTTGATTATTTTGAGATCCAAGCAAGAGAGAGATAAAATATTAAGCCTTCATTTTGAAAAATCACTGGTTATTCAAGGCATTAGAGCAGAAATTTACAAGGATATTCCGAAGCAACTCTTGGACCTTAGATCTATATATACAGAATTAACAAGATTACTGAAAGGTAATTCAATTCCCTTTAGGTGGGAATTTCCTCAAGGACTATCCTTTAGCTTTAAAGGAAAGAAAATTAAAATTAAAACAGCAGAAGATCAAGACAAGTTTTTGAACGACCACAGAGAGGACCTTCAGAAAGGAATAGCAGGACCTGGGTCTTGGCCACCACCTCCACCTGTACCTGTACCTGCTCCTGCACCTTTGGGACCAGAGGATCAAAAGAAAGAGACGCCACCACCAAAGGAATAGCAGACTGATCCAGGATGTCTCTGCAGCTCCTTAGCTGGAATATTAATGGTGGGAATTCCCCGGAAAAAAGAAGAAGAATATTTCATGTATTGAAAAAAGAACAGTTGGACATTATTTGCTTGCAGGAAACGCATGTGACTAGGCTCCATAGAAAAGTGCTAATTAATAAAAGACTAGGCCAAGAATTTATTTCATCGGACAGAGTCAAGAAAAGAGGAGTGGTGATTTATGCAAAGGAGAGCCTGTCACCAAAATTCTTATTTAAAGATGAGCAAGGAAGAATCTTGGCAATCGAGATACAGACTCAAGGAGAAAAAAATTTAATATTAGGAATCTATGCACCGAATGAGGGGAAATCAGAATTTTATAGGAAGCTGCATGAGACAATGCTGGACTATCTGGACTATACCAACATCATTATGATGGGAGATATGAATGGGGTGGTCTCTACAAACATGGATAAGTCACAAAATCAAAATTTGACGAAAGACGGCAGACTACCTAAAACTTTTTTTGAGCTAACTGACAATTTGGACTTGATTGACATCTGGAGGACAAAGAACCCCCTAGGAAAAGAAGGAACATTCTTTTCTGAAGCACATCTGACATGGACAAGAATTGACCAAATATGGATAACTAGAGGACTGGCACCTAAGACTAGAAAAGTGGAAATCTGCCCAAAAACCTGCTCCGACCATATCGCTATGAAAATGGAAATGAGACTAATTCCAATCGGTTCCTTCAGATGGAAAATGAATGACACCTTGTTAAGAGATCAGGAGATTGTGAAGAAGGCCCAAAAGACTCTAAAAGACTGTTTTGAAATAAATTTGAATACTACAGTGGAAAAAAGAGTAATCTGGGATGCAAGCAAAGCTGTTATGAGGGGGTTTCTGATACAACAGAATACGATAAAGAAAAGACTTTGGAATGGGAAAAAGGATAAGATCTTGGAGAAGATAAGAGATGCTGAGAAAAAATTAAGATCAAAACCAAAATCACAGGAGGTTCTGAGAGAAATCAAATTCCACCAAGCACAATATGCTAAATTGATAAATCAAGAAGTTGAGTGGAAAATTAAATTAATGAAACAAAGGTCATTTGAATCAGCAAATAAATGTGGGAAACTGCTAGCATGGCAGTTGAAAAAGAGACAAAAACTGAATACGGTTACAAACTTAGAGAATGAAGGGAGAAACATCCAGAACCCTGAGGAAATTAGAAAATGCTTCCAGAGATACTTTAAACTGTTGTATTTGCAGAGTCCTGTACTCAGCGGAATGATGAGCAGTACGTGCCACATGCTTAACTTGCTTTATTTACAGTTCAATGTTGAGAAATTACAAACATGCATCTTGCCTCTGCGGGAGCAGAGAAGCAACCGTCCTTCTCCTCGGAACAAAAGAACACCGAGAGAACAGTGAAAAACAGGAAACCAGTGTACGTCACATCCAGTCTCCCATTCCCGTGGGAAAACCCAACAGTACTCTGACTGTGGAATGTAAACATTGTCTTGTGACAAGCACTTCGCTGCACAGTGAAGAGAGCAGAAACCAACATCCTCCCCCTTTCTGTGAACATCACTGGGCAGCGTGTTCGTACAATATCAGTACAAACCCAACTTCTGTACATAGGTACAGTGTTGATCCCTTGATGCAATCTTGGACAATACATCAGCAGGAATTTCATTACCTGGCATATAGGACACCGTTACGAGTCCCTTCTGAATATGTTCCCTAGCATGATGCAACTTCAATTGCAAGTGCTTCGTGCTTTGCTTACAACCTTCCGAATTCAGCAAAGCCAAACATGCTTTGTTGTCCTGGTAAACCTGGATTGGACATTTGACAGGAATTTTCATGTCTTTGTACAATTGTAACAACCATTCACAATCCTTAAGTGAATAAGACAGTGCATTCAATTCAGCTTCACAAGTACTTAAGCTAATTGTTGTTTGCTTCTTGCATGACCAATCAAATAGACCCTGATTGTACATGTAGCAAACTCCAGACATACTTTTCCTGTCTGTAGTGTCACTTCCAAAACTTGCATCTGCAAAAATCTCAAGACCACCAGACTTCTGATTATTAAATCTCAGTCTGTAATGCATAGTGCCTTTCAAATAGTGTGCTAAGCGTTTCAGAGCTTTCCAATCCTTAACAGTGGGATTGTTAACTTGTCTGCTTAGCAAATTACAGCTAACAGCAATGTCAGGTCTTGAACATCAAGGGCATCCTGATCAAATTTGCAGATGACACCAAACTGGGAGGGGTGGCTAACTCCCCAGAGGACAGGATCACACTTCAAAACGACCTTGACAGATTAGAGAACTGGGCAAAAACAAACAAGATGAATTTTAACAGGGAGAAATGTAAAGTATTGCACTTGGGCAAAAAAAATGAGAGGCACAAATACAAGATGGGTGACGCCTGGCTTGAGAGCAGTACATGTGAAAAGGATCTAGGAGTCTTGGTTGACCACAAACTTGACATGAGCCAACAGTGTGACGCGGCAGCTAAAAAAGCCAATGCAATTCTGGGCTGCATCAATAGGAGTATAGCATCTAGATCAAGGGAAGTAATAGTGCCACTGTATTCTGCTCTGGTCAGACCTCACCTGGAGTACTGTGTCCAGTTCTGGGCACCACAATTTAAGAAGGACACTGACAAACTGGAACGTGTCCAGAGGAGGGCAACCAAAATGGTCAAAGGCCTGGAAACGATGCCTTATGAGGAACGGCTAAGGGAGCTGGACATGTTTAGCCTGGAGAAGAGGAGGGGAGGGAGAAAGGTTGTTTTCTGTGCTACAGAGATGAGGACACGGAGCAATGGATCCCAAACACAAGAAAGAAGAGACCCCTAACATTAGGAAGATCAATCTGCATTTGCCAGGAGTGTGGTGGAGTCTCCTTCTTTGGAGGTCTTTAAGCAGAGGCTTGACAACCATATGTCAGGAGTGCTCTGATGGCTGCCAAGGAGTGTGGTGGAGTCTCCTTCTTTGGAGGTCTTTAAGCAGAGGCTTGACAACCATATGTCAGGAGTGCTCTGATGGTGTTTCCTGCTTGGCAGGGGGTTGGACTCGATGGCCCTTGTGGTCTCTTCCAACTCTATGATTCTATGATTCTATGATTCTATCTGGCAATGAAGTTTAGCTTGCCTAGCACACTTCTGTACAGTGTAGTGTCAGAAAATGCTTCTTCAGTGTCTTCTACCTGATAACCTGTTGTCATCGGTGTGTCTACAGGGTTAGCATCCATCAGGTTCAGTTTGTCTAACACATCAGCAATTTTCCGTGACTGGTGTACTAGAATGTTACCACTTTGATCTCTCTCTATTTCCAGAGATAGGTAGTTGTTTACCTCACCAAGATCTTTCATGTCAAAGTGCTCTTTCATTTGAGCTAGGGCGTTATTGTACATTGTGACATCTTTCCAAAAGAATAAAATATCATCAACATAAAACAAACAATACCGCTTCTTTTGCCCCTCCTCTTTGACAAATACACATGGATCAGCTTTCCCTTGTTGAAAACCTAGAGAAAACAATGCTGCAGTGAGTTTTGTGTGCCAACACCGTGCACTTTGTTTGAGACCATAAAGGGACTTCTTTAGAGCACAAACAAATCCCTGTTTTACCTGTACGCCATCAGGTGGAAGCATATAAAGTGATTCACCTAGAGAGCCGTACAAAAATGCTGTATTCACATCGTGGTGACTAATGTGTAGATTCTCCTCTGCAGCTACCTTGAGCATAAGCCTAATGCTCTCATACCTCACAGTGGGTGAGTAGGTCTCGTGATAGTCTTCACCTGGTTCCTGTGCAAAACCTCTGGCTACCAATCTGGCTTTGTGTCTGACTATCTTGCCATTTTGATCTGTCTTCGTTTTGTAGACCCATTTGCTTCCAAGCAGTTTCATTCCTGGAACTACTGGAACTAGCTCCCATGTTTTGTTCCTTTCTAAGGAATCAAGCTCAGCCTTCATGGCATTTAACCATGGCTCAGCTTCCTTAGAATCCAAATCCTGGATTTCTTGGAAACTTGAAGGTTCAAATACCTTCTTGGAGCTTTTAACAGCTGCTACTGCTGTCTTAGCAAATTCATCAGCAAATCTCTTTGGAGGTCTGCCTTTTGTGGCTCTTTGTGACCTGCGAATCAGCCTTTGGTCTTCAACACTTTCCTCTTCCTTCTTAGGAGAAAAGTGGCCTATTGTGAACAATGGTTCTTCCAATTCTTGATCAGAGCTTTCAGAGGGTCGCATAGAGGCTTTCGCACTCTTGAAATCCTCTGAATTATCCGATTCAGTTTCAGACTCAGAATCAGAACTTTTATCTGTGGGTGTGGGTTGTTGCGGCTGCTTTTGCTGTTGCTTATCCTCAGTTTCATCACTGTCATCAGGATAACATTGGAAAATTCCCACATTCTCCCCCCACTTGGCATTGTACTCAACACTTCTTGTGAGCTTAATTGTCATAGAATCATAGAATCATAGAGTTGGAAGAGACCACAAGGGCCATCGAGTCCAACCCCCTGCCAAGCAGGAAATACCATCAGAGCACTCTTGGAGTCAGTCAGTCAGTCTTGGAGTCAGTCATCATTATTCTGTAAGAACCTTTCTGATAACCTAGAAAGATACCATGCAATCCACGCTTGCCTAACTTGGAGCTTTGTGGTGAGTGAACCCACATGTCAGAACCAAAAATTTTCATGTGTTTGATGTATGGTTTCTTGCCAAACATCTTCTCATAGGGGGTACAACCAATCGCTGAAGATAACCTGCGATTGTAACTGTAAACAAAACACGAGAGAGATTCGGCCCAATAACTCTCTGGAAGATTGGCATCATGCAGCAAGGTTTTTAACCCTTGAAGCAATGTCTGATTTGCCCTTTCGCAAAGTCCATTCTGCCATGGCGAGCGAGGACTGGACAAATCGTGTTGAATTCCTTTCTCAGTCAGAAAAGCTTCAAACTGCTGAGAAGTGAATTCTCCCCCGCGATCAGTGAAAAGAGTCTTTATCTTTTTACCATGCACATTTTCCAACCAAGCACAGAATTCCTTGAACCTTGGAAAAGCCTCTGATTTCTGCTTGAGATGGTACACATAAATATACCTGGAAAATGCATCAATGAGAACCATGAAGTACCTATTTCCACCCAAAGAGGGCGATAGTGGACCAACTAAATCAGCATGAACAACCTGGTATGGTTCTGTAGCTTGCCTACTAGACACCTTACCTTTCGCAGCCATTTTCACTTTGTTTGCTGCGCATGCCTTGCACTTCATGTGGTACTTGCAGGGTTTAATAGTCATACCTTCAACCAAGGCAGGCATTTTAGATACTGCCTCAAAATGCAAATGACCAAATTTCCTGTGAAAATCGTGAATACATCCTGCATGCAAACTTTTGTTAGAACCTGCAATGCAACAAGTCTCATTCTGCACAACATCATCATAATACAAAACAAACAAATGATCAATGCATTCAGCATGCAACACATAATCGTCTTTCTTTGTGATGGTGCATTTCTTGTTCTTGAAGGAAACGTCAATGTTCCGTTCATTCAGCTGCATAACACTGAGTAGATTGTGTGTTGCATCTGGTACGTAAAGCACATCTTGTATCGATAAGTCCAAACTGTGAAGAACAACAGTTCCGTAGCCTTGACTGGGGATCGTGTGGTCATCCGCCTGGTGAATCGCACCTTCCTGCGGTGTAAAAGACACGAACAGTCTCTTATCGTTGCACATGTGGTGGGTAGCTGCTGAATCAACAACGAAGAAAGATCTAGACGTCTTCTGGACCTTTGCGACGTTTGGAGTGAAGCGTGAGACCATTGCCTTGTGCTGCGTTGTCCTGGAGACCGGACCTTTGCCTTTGCTTTGGCCTTTTCCACGCGATGAACTTCCGCTGCGCTGCTCTGTCTTGGCCCTGGGATATCTGCATTCCCTCTTCATATGGCCTAGACATCCACACAAGTAGCATTTCACTGCCTTCAAAGCTTTGGCGCCCTCTGGTGGTTCCACTGCACTCAGGGATGACGTCTGTGAAGACTCCCCCATACCCATGCAGCTAGCACCCCGGCGATCAGCTTCATTCTGGATCACGGCAGTAACATAGGCTACTGTGAGCTGAGCAGTTGGCTGAACAGCAATCTGAGTGGCAACGGACTCCCAACGTGGACCCAAAGAATGTATTATCATGAAGGAATACACAGCCTCTGGAAAGGTGAGTCCTCTCTGTTGCAACTCATGTCTCAGATTTTGCATCTCCATCAGGTGTGTACGCACATCTCCACCTTCAGCAAGAGCCATACCATGCAGCTTGGCATAGTAGTACATTGAGGAACCAGCTTCTGTCCTCAAGTGAGCCTCTCTTAAAGTGTCCCAAATTTCTCTGGCTGTGGTCTTTCCACGCAACAGACAGAGCTCTTCTGGGGATACTATCAACGTAAGTGTTCCCCTTGCTTTGGAATCCTTAGTAGCCCATTCAGCTGTAATTGGAGCTGGGGGGTTGTCTGTAATAACATTAAACAGACCTTCTTTCCGCAGAATTGCCTCTGCATAGAGTACCCAGTCCGTATAGTTTTTCTTATTGAGCTTAGGAATCCCAAAAGCATCAGCCAGCTTTGCATTAGCCATCATTGCTGCTTTAAACAAGCTGTGTCTGTGTACAGCTGCTTCCAAAAGCGCTTGTAAAGGTACTTTTGGTTTTCAAGCCTCCCAAGCCTGTGAGCTTGTGCCTTAGAGCCTTTGCCTGTATCGCGGCAAAACGGCTTTAAAAGTTCAAAGTCCAGCCATAAAACCATAACCTAGGAGCTGGCAGGCTGCCCGGAGCATGAGCACATACCTTCTCATCAATCAAACTTGACGCGCAGAGCAGATAACGCCGATCCGTTTCTCTGTCCCTCTGCCGGCATTCCGACTCGGCTTCTGGAGTCTCCATTCTTCAGTTTGATTGCGTCTTTCTGGGCCCGGAACCAAAAATGTTGTATTTGCAGAGTCCTTTACACAGCGGAATGATGAGCAGTACGTGCCACATGCTTAACTTGCTTTATTTACAGTTCAATGTTGAGAAATTACAAACATGCATCTTGCCTCTGCGGGAGCAGAGAAGCAACCGTCCTTCTCCTCGGAACAAAAGAACACCGAGAGAACAGTGAAAAACAGGAAACCAGTGTACGTCACATCCAGTCTCCCATTCCCGTGGGAAAACCCAACAGTACTCTGACTGTGGAATGTAAACATTGTCTTGTGACAAGCACTTCGCTGCACAGTGAAGAGAGCAGAAACCAACATCAACAACTTTACACGCAAGGGCCGCAAAAAGAGACTGAGATAGACCGATTCTTAAAAATTAATGGACTACCAAAATTACCCCAGGACAAGAGAACAATCCTGAATTACAAAATAACACAACAAGAAATTGAAGGTGCCATTCAGAACATGCAATTAGGCAAATCTCCAGGGCCTGATGGACTTACCTCCAAGTACTACAAGACATTGAAAGACTATTTGATACAACCATTAATGGAGGTTTGTAATCAGATTATGGAGGGGAAGAAGGCACCGGAATCGTGGAAAGAAGCATACATCACATTGATTCCCAAACTGGAAACTGAAAAGACTCAACTCAAGAACTACCGTCCCATCTCACTCCTAAATGTGGATTACAAAATTTTTGCAGATATTTTGGCAGGTAGATTTAAAAAAGTCTTGAATGAAGTAATTCATAAGGACCAGGCAGGCTTTCTCCCAGGTAGACATTTATCTGACAATACTAGGGACATTATTGACATTTTGGAGCTTTTGCAAACAAATATGAATGCTAAAGCAGTGTTAATTTTTATAGATGCGGAGAAGGCCTTCGACAATATATCTTGGAAGTTTATGAAGAAAAATCTTAAAGGGATGGGAGTGGGACGGGGGTTTGAAAATGGGATAGAGGCAATCTATTCAGAACAAAAAGCTAAATTGATAGTTAATAATGTGGTGACAGAAGAGTTTAAAATTGAAAAAGGAACACGACAAGGTTGCCCTATATCCCCTTTGTTATTCATCTCAGTCCTGGAGGTGCTTTTGAACATGATTAGGGAGGACCGGTTGGTGGAAGGAATACAGGTCGGAGTGAAACAGTATAAACTTAAAGCTTTTGCAGATGACCTGGTTTTAACATTACAGGAGCCGGAATCTAGTACGAAAAGAGTTTTGGAATTGATTCATGAGTTTGGTCGGGTGGCGGGATTCAAATCGAACAAGCAAGAAAATAAGGTTTTGGAGAAAAATTTGACACCTTTGGAATCAGAAAGGTTTCAGAAAGAGACAGACTTAAATGTGGTTAAAAAAGTGAAATACCTAGGGGTTAACTTGACTGCGAAAAATCTGAACTTATTTAAAGATAACTATGAAAAATGTTGGTCAGAAATTAAAAAGGACTTAGAAATTTGGTCAAGATTGAAACTTTCCTTGTTGGGTCGAATTGCAGCTATAAAGATGAATGTATTGCCAAAGATGTTATTTTTGTTTCAAACCCTACAGATTGTGGACAGAGTGGAATGTTTTGGAAAGTGGCAGAAAGACATTTCTAAGTTTGTCTGGCAGGGCAAAAAGCCCAGAATAAAATTTAAAATTCTAACTGATGCAAAGGAAAGAGGGGGATTTGCCCTGCCGGACCTAAGGTTATATTATGAAGCTGCAGCTTTCTGCTGGATGAAGGATTGGTTACATTTAGATAACACTGATGTCCTAGATCTGGAAGGGTTCAATAATGCTTTTGGTTGGCATGCATATTTGTGATACGACAAGGTAAAAGTTCATAAAGTGTTCAAAAACCATATTGTCAGGAAAGCAATATTTATTGTCTGGACAAAGTACAAAGACTTATTAGAAAATAAGACCCCAAGATGGTTATCACCAATGGAGGCTAAGGCCCGGAAAAGACTCAATATGGAGGCCGGTTGGCCGAAATATTGGGAAATAATGGAAAAAATCGGAGACAACTGGAGGTTGCAGAGTTTGGAGAAACTGAAGAATAAGGTGCGAGATTGGTTACATTACGCTCAAATTCAAGAGGTCTTTAATTTGGACAAAAAAAATAGGATTCCAGGTGGAAAAATCGAAATTAGAAACAGAATTGTTAGAACCAAAGACCAAGGTACTTTCAAGAATGTATAACTTGCTGCTTAAATGGAACACTCAGGACGAGACAGTTAAATCAGCCATGATAAAATGGGCTCAGGATATTGGGTACAACATTATGTTTGAAGACTGGGAAAGGTTATGGACCACCGGTATGAAATTCACGACATGTAATGCCCTGAAGGAAAATGATATATAGGTGGTACATGACCCCAGTCAAACTTGCAAAAATATATCACCTAGCTCATAACAAATGTTGGAAATGTAAGGTGGCTGAAGGGACATTCTTTCACCTCTGGTGGACCTGTCCAAGAGTGAAGGCCTTCTGGGAAATGATTTACAATGAGCTAAAAAAGGTATTTAAATATACCTTCACTAAGAAGCCAGAGGCCTTCCTCTTGGGCATTGTCGGCCAGAAAGTGTTAAAGAAGGACAGAATTTTTTTTTATGTATGCAACTACAGCAGCAAGAATACTTATTGCAAAATATTGGAAGCCACAAGATTTGCCCACACTGAAAGAGTGGCAGACGCAACTGATGGACTATATGGAACAGGCCGAAATGACTGGCAGAATCCGAGATTTGGGAGAAGAAACAATGGAAGAGGATTGGAAAAAGTTTAAAGACTATTTACAAAAACAATATAAATTGTATGAATGTTAAGAAATTGCATGATTCAGAAAAGCATGGCTCCAGCAACTCGTCTGAAAGATTTAGAAAATTAAGTGATATGCAAGAAAAGGTCGAAACTTAAAATAATATTATGTTTAACTTAAGTTTCAACTAATTGTCAAAAATTACTTTAAGATTAGAAGTATAATATTTGAGAGGTATAAAATAAGAATTGAAACAAGGTAATAATTTGCTGGTATTTTTATTATAGAGAATGCAGGGTAGGGAGATGCGAGGAAGTCCAGTTAGTTATATAAAAATATTATGAATAGTTGTGTTTTTCTTTTTTTTCCCCTTTCTTTTCTTCTCTTTTCTATATTGTTTGTTGGTATGTTTGCTATGTGATTCTCTATTCTATGTTTGAAAATTGAATAAAATATTTTATTAAAAAAAATAAAAAATGACTACGGATGATTTGTGGAGAAGCTGAAGGAAGTCCTAAAGAAAGTAATTTGTGATAATAGGAGGCAGAATTTTATTTTTGTTTTGTTTTGGTGTAAATTAATAAAAATTATGTTTGAAAAAAGAAAAAAAAGGTTGGGGTTGGGGTTGGGGTTGGGGTTGGGGTTGGGGTTTGGGTTTGGGTTTGGGTTTGGGTTTGGGTTTGGGTTTGGGTTTGGGTTAGGGTTAGGGTTAGGGTTAGGATTGGGGTTGGGGTTGGGGTTAACCCATTCGAATTGAAATAAGACCAATCAAAGCTTATTCGGCTTCTCTCTACACATATGGATGCAAAAAGACGGTGTTGCGCTATTTTCGTTTCATTACACACACTTTGCGATTTCTGAGTCAGTGTGCATTAACACCAAAGAACACGACTTGAAATAAGCGAAATCCAATATTCTTCTTTCTATGTAGCTGGAACACAAAACAACCTGTTTGGCTTTGTTTAGGCTTAATTACACTTTGCTGTGCTAGGGTTAGGGTTAAGGTTAAGGTTAAGGTTAAGGTGAGGGTTAGGGTTAGGGTTAGGGTTAGGGTTAGGGTTAGGTGGGGTTAGGGGTTAGGGGTTAGGGGTTAGGGGTTAAGGTTAGGGTTAGGGTTAGGATAAGGGTTAGGGTTAGGGTTAGTGTGAGGGTGAGGGTGAGGGTGAGGGTTAGGGTTAGGGTTAGGGGTTAGAGGTTAAGGGTTAGGGTTAGGGTTAGGGTTAGGTTTAGGCTTAGGCTTAGGCTTAGGCTTAGGCTTAGGCTTAGGCTTAGGTTTAGGTTTAGGTTTAGGTTTAGGCTTAGGCTTAGGCTTAGGCTTAGGCTTAGGCTTAGGCTTAGGCTTAGGCTTAGGCTTAGGTTTAGGCTTAGGCTTAGGCTTAGGTTTAGGTTTAGGTTTAGGATTAGGTTTAGGTTTAGGCTTAGGCATAGGGTTAGGGTTAGGGTTAGGGTTAGGGTTAGGGTTAGGGTTAGGGTTAGGGTTAGGGTTAGGGTTAGGGTTAGGGTTAGGGTTAAGGTTTGGGTTAGGGTTAGGGTTAGGGTCAGGGTTATGAACACCAAATTATTTTTTTAGGGTTGGGGTTAGGGTTAGGGTTGGGGTTGGGGTTGGGGTTGGGGTTGGGGTTGGGGTTGGGGTTGGGGTTGGGGTTAGGGTTAGGGTTAGGGTTAGGGTTAGGATTAGGCTTTGAGTTAGGGTTAGGGTTAGCGTGAATGACCACCGAAAGAACAATCCAAGTTTATTCGTCCTCTTTCTATTGAGATGGAACCAAAACACCTATGCTTGATTTGGGCTGATAACAAAGCCATTTCCGACCTGGGAGGAGAGGGGGTTGCGGGCAGAAATCCCTCCCACATCCCACGCGGGGGCTGGCCTTTGCCCCCGCGAGATTAAGGAATCCCCGGGCGTGTCGGCGACCCGGCCCGCCAATCGGCGGACCGGGGAGGCGTGGCCTAGCCTATTTAAGGCTAGGCACGCCCGGGGACCGCCCTCTTTGCCCCTTTCCAGCTGAGCGGTTTTTTCACTTGCCTTAGTTTGGGAGTCGTAGTTTGGGAGTCGTAGTTTGGGAGTCGTAGGAGGATCAGTGCAGCCGCTGGAACACCGACGATCAGGCAACGCAGGGAGCGTCTTGTTGAAGCCGGAGAGCAGGAGGGGTAAAGTACACGGAGCGGAGCGCCCAGCCACCTTCCGCTCCTCCCTTCTTGCTGGATCGCGGGAGTACTTGCCGGCGGTTTGTTTTCTTGTCTTCCCTGCTGTGCTCTCGGGTTTCCTGGTTTTCCCCCTTCAGTTTTCTGTTTTGTTTGCGTGTGTGGTTGTTTGTTGCTTTCTTAGGTTTACCGGCTGACTGCCTCTCTTAGCTGTTCTCCTGCTTTTCTCCCTCTTAGCGCTAGGTCCGCGTCTCCTTCTAACCCCCCCCCCCTGTTTTCAGCCCCCCCGGGTTCACATTGCATTTTGCCCGCGTTTCTGCTTTCCAACTCCGCTCGCTTGCCTTTTCTCACGGGATTGGTTTGCTGGGTTGCTTTGGCATCCGCCCGCCTCCACTAAGGTGGGTTTTGAAGCTGAGGCTTCCATTTCTGTTAAGGGCTTTGTTAAGGGCAGAGAACCGGCGCCATCTTTGTGGGCACGCATGGTATTAGTGCGAGCGGCCATCTTTGTTGAGGTGAGGGGAAGAGACCACGGTCGCCATCTTGGGAAGGGACATTTGTGGAGGCACGGGCGGCCATTTTAGGTGTGGCGTTAGGAACATATTCTGAATGCAAGCAGAGTATTCTTTTTTTAAAAAAAGCGGAGGTAGCAGCATAAGCAAGCGGCGATTAGGCAAGCAAGGTTAGCACACAGTTCAATAACAAACATGTCACTCTGCGATTTTTGGTTGAATGTGCATTCTAACCCCCAAAACACCAATTTGAAATAAGCCCAATCAGAGCTTTATCATGTTCTTTTTATGTTGATGGAACCCGAAACACCTTTTTGCTTTGGTTGGGGGTGATTCTGGTGCACACCCAAAAAACACCATGCGAATTGAAATAAGTCCAATCAAAGCTTATTCGTCTTCTTTCTACGCATATGGAAGCGAAAAGACGGTGTTGTGTTATTTTGGTCTCATTACACACACTTTGCGATTTCTGTTTTTTTTTTTAATAAATTTTTTATTGGTTTTACAGCATTTTTTAAACAATACAAACAAATAAAAAGACAAACAAACATGTATAATTTCATAACCTTTTTTTCATTACCCTCATTTCTCAGACTCCCCCATACCTCCCCTTTCTGCATCCCAATTTCCAAGATTATTTCAGCAGCTTCTAAATAATTTTATCAAATATATCTCCTCATAGTCTTTTCTTCAACTTATTCTTATGTCACTGTAATCCCTTTTTCTTTCTCAACACCTCGACATTTTAGCATTCATCAATTTTATAATAGTTTCTTCCAATCCTCTTCCGCCGTCTCTTTCCTCTGATCACGGATTCTGCCGGTCATCTCAGCCAATGTCATGTAGTCCATCACTTTCATCTGCCATTCTTCCAAGGTGGGTAGATCTTGTGTCTTCCAATACTTTGTGATAAGTATTCTTGCTGCTGTTGTAGCATACATAAAGAAAATTCTATCTTTCTTTAACACCAATTGGCCGACAATGCCCAAGAGAAAGGCCTCTGGTTTCTTAGGAAATGTACATTTAAGTACTTTTTTCATTTCATTATATATCATTTCCCAGAAGGCCTAAATCTTTGGGCACGTCCACCAAAGGTGGTAGAAAGTACCTTCAGTTTCTTTACATTTCCAGCACTTGTTATCAGGCAAATGATAAATCTTTGCTAGCTTGACTGGGGTCATGTACCACCTATAGATCATTTTCATAATATTTTCCTTTAAAGCATTACATGCCGTAAATTTTATCCCAGTGTTCCACAACCATTCCCAGTCAGCAAACATAATATTATGGCCAATGTCCTGTGCCCACTTAATCATAGCTGATTTAACTGTTTCATCTTGTGTATTCCATTTCAGCAGCAAATTATACATTCTTGACAAGTTCTTAGTATTGGGTTCTAACAATTCAGTTTCTAATTTTGATTTCTCCACCTGGAAGCCAATTTTCCTATCTTGTTTGTACACCTCCATTATTTGATAATAATGGAGCCAATCTCGTACTTTGGGTTTCAATTTCTCATGACTCTGTAACTTCAATTTATCTCCGTCTTGTTCCAAGATTTCCCAATACTTTGGCCATTCGGCCTCCATATTGAGCTTTTTCAATGCCTTAGCCTCCAAGGGTGACAACCATCTAGGGGTTTTGTTTTCCAGTAAGTCTTTATATCTTATCCAGACATTAGATAATGCTTTTCTGACAATATGGTTTTTAAAGGCCCTATGCACTTTAATATTATCATACCATAAGTGTCAGGGAACTGCCATCGGAGGAACAGGTGGTGGAAGGGCTCACGGAGGCTGGGAGAGACCCAGCAGCTGAAGCAGGAACCAGCAGGGGGAGAGGTGGGTCTCTGAGGGAAAGCAAGCAAGAGGGAGGGCTCAGGGACACGTCCAGCGAGAACAGTGGGGAGGTTTCTGAACCTCCCATAGGGAGACCCACTCCTCGCCGGAAACTGTCACGCCGCGAGTCCAGAAGACGTGTTTCCGTTAAGGAGCTTTTATGCTGGAAGCGATTCCGAAAGCAACCACTGTCGGAATCTGCAAGTGACTAGAGCAGCCATGTCTGAGGGGCTCCGTCACAGACAGAGGTTTGTGGACTTGAACAAACTTTGAGGGACTACGATTTTTACGCACAAGCAGCTCATCATCCCATCACAGCATTCCGACAGTCTCTGTAAGCAGTTTGTGCAGGAGAAGGCATCATGAGCGACCCAGCCGGAACCGGAGAAGCAGGAGTTGGAGCGGGTCCAAGCCTGGAGGAAAGGTACCGGGCGTTGGAGATCCAGCTAGCGCTGCAGACGGCGAGGCTTGAGGAGAGAAGGGCTCAGGATGCAGACATAAAGGGGAAAGCCACCCAGTTCACCAGAAAGGTACCAGGTTTGGTGCAGAAGTTGGGGGGGGACCCCAAGGACTACCATGCCTTTAGGACAGAGATGCAATATGCCCTCAATGTGCAGTTTGATGAATTCCCTGACGAGGAATCGCGAGTGGCTTTCGTGATTGGGCATCTTGAGAAGGGGGCGAGAGACTGGGTTAGACCCCTGATGGCAACGAAAAATGACGTCCTAAAGGACACAATGAAGTTCTTTCGTGCCATGGATCTGATGTTTTCCAGCGATATTGAGCAGGGAGTGGTACGCAGACAGCTAATGGCTTGCAAACAGGGGAGCTGATCTGTCCGTGAGTACTGGACTGAGTTCACCATGCTGGCTCACAGATTGGGGTGGGACTTATCGGCGGAACCCATTCAAATGCTATTTGAAGAAGGGCTTGCTTCGGCTGTGAAAGACGAACTTTCCCAGGGTCCCAGGGCGGATTCTATGGATCAGCTGACCAAATCTGCGCTGACCATAGGAGCGCGCCAGGAGGCGAGAGCCTTGGAGAGGCGGGAAGGGAAGGGGGAACGTTGGAAGGAGTTCCGCATTCCAGACATTCCAGAGCCAACTTTCCCGCCGGCAGAGCCGATGGAAATCGGAACAGCGCGCGCGCTCGCAGTTTCAAAGCCCAGTGAGGGGGGAAAGAAGGAGGGAAAAGGCGCCCGGAAATGCTATCTCTGCCAACAGCCAGGTCACTTTGCCAGAGTCTGCCCCCAGAGGAAGGAATGGCAAGGGATGGTGGGAGCTGTTGAGGGGAGAGAGGAGGAAATACCGGAGCAAGTAAAAGCCAACGCCTGGCTGCCACCGTCGGGGCACAGCAGCCAGGCCAAAGAGCAGTGAAAGTGCCCACGCCAGAACCTCCTAAACCTGCCCTAGTGATAGAAGTGTCGCTAGAGCTGCAAAACGGACATCCTCTAAAGATAAAGGCGCTGTTGGACTCAGGCAGCTCCTGCAATTTCATGAGCAAAGAGTTTGCAGCTGAACACCAAATACAGACGATCCCTTTAAGCAACCCCCTGCAGGTGACCACGATCGATGGCAGGGAGCTGTTGGGAGGAGAAGTCAGCTTGCAGACCGTCCCAATGATAACGAAGGTGGCAAGGCACACCGAACTGATAGCGTTTAATGTGGCCAGCTTGGGAGGGGCTCCTATTATTTTGGGGATGAGCTGGCTAGCGTTACATGATCCGCTGGTGGGCTGGCATCAGAGAGTGGTTTCCTTTGGTTCAGCACATTGCTTAGAACACTGCAAAGAGGGAAAGGGTTCAGCAGGGGCCCAAGCCACCCTAGCAGGGACGGAAGTAACAGAGAAAGTGAAGGTACCACGACAATACGCAGATCTCAGCGACGTGTTCAGCGAAAGGGAAGCTGACCAACTACCCCCGCATAGACCCTTTGACTGTCAAATCAATTTACTCCCTGGGGCACAGCTCCCTGTAGGCAAGTTGTACGCCATGTCAGACAGAGAGATGCAGGAGCTAAGAGAGTTCATTGACAAGAACCTGAAGAGAGGTTTCATCAGAGAGTCCAGAGCGGTGGGAGGTAGCCCAGTGTTTTTTGTGGATAAAAAAAACACGGACAAGCCGAGGCTTGTGTGTGACTTCAGGGCTTTAAACGCAGTGTCAGAACCAGTGGCCTTCCCTATGCCCAGGATTGACGACATTTTGACCAGGGTGCGGAAGGGAGAGATTTTTACAAAGCTGGACCTAAGGGGGGTGTACAACCTGATACGTATAAGGAAAGGGGATGAATGGAAAACCACCATGTTCACCCCTTTGGGGGCATTTGAATATTTAGTTATGCCCTTCGGTCTACAAGCAGGCTCGGCGTGCTTCCAATCGTTTATGAACCACGTACTGGGGCCTTTGCTTTACAAGAATTGTGTGGCCTTCCTAGATGACGTGTTGGTGTATTCTGAGAATGAGGAGCAGCATGTGAGAGACGTCAGAGAAGTGTTGAGCAGGCTGCAAGCCAACCGGCTGTGGGTGAAACTGGAGAAGTGTCAGTTTCATACCAAGGAGGTGAAATTCCTGGGGTACCGCCTGTCAGACAAGGGATTGGCCATGGATCCCGGCAAGGTCCAGGCAGTGCTGGAATGGAAAACACCCAAAACCAAGAAGGATGTGCAGAGGTTCCTAGGGCTTGGGAACTTTTATTGTAAGTTCATCCGAAACTTTGCTCACCTGACGGCGCCCATTACGGACTGTCTCAGCAGTAAGAAGAAATTCGTTTGGACTGAGGAGGCGGAGCGAGCATTTGAGGAACTAAAAAGGGCCTTCGCCTCTGAAGAACAACTTCTGCATGTGGATTTACAAAAAAAGATGAGAGTCGAAACTGACGCATCAGACAGAGCTATAGGGGCGGTGCTTCTGCAGCCAGGGAAGGAGGAGTCAGAGTGGAGACCGTGTGCTTTTTTTTCGCGAAAGCTGAACAAATCCGAGAGGAACTACATGGTGTACGACCGAGAACTACTTGCCATTCATGAGGCTTTCCGGAGATGGAGGCACCTGCTAATTGGCGCACAACATAAGGTGCAAGTGTGCACTGACCACAAGAACCTAGAGTATTGGAGAACGGCCCGAGTGCTCAACCAACGGCTAGTGAGATGGGCCCAGGAGTTCTCCAAATTTAACTTTGAGATTTGTTACGTGCCAGGCCCAGAGAACATTAGGGCGGACGCTCTCTCACGCAAACCTGAATATTTGGAGGGGGAGGGAGCACCCGAAGAAAGACATGTCATTCCAGAGGACAGCTGGGTGTGTGGGGGGGCATTGGTGGGGCAAAGAGAACTGGTAGAGGGAACGGAGAATGATGAATACGCCCAGGACAAACTCAGGGGTCTCAGGAGGGAGGGAGATAAACCCGGAGGTTTTGAGGAGAGAAACAGGGCGTTGTATTACAAGGGAGCGTTATATATACCTGAAGGAGAGTTGAGGGGGAAGGTACTCAAGCAGCTGCACGATAGCCCCACAGCGGGGCATTTTGGGCAACACAAAACCATGTGGCTGGTTACCAGGGAATTTTGGTGGCCCAAGGTCAGGGAAGATGTGCGGGAGTATGTGAGAGGTTGTGACCAATGCCAGCGAGCCAAAGGGGAGAGGCGGGCGCCGGCAGGGTTATTAGAACCGCTACCCACACCTGAAAGACCATGGGAAGCAGTGGCAATAGATTTCATGACTGATCTGCCAAAGTCCAGAGGGAAAACAGCCATCATGGTTGTGGTAGACCTGTTAACCAAAATGGCCCACTTTATAGCCTGCTCACATGCTGTCACGGCAGAAGAAACAGCTAAATTGTTTGTAGAAAATGTGTTTAGGTTGCATGGCGCCCCCTTGAGGGTGGTTTCAGACCGAGGGAAACAATTTACTTCCAGGTTCTGGAGGAAGCTCATGAGCTTACTGCATGTAGAGGTCAATTTTTCGACTGCCCGGCATCCTGAAACCAACGGGCAGGCGGAAAGAGCCAATGGCATCCTCCAGCAATATCTGAGGTGTTATGTCAATGACAGAGAGAATGATTGGGTGGAGAAGCTGGCGTTGGCGGAATTTGCCTACAACAATGCGGAGAACGTGTCCACAGGGATGAGCCCCTTTTTGGCTAATTACGGGTGCCATCCCAGGGCTTTCCCAGGGGGGGAAGGGGAGAGATGGAGCGTCCCGGCTGCCGAACAGTTCGTAGAAGAAATGGAAGCGATCCATCGTCAGCTCCAACTTAACTTAGACAGGGCCAAGGAGGAGTATAAGAGGCAGGCAGACAAAAACAGAAGGGAAGGTGAAACCATTAGGGTGGGGGACCAGGTGTGGCTGTCAACCCAAGGGTTACCATTCAAAGGGGGTTGTAAGAAGTTAAGACCCAAAAGATTGGGCCCATTTGAAGTCACGCAACAGGTCAACCCAGTGGCTTTCAGACTCCGGTTACCGAACCACATGAAGCTGCACCCAGTTTTCCACAGGTCGTTGCTGTCACCGTATAAAGGGGACAGAGAAGGGAGGTTCACCCGGGGACCAGCAATGGAGGAAAGGGAACACAGCAACCATGTGGCGGAGATCCTCGATTCCAGGTGGAGGGGAGATCAAGTGGAGTATTTGGTAATGTGGGAAGGGGAACCGGAGTCGGAAAACACCTGGGTCATGGCAGAGGATGTCAATGACGAGGTCTTAATAGAAACTTTTCATCAAAGGTTCCCACGTAAACCTCAGCCTGTAGCGAGGTTCCGGAGGGAATACTTTGCTACCACAGATGAGGAAGAGGAGTTGGAGGGGTTCACAGATTCCGAGGAGGAGGAGGATTCAGCGACCCGGAACGGCGACCGATGGAGGGAAATGTTCGAGACGTCTGAAGATGAAGAGGACTCTTTTAGGGGTTTTACCTCCTCACCGCCCAGAGGAGAGGGAACGGGAAGGGGTGAAGGGGGTCCTGGAGGGGAGGTGGATGTCAGGGAACTGCCATCGGAGGGACAGGTGGTGGAAGGGCTCACGGAGGCTGGGAGAGACCCAGCAGCTGAAGCAGGGACCAGCAGGGGGAGAGGTGGGTCTCTGAGGGAAAGCGAGCAAGAGGGAGGGCTCAGGGACACGTCCAGCGAGAACAGTGGGGAGGTTTCTGAACCTCCCATAGGGAGACCCACTCCTCGCCGGAAACTGTCACGCCGCGAGTCCAGAAGACGTGTTTCCGTTAAGGAGCTTTTATGCTGGAAGCGATTCCGAAAGCAACCACTGTCGGAATCTGCAAGTGACTAGAGCAGCCATGTCTGAGGGGCTCCGTCACAGACAGAGGTTTGTGGACTTGAACAAACTCTGAGGGACTACGATTTTTACGCACAAGCAGCTCATCATCCCATCACAATAAGTATGCATGCCAACCAAATGCATTATTGAAACCTTCTAAATCCAAGATATCTGTATTCTCGAGGAGCATCCAATCTTTCAGCCAGCAAAACGCTGCTGCTTCATAGTACAATTTTAAGGGCAAATCCCCCTCTTTCTTTTACATCTGTCAATATTTTAAATTTTATTCTGGGCTTTTTGCCCTGCCAGACAAATTTCGAAATGTATTTCTGCCACCTCTTGAAACAGTCCATCTTGTCAAGAACCTGCAAAGTTTGAAACAAAAATAAGATTCTAGGCAATACATTCATCTTAATAACTGCAATTCGGCCTAACATTGACAGTTTCAAATTTGACCATATTTCTAGATCTTTTTTGATTTCTGACCAACATTTTTCATAATTGTCTTTATACAAATTCAGATTTTTAGATGTCAGATGAACCCCTAGGTATTTCACCTTCTTAACCACTGTCAGACCTGTTTCATTCTGGAATTTCTCCCTCTCCATACCTGTTTAATTTTTCTCTAAAACTTTAGTCTTTTGTTTGTTCAGTTTGAATCCGGCCACCTGACCAAATTCTTGAATTATCTCCAACACCCTCTTTGTACTAGTATCTGGCTCTTGTAAAGTAAGTACCAAATCATCTGCAAAGGCCCTTAACTTATAATGTTTAGCTCCGACCTGTACACCTTTAACCTGCTGGTCATCCCTAATCATATTTAGCAAAACCTCCAGGACTGATATAAAAAGTAATAGGGAAATTGGGCACCCTGGTCGTGTCCCAGGGCTTTATCATCTTCTTTTTATGTAGGTGGAAAACAAAACCCCTTTTTGCTTAGGTCGGGGGAGATTCCGGTGCAAGTAATTTGTGATAATAAGAGGCAGAATTTTATTTTTGTTTTGTTTTGGTGTAAATTAATAAAAATAATGTTTGAAAAAAGAAAAAAAAGGGTTTGGGTTTGGGTTAGGGTTAGGATTGGGGTTGGGGTTAACCCATTCGAATTGAAATAAGACCAATCAAAGCTTATTCGCCTTCTTTCTACGCATATGGAAGCAAAAAGACGGGGTTGTGTTATTTTGGTTTCATTACACACACTTTGCGATTTCTGGGTCAATGTGCATTAACACCAAAGAACACGACTTGAAATAAGTGAAGTCCAATATTCTTCTTTCTATGTAGCTGGAACACAAAACAACCTGCTTGGCTTTATTTAGGCTTATTACACTTCGCTTTGCTAGGGACAGGGTTAAGGTTAGGGTTAGGGTTAGGGTTAGGGTTAGGGTTAGGGTTAGGGTCGGGGTGAATGACCACAGAAAGAACAATCCAAGCTTATTCGTCCTCTTTCTATTGAGATGGAACCAAAACACATATTGTCAGAGCTGCCCAAGGTCCCAGCTCACAAAGGACCAACGCCAGTCCGTTGTTATATACAAAAGTCTTTATTGAAGTTCAGTTTGTCTTTCACATCAGCAGCGCGCAGCTCTACGTCTGAAACTCTAGACCGCTGAAGCTCCGTCTGAGTCTCCTCCCCCCAGACACCAGTTTAAGACCCTAGCCTTGCTCCACCTCTTCCTTTGCTCTTTCCTCCTCTGGCTCCGCCTGTCAGCTGGGGTCTCGCCCTTCCTAGACTAGACCCTGGACGGAGGCGTGGTCAGTCCCGACTCTTCTTCTCTCCCTGCTGGAGGAGACGCTGCCCCTGACACCTGGGACTCTCCCCCCCCCCACTATGCTCTGGTGGGGAAGCTGGTCCTGATCTCCAGCTGCTGCTTTGGGAGTCCCCGCTGGCCCCTTGTTTCTGGTGTGTCTCCTCTGGGACCCCCCTTGCCCTGACCATCGGCGCCTCCTTCTGGGAATCTTCTGATTCGCTGGAGAAGCTCATGGAATCTCTCAGGTCACTGCCGTACTCCCCTACGCTGCCCTCAGATCCTTCCCCTTCGCTCTCCATCTCCTCTCTCCCCTGTACCTCTGCTCCTGAGCCCCTGACATCCATCCTCCCCTCGATGCCCCCCTTCCACCCTCCCCCTCTTCTGGGGCGGGTTCCGGGTGCTCCAGTGCTGTGGGGGTGAGTGCGGGATACAGTTCCTTCCCCCTGGCGTGCGGCCGACCAGTTGGATCCGGCCAGCCCGTAATGGGCTCGTCGACCTCGATCTCCTCTGCTTCCATCTCTCTGCATTCGTGTTCGAACCCAAGGTCCTCCCCCAACACGTCCATGTCCGTCTCTCCCCCTGTTACCTCGGGTGATGCTGTGTGCCAGGGCCCCCTTAGCAGTTCCCTGCTCCACCTCACCTCTGGTTGAGTGTCCCACCAATAAGAGCGATCCATGGCAGACCCCGAGAGTGATCCCTCCGGGGAGCTTGTGTCTTGCGCCGTTTCCTCAGCGGATGAGAACCCCTGGAACGTGCTGGCTGAAAGTGTGGGTGTGAAAAGCCAGTCGTCGAAATAATCTGCCGGCATAGGTCTGTGCGGGAAGAGTGCATGGAACTCGTCTTTGAGGTAGTGCTCCTCCAAGGCATAGTCCGGCACCCACCTGTTGGCGCTGGCCGGGGTACCTTCCCTGGCGAGGAGATATTCAACTCCCTCTTCCCCCCAGCTCGAGTCTAAAATCTCCGTGACCTCGTTGAGTGGCGCCGCCCTCGGTGACCCCTCCCCCGTTGGCGACTTTCTAAGTGGGCGAGGTGCGGTCCCTGGCGCCTGAAACCTGTGGGGTTCCTTGTAGGGTGTGAGGACTGACCTATGAAATACTCGGAGCATTCTGGAACCCTCCGGGAGTGTCAACCGGAAGGCCACTGGGTTGATTTGTGCCTCGACTTGCTAAGGCCCTAACTGCTTGTGTTTGAGCTTCTTCTTAGCTAACGTTCTGGCCGGCACTGCCTGGGCCGCTAACCAGACCCAGTCCCCCACCTGGATGTCTTCCCCGACTCTCCTGTGCCTGTCTGCCTGCACTTTGTAGGCGTGTTTTGCTAATTCCAAGGTCCTTCGGAGTTGCTCGTGGACCTCCTGTAACTCTGCTGCCAAGTGCTCTGCTCCCCGTGGCTCCCCCTCCCCCTTCGTCTCTAACCCCGGGAAGGTTCTGGGATGCCGCCCATTGTTGGTGAAGAACGGTGTCACCCCTGTAGACCCGTGCTTCGTGTTGTTGTAGGCGAACTCGGCCAGCGGTAGGTAGTCCACCCAGGTCGAGGGCTGTTGATTCGCATAGCATCGCAGGTACTGCTGCATGATGGTGTTGACCCTCTCCGCTTGTCCGTTGGTCTGCAGGTGTCGTGCCGAAGCTAAGTTGATCTTGACGTTCAGGATACCCAGCAGCTTCTGCCAGAAGCTCAAGACGAATTGGCGACCCTGGTCGGACAGGATGGACCGCGGTAAGCCGTGAACTTTGAACACGTGGTCTATCAACAGCTTGGCGGTCTGTTCCGCTGTGGCCACCTTCACGCAAGGAATGAAGTGCGCCATCTTGGTGAACAGGTCTACGACCACGAGTACCGCTGTTTTGCCTCGCGAACTGGGCAGATCTGTGACAAAGTCCAGGGCCACCCTCTCCCACGGTTCGAGCGGCGTCTGTAGCGGTTCCAGCAGTCCCGCCGGCTTCCTGTGCACTGGTTTGGCCCTTTGGCATGTGTCACACCTAGAGACGTAATCCGCGACTTCTCCCCTCATCTGAGGCCACCAAAAGTCTCTGGCCACCAATTCCGCCATCTTGTCCTTGCCGAAGTGCCCAGGACTGGGCGCGTCGTGTAACTGCTGCAGGACTTTATCTCGGAGGTTGTCCCCAGGCACGTAGAGAGCCCCTTTGAGGGTGAGCAGTCCGTCGCGTATCTGGAACTCGTCGTCCTTCGCTGTGCCGCTTCGCACCTCCTCCATCTTGGATTGTGCGAAGGCATCCGTCTGCACCGCGCGACGCACTGCGTCCAGGTCCACGGTGGCTGAAGTGCATGCCCACGCTTTCGGTGCGAGAATGTGTTTGGCCGCCACCGGTGCCGCTTCCTCGAGATACTGCGGTTTCCTGGATAGTGCCATGACGTTGTTGTCTCCCGGGATGTATTTTATCCGGAAGTCGAAATCCGCGAAGAACTGAGTTTGCAGGGCAGCAGTTGAAGAAGGAGCAAAAAAGGTTTTCTTGTGTGTGTGTGTTTCTTTGTGGCTGATTAGCTGTTTTCCCTGTGTAAAGGTCAGAGGGGGCAGGGTTTCTGTTGAGGCAGGGAATTAGCTGTGGGAGGAACTTATCAGAGTTTGCAGGGCAGCAGTTGAAGAAGGAGCAAAAAGGGTTTTCTTGTGTGTGTGTGTTTCTTTGTGGCTGATTAGCTGTTTTCCCTGTGTAAAGGTCAGAGGGGGCAGGGTTTCTGTTGAGGCAGGGGATTAGCTGTGGGAGGAGCTTATCAGAGTTTGCAGGGCAGCAGTTGAAGAAGGAGCAAAAAGGGTTTTCTTGTGTGTGTGTGTTTCTTTGTGGCTGATTAGCTGTTTTCCCTGTGTAAAGGTCAGAGGGGGCAGGGTTTCTAGCGGCGCGCGCAGTTATACCCATCTTTTAGATTTAGATTTTAAATCTTTTAGATTTAGTCTCAAACGTTTGTTGGGGGAGACCTAGGTTTTTTTTGGGGGGGGGAGTTATTTGTCCTGTCTTCAAGCTTTTTATGATGGAGGACCTCTGTAGCCACCCCCAACAACACGATCTCAAGAAGGAAGGGGAGGGAACAGCTGCAGTCGCCTGCGATTCCTGCGCAATGTTTGCCATCTTGCCAAAGGTTGCAGGCAGCTTTACCTGCAGCAATTGCATGTTGATTGCCCTCTTAAAAGACAAAGTCCAGCAACTGGAGGAACGTGTAGCTACGCTCCAAAGAATTAGAGAGCTGGAGCTCTTCTTGGAAGCAACAGAGCACACCGTCCCCACCAAGGAAGAGACAGGGGACTCCCCTGAGAAGGAGGCTAGTTCACCAACACAGGAGCCAGATATATGGAGAAACGTGACTCAAAGAAGTAGGAGGCCCAGGGTTCACTCTAATTGTTTAGAAATACACAATCGCTTTGAGGTCCTCTCCCCTAGCATGGAAGACGAAGAGCAGACTCCATTTGAGGATCTCTCCCTCATTACAGTCGATCAGGTATATGAAGACGAGCAGCAAAGTCAGTCCTCAGGGAATGTGCAGGCGACCTTGGAACGGACAGCTCACGGAAGAACCCCGACCAAACCTAAGAGGAGGCGTGTAGTGGTGATAGGGGATTCCCTACTGAGGGGAACAGAAGCAGTGATCTGTGGGCCTGACAAGATGTCACGGGAACTGTGCTGTCTCCCCGGGGCTAAGATCCAAGATGTAACTGAACGACTGCAAGGAATCATAAAACCCACTGACAAATACCCCTTCCTCTTGGTTCATGTGGGAACCAATGACACTGCAAGCAATAGCCTCCAGAAGATCAAAAGAGACTACGAGGCTCTCGGCAGGAAATTGAAGCAACTAAATGCACAAATTGTCATCTCATCTGTCCTCCCTGTTGAACGACGTGGCCCAGGGAGAGAGGGGAAAATAGTGGAAGTGAACAGCTGGCTTCGCAAATTGTGTAAACAGGAACGGTTTGGATTCTTAGATCACGGACTGCAGTTTCTTGAGGATGGACTTCTGGCAAGCGATGGGCTGCACCTCACAACGGTTGGGAGAAATGTTTTTGCCAAAAATCTCAGAAACCTCATCAGGAGGGCTTTAAACTGACTAATGTGGGGGAGGGAGACAGTGCTCCTGAAGGTAGGAGTCTATCAATTAATGAAGATGATCATCCAAATGTCATAGACCAAATGGAGCAAACAGCACGCGGACCTAGTGGTGGGAGGAAAAAATCCTTAAATAAGAGACACGGGGGAATGATTAATGGACTTCAATGTCTGTACACTAATGCGAAAAGCATGGGAAATAAACAAGATGAGCTTGAGCTCTTGGTACAGCAAACTAAATATGACATAATAGGTATCACTGAAACCTGGTGGGATAAGTCCCACGATTGGAATGTAATAATGGGGGGATACAATCTATTTCAGAGAAACAGACCAGACAAGAAAGGAGGAGGAGTGGCGTTATATGTCAGGGATGTGTATACCTGTGAAGAGATCCAAGATTTAGATCCTCAAAGCCAAAGTGAGAGCATTTGGGTCAAAATTAAGGGAGAGAAGAATAACAGAGACCTCATTGTGGGAGTTTACTATAGATCCCCAAGCCAAACGGAGGACATAGATGATGCCTTCCTGGAACAGATGGCCAAGCATGCAAAAGGAAGGGAGATAGTAGTAATGGGGGACTTCAATTACCCGGATATTTGTTGGACGTCAAACTCAGCCAAGAGCATAAGGTCAAACAGATTCCTCACTGGCCTTGCAGACAACTTCATTGTCCATAAAGTGGGAGAAGCAACAAGAGGAACAGCCATTTTAGATCTGGTCCTAACTAATGTTGATGACCTGGTTAGTGGGGTAGATGTGGAAGGATCATTAGGCGCGAGTGATCATGCTCTTCTGAAGTTTACTATACAGCGGAAAGGAGCAGCCAAGCATACTAGGACTCAATTTCTTGACTTTAAGAAAGCCGACTTCATAAAACTTAGGGAAGTGCTGGGTGAGATCCCATGGACAGCAATACTAAAAGGAAAGGGAGTTCATGATGGCTGGGAGTTTGTTAAGAGTGAGATAGTAAAAGCACAAATTCAGGCAATACCAATGAGACGGAAACATGGAAGGTGCCTAAAGAAGCCAGGGTGGCTATCTAAAGAACTTTTAACTGAATTAAGATTAAAAAAGGATGTGTACAAAAAATGGAAAAGGGGGGAAACCACCAAAGAGGAATTCAAACAAATAGCCAGCACGTGTAGACACAAAGTCAGAAAAGCTAAAGCACAGAATGAACTCAGGCTTGCTAGAGAGGTTAAAAGCAACAAAAAAGGCTTTTATGGGTATGTTCGTAGCAAAAGGAAGAACAAAGAAACAGTGGGGTCACTCAGAGGAGAAGATGGTGAAATGCAAACAGGGGACACAGAAAGGGCTGAACTCTTCAATGCCTTCTTTGCCTCAGTCTTCTCCGATAAAGAAAACAATGCCCGACCTGAAGAATTTGGAGCAAATGATTCAGCAAAGGAAACACACCCCAGAATAACTAAGGAGATAGTACAAGAATATTTGGCTAGCTTAGATATATTCAAGTCTCCAGGGCCAGATGAACTGCATCCAAGAGTATTAAAAGAACTGGCAGATGTGATCTCAGAACCACTGGCAGTCATCTTTGAGAATTCCTGGAGAACAGGTGAAGTCCCGGCAGACTGGAGGAGGGCAAATGTTGTCCCTATTTTCAAAAAGGGGAAAAGAGAGGACCCAAATAATTACCGCCCAGTCAGTCTGACATCAATACCAGGGAAGATTCTGGAGCAGATCATTAAGCAAACAGTCTGTGAGCACCTAGAAAGGAATGCTGTGATCACCAATAGTCAGCATGGATTTCTGAAAAATAAGTCATGTCAGACTAACCTGATCTCGTTTTTTGACAGAATTACAAGCCTGGTAGATGAAGGGAACACAGTGGATGTAGCCTACCTTGATTTCAGCAAGGCATTTGACAAGGTGCCCCATGATATTCTTGTAAAGAAGCTGGTAAAATGCGGTCTTGACTATGCTACCACTCAGTGGATTTGTAACTGGCTGACTCACCGAACCCAAAGGGTGCTCATCAATGGTTCCTCTTCATCCTGGAGAAGAGTGACTAGTGGGGTGCCACAGGGTTCTGTCTTGGGCCCGGTCTTATTCAACATCTTTATCAACGACTTGGATGATGGACTCAAGGGCATCCTGATCAAATTTGCAGATGATACCAAACTGGGAGGGGTGGCTAACACCCCAGAGGACAGGATCACACTTCAAAACGACCTTGACAGATTAGAGAACTGGGCCAAAACAAACAAGATGAATTTTAACAGGGAGAAATGTAAAGTATTGCACTTGGGCAAAAAAAATGAGAGGCACAAATACAAGATGGGGGACACCTGGCTTGAGAGCAGTACATGTGAAAAGGATCTAGGAGTCTTGGTTGACCACAAACTTGACATGAGCCAACAGTGTGACGCGGCAGCTAAAAAAGCCAATGCAATTCTGGGCCGCATCAATAGGAGTATAGCATCTAGATCAAGGGAAGTAATAGTGCCACTGTATTCTGCTCTGGTCAGACCTCACCTGGAGTACTGTGTCCAGTTCTGGGCACCACAGTTCAAGAAGGACACTGACAAACTGGAACGTGTCCAGAGGAGGGCAACCAAAATGGTCAAAGGCCTGGAAACGATGCCTTATGAGGAACGGCTAAGGGAGCTGGGCATGTTTAGCCTGGAGAAGAGGAGGTTAAGGGGTGATATGATAGCCATGTTCAAATATATAAAAGGATGTCACATAGAGGAGAGAGAAAGGTTGTTTTCTGCTGCTCCAGAGAAGCGGACACGGAGCAATGGATCCAAACTACAAGAAAGAAGATTCCACCTAAACATTAGGAAGAACTTCCTGACAGTAAGAGCTGTTCGACAGTGGAATTTGCTGCCAAGGAGTGTGGTGGAGTCTCCTACTTTGGAGGTCTTTAAGCAGAGGCTTGACAACAATATGTCAGGAGTGCTCTGATGGTGTTTCCTGCTTGGCAGGGGGTTGGACTCGATGGCCCTTGTGGTCTCTTCCAACTCTATGATTCTATGATTCTATGATTTATTCGTCCTCCTTCTATTGAAATGGAAACAAAACACCTATGCTTGATTTGGGCTGATAACAAAAATGTCACTCTGCGATTTTTGAGTGAACGTGCTTTCTAACCCCCAAATCACCAATTTGAAATAAACCCCCAAAATACCAATTTGAAATAAACCGAATCAGAGCTGTTTGGTTTTTTTTTTACCTTATTGATAAAGCTCTGATTGGGCTAATTTCAAATCCAAGATTCTTCTTTGTATGTAGCTGGAACCCAAAACAACCTGTTTGGCTTTGTTTAGGATTATTACACTTCTCTTTGCTAGGGTTGGGGTTATGCTTAGGGTTAGGGTTACTGTTTTTGTTAGGGTTAGGGTTAAGGTTAAGGTTAAGGTTAAGGTTAAGGTTAAGGTTAAGGTTAGGGTTAGGGTTCGGGTACTGGTTCGGTTTCGGGTACGGGTACGGGTACGGGTACGGGTTCAGGTTTGGGTTTGGGTGAATTACCACCGAAAAAACAATCCAAGTTTATTCGTTCTCCTTCAATTGAGATAGAACCGAAACACCTATGGTTGATTTCGGCTGATAATAAACATGTCACTCTGCGCTTTTTCAGTGAATGTGCATTCTAACCCCAAAAACACCAATTTGAAATAAGCCCAATCAGGGCTTTATCATCATCTTTTTATATACGTGGAACCCAAAACACCTTTTTGCTTTGGTTGGGGGTGATTTTGGTGCACACCCAAAAAACACCATGCGAATTGTAATAAGCCCAAAGAAAGCTTATTTGTCTTCTTTCTACGCATATGGAAGCAAAAAGACGGTGTTGTGTTATATCGGTTTCATTACACACACTTTGCGATTTCTGGGTCAATGTGCATTAACACCAAAGAAAACGACTTGAAATAAGTGAAATCCAATATTCTTCTTTCTATGTAGCTGGAACACAAAACAACCTGTTTGGCTTTGTTTAGGCTTATTACACTTCGCTTTGCTAGGGCTTGGGTTAGGTTTAGGGTTAGGGTTAGGGTTAGGGTTAGGGTTAGGGTTAGGGTTAGGGTTAGGGTTAGGGTTGGGGTTGGGGTTGGGGTTGGGGTTGGGGTTGGGGTTGGGGTTAGAGTTAGGGTTAGGGTTAGGGTTAGGGTGAGAGTGAGGGTTAGGGTTAGGGTTAGGGTTAGGGTTGGGGTTGGGGTTGGGGTTGGGGTTGGGGTTGGGGTTGGGGTTGGGGTTGGGGTTAGGGTTGGGGTTGGGGTTGGGGTTGGGGTTGGGGTTGGGGTTAGGGTTAGGGTTAGGATTAGGGTTAGGGTTAGGGTTAGGGTTAGGGTTAGGGTTAGGGTTAGGGTGAGGGTGAGGGAGAGAGTGAGAGTGAGAGTGAGGGTTAGGGTTAGGGTGAGGGTCAGGGTGAGGGTGAGGGTGAATGACCACCGAAAGAACAATCCAAGCTTATTTGTCCTCTTTCTATTGAGATGGAACCAAAACACCTATCCTTTATTTGGGCTGATAACGACAATGTCACTCTGCGATTTTTGGGTGAATGTGCATTCTAACCCACAAAACACCAATTTGAAATAAACCCAATCAGAGCTTTATCATCTTTTTTTTATGTAGATGGCACCCAAAACACCCTTTTGCTTAGGTCGGTGGTGATTCCGGTGCACACCCACAAAACACCATGCGAATTGAAATAAGACCAAGCAAAGCTTATTCGTCTTCTTTCTACGCATATGGAAGCGTTATTTTAGTCTCATTACACACTGCGATGTCTGGGTCAATTTGCATTAACACCAAAGAACAAGACTTGAAATAAACGAAATCCAAGATGCTTCTTTCTATGTAGCTGGAACCGAAAACAATCTGTTTGGCTTTGTTTAGGCTTATTACATTTCTCTTTGCTAGGGTTAGTGTTCGGTTTAGGATTAGGGTTAGGGTTAGGGTAAGGGTTAGGGTTAGGCTGAGGGTTGGGGTTAAGGTTAGGGTTAGGGTTAAGGTTAGGGTTAGGGTTAGGGTTAGGGTTAGGTTAGGGTTAGGGTTAGGGTTAGGGTTAGGGTTAGGGTTAGGTTAGGGTTAGGGTTAGGGTTAGGGTTAGGGTTAGGGTTAGGGTTAGGGTTAGGGTTTATGACCACGAAAGAACAATCCAAGTTTATTCGTCCTCCTTCTATTGACATAGAACCGAAACAACTATGTTTGATCTCGGCTGATAACAATCATGTCACTCTATGATTTTTGAGTGAATGTGCATTCTAACCGCAAAAGCACCAATTTGAAATAAACCCAATCAGGGCTTTATCATCTTTTTCTGTAGAATCATAGAATCATAGAATCATAGAGTTGGAAGAGACCACAAGGGCCATCAAGTCCAACCCCCTGCCAAGCAGGAAACACCATCAGAGCACTCCTGACATATGGTTGTCAAGCCTCTGCTTAAAGACCTCCAAAGTAGGAGACTCCACCACACTCCTTGGCAGCAAATTCCACTGTCGAACAGCTCTTACTGTCAGGAAGTTCTTCCTAATGTTTAGGTGGAATCTTCTTTCTTGTAGTTTGGATCCATTGCTCCGTGTCCGCTTCTCTGGAGCAGCAGAAAACAACCTTTCTCCCTCCTGTATGTGACATCCTTTTATATATTTGAACATGGCTATCATATTACCCCTTAACCTCCTCTTCTCCAGGCTAAACATGCCCAGCTCCCTTAGCCGTTCCTCATAAGGCATCGTTTCCAGGCCTTTGACCATTTTGGTTGCCCTCCTCTGGACACGTTCCAGTTTGTCAGTGTCCTTCTTGAACTGTGGTGCCCAGAACTGGACACAGTAGAAGAAGAAGAAGAAGAAGAGTTTGGATTTGATATCCCGCCTTTCACTCCCCTTCAGGAGTCTCAAAGCGGCTAACATTCTCCTTTCCCTTCCTCCCCCACAACAAACACTCTGTGAGGTGAGTGGGGCTGAGAGACTTCACAGAAGTGTGACTGGCCCAAGGTCACCCAGCAGCTGCATGTGGAGGAGCGGAGACGCGAACCCGGTTTCCTGGATTACGTGACTACCGCTCTTAACCACTACACCACACTGGCTCACTACTCCATGTGAGGTCTGACCAGAGCAGAATACAGTGGCACTATTACTTCCCTTGATCTAGATGCTATACTCCTATTGATGCAGCCCAGAATTGCATTGGCTTTTTTAGCTGCCGCGTCACACTGGGGTTTGCTTTGCTGGGGTTAAGGTTAGGGTTAGGATAGGGTGAGGGTGAGGGTGAGGGTGAGGGTTAGGGTTAGGGTTAGGGTTAGGGTTAGGGTTAGGGTTAGGGTTAGGGTGGGGTTGAATGACCACCGAAAGAACAATCCAAGCTTATTCGTCCTCTTTCTATTCAGATGGAACCAAAACACCTATGCTTGATTTGCGCTGATAAAAAACATGTCACTCTGCGATTTTGGGTGAATGTGCATTCTAACCCCAAAAACATCAATTTGAAATTACCCCAATCAGAGCTTTATCATCTTTTTTTTATGTTGATGGAACCCAAAACACCTTTTTGCTTTGGTTGCGGGTGATTCTGGTGCACACCCAAAAAACACCATGCGAATTGAAATAAGTCCAATCAAAGCTTACTCGTCTTCTTTGTATGCATATGGAAGCGAGAAGACGGTGTTGTGTTATATTGGTCTCATTACACACACTTTGCGATTTCTGGGTCAATGTGCATGAACACCATAGAAGATGACATCAAATAAGCGCAATCCAAGATTCTTCTTTCTATATAGCTGGAACCCAAAACAACCTGTTTGGCTTTGTTTAGGCTTATGACACCGCTTTGCTATTTGTGGGTGAATGAACACCGAAAGAGCAAGCGAAGCTTATTCGTCCTTTTTCTACTGAGAGTGAAGCAAAACACCTATGCTTGATGTGGGCTGGTAACAAACATTTCTGAGATTTTGGGGTGAATGTGCATTCTATCCCCGAAAACACCAATTCGAAATAAGCACAATCAGAGCTTTATCATCTTCTTTTTATGTAGATGGAACCCAAAATACCTTTTTGCTTTGGTTTTTGGTGATTCTGCCGCACACCCAAATAACACCATGTGAATTGAAAAAAACCCAATCAAAGCTTATATGTCTTCTTTCTATGCATATGGAAGCGAAAAGATGGAGAAGAGTGACTAGTGGGGTGCCACAGGGTTCTGTCTTGGGCCCGGTCTTATTCAACATCTTTATCAACGACTTGGATGATGGACTCAAGGGCATCCTGATCAAATTTGCAGATGATACCAAACTGGGAGGGGTGGCTAACACCCCAGAGGACAGGATCACACTTCAAAACGACCTTGACAGGCCGCATCAATAGGAGTATAGCATCTAGATCAAGGGAAGTAATAGTGCCACTGTATTCTGCTCTGGTCAGACCACACCTGGAGTACTGTGTCCAGTTCTGGGCACCACAGTTCAAGAAGGACACTGACAAACTGGAACGTGTTCAGAGGAGGGCAACCAAAATGGTCAAAGGCCTGGAAACGATGCCTTATGAGGAACGGCACCCATCACCGATTGTCTCAGTAGCAAAAGGAAGTTCGTCTGGACAGAAGAGGCACAGCAATCTTTCGAAAAGCTAAAAAAGGCGTTTGCTTCGGAAGAGCACCTATTGCACATGGATCTGCAGAAGCCAATGAGGTTGGAGACAGACGCGTCAGACAGAGCGGTAGGGGCGGTGCTTCTCCAGCCGGGAGACAAGTCCAGCTAGAGGCCGTGCACATTCTTCTCGAGGAAGCTGAGCAAGTCTGAGCAAAACTACACAGTGTATGATCAAGAACTGCTGGCTATTTATGAAGCCTTTAGGCGCTGGAGACATTTGTTAATAGGGGCACAGCACAAGATCCAGGTGTGCACGGACCATAAGAACCTAGAGTACTGGAGGACTGCACGAGTACTCAACCAAGGACAGGTGCGGTGGGCTCAAGAATTCTCCAAGTTTTTCTTTGACATTCGATACGTGCCGGGAGAGGAAAACGTCAGAGCAGACGCCCTCTCCCGGAAGCCGGAGTATCTGGAAGGAGAAGGACCTCCAGAAGCACGACATGTGATTCCCGAGAACCGATGGGTGTGGGGGGGAGTGTTAGTTGAGACACGAGAACTAGTAGGACTGACGAGGGACGACGAGTTCGCCCAAACGAAAATCCGGGAACTCAGAGGCACGGGGGGAAACCATGGGGGGTTTGAGGAGAAAGATGGGGTACTATATTACAGGGGAGCACTATATGTACCAGGGGATGACTTGAGGAGAAGGGTACTCAAACAACTCCATGATAACCCGACGGCGGGGCATTTCGGTCAACACAAGACCATGTTGCTGGTCACCAGGCAGTTCTGGTGGCCAAGGGTGAGGGAAGATGTACGGGAGTACGTACGAGGGTGTGACTGCTACCAGCGAGCAAAGGGGGAGAGGGGGGCGCCCGCAGGACTACTGGAACCTTGACCCACACCGGGAAAACCATGGGAGGTGGTGTCCATAGATTTTATGACAGATTTGCCCAAATCGAGAAGGAAAACAGCTGTCATGATGGTTGTTGACCTGTTAACAAAAATGTGCCATTTTATCGCTTGCTCGCATGCGGTGACGGCAGAGGAAACTGCCCGGCTGTTTGTGGATCACATCTTCAGACTGCATGGTGCCCCCTTGAGGGTTTTGTCCGACCGAGGGAAGCAATTTACTTCCCAGTTCTGGAGGAAGCTCATGAGCTTGCTGGAAGTCGAGGTGAGCTTCTTGACGGCCAGACACCCAGAGACCAACGGGCAAGCGGAAAGAGCGAACAGTATACTCCAACAATATCTACGCTGCTATGTCAGCGAGAGGCAGAACGACTGGGTGGATAAACTGGGGCTGCCAGAATTTGTGTACAATAACGCGGAACACGTGTCCACGGGGATGAGCCCGTTCATGGCCAATTACGGGTGTCATCCCAGGGCTTTCCCAGGGGGTGGGGAGGAAAGGTGGAGTGTGCCAGCAGCAGAGCAGTTTGTGGAAGAAATGGAAGCCTTACACCAACAACTTAAAATGAACTTGGAAAGGGCCAAGGAAGTGTATAAGAGGCAGGCAGACAAGCACCGCAGGGAAGGAGAAACCAGGTGTGGTTGTCAACCCAGGGGTTACCTTTCAAGGGAGGGTGCAAGAAGGTGCAAGAAGTTGCGGCCCAGGCGGCTGGTACCTTTCGAGGTAACCCAGCAGGTCAATCAAGCTCAAGTTGCCGACCAGTATGAAACTACACCCGGTGTTCCATAGGTCCCTACTCTCTCTGTACAGGGAGGGGCTGGAATTTCCGGGGCGAGAGAGAGAGGTCCCCACTCACCCACGCATAGAGGAGAGGGAACTCAGCAGTCAAGCCACGGAAATACTTGATTCAAGATTGAGAGGAGGGGAAGTGGAGTATTTGGTGGCTTGGGAGGGGGAACCTGAGTCGGAAAACACGTGGGTTCCTGCGGAGACCATCAGGGATGAGGATCTCAGGGGAGAGTTTCACAGCAGGTTCCCAAGGAAGCCCAACCCGGTAGCGAGGTTCTGGGAGGAGCAATTTGGCACTACAGATGAGGAAGAAAAGTTTGTGGGGTTTCCGGCCTCCGACAAGGAGGAAGGAGAGGAATCGGAGGGTGAGGAATCGGACTGGGAGGGTGATCTGGTACGAAGAGATAGCAGCAGGTGGAGAGCTATGTTTGAATCTTCAGAGGATGGGGGTAGCTCCTTCCGGGGATTTCCCACATCGCCGTCAGAGGGAAGGGAGGAACTTAGGCCAAAGGAACGGGACGGAGGTGAGGGGGGTTCTGGGGGGGGAGGTGGATGTCAGGGAACTGCCATCGGAGCCTAGAGTGGAGGTAAGGCTCCCCGACCATGCAGGAGAAGGGACCAGCAGAGGGAGAGAGAACACTCCCTTTGGGGAAGGTTATCAGCGTGACACTGGGGAGGAAGGGGACCAGGGAAGGACTTCGGAGAGAGGGCTCCAAGACTCTTCCACAGAGACCAGCGGGGAGAGTCCAGTACCTCCGCTGGCTACGCCTACTCTGCGCAGAAATCTTCCGCGCAGGGAGGCTAGGCGGAGACTGGGCGTCAAGGAATTTTTATGTTGGAAGAAATTCAGGAAACGCCCACTGACGGATTCTGCCAGCGACTGACAAAGCCATGGAGGAAGGGCTGTCCAGCCAGGGAAAGGTTTAGCCAGGCAACGTTGCCTAGAACTTCAACATCCTTTACGCACGAGCAACCCCAATTCCCATTACACACACACTTTGCGATTTCTGTGTCAATGTGCATTAACAGCAAAGAACACGACATGAAGTAAGCGCAATCCAAGATTCTTCTTTCTATGTAGTTGGAAACCAAAACAACCTGTTCAGCTTTCTTTAGGCTTATTACACTTCGCTTTGCTATTTGTGAAGAGAATCAGAACTTACAGGGTTAAACAGTTCTGAGTGACGTCTCACATTCTGAGGCGTGGTTATGTTCACATACGGGAGTGGTTTCTCTGTGTGTGATTCTTGTTTCGGTTTGACCGAGAGGCGAAAGATATGCCCTCTTTCGCCTGGCTGATTTATGATGTTTTTGCTACACGATTAAAGACTGTTGGAGATAAGCAACAAGGCTGCGTACAGTCAGATTTATTACACACACATTGCAACAGTTTTCTACCACTGCGGAGACTCTGCTGAAGGAAGCTGACAGTGAGCTACCCACGGGAGTCCAGTGTGGCGCAGGGAAACGTGCCGGACTCCATCATCAAGCCACAGGTTATGGAAGTCAGCCAAGCTTTTGAAGCTGTTGCCAGGTCGTGCTGGTGTGTGTGAAAGCCAGCTAGAGTCCTGCCTAACGTTTGAGGCAGATCGGAGGAGGCTGATGGAGTGGGAGCTGAGGAGCCACGTCGTCCGGAGTGCCCAGTTTGGCTGCTGAGTGAGTACCTTTGGAAAAGCCAACAGAAGGGAGGCAATGTCTCAGTTCCAGGAACATGGCTTTGAGCTTAAGCTGCCATGTCAGAAACTGACTAGCTAAACTTGGTTGGAGTGGAGCTTTCAAGCAGAGCTGCTGTTAGTTGGGGAGCGGCTGTGGGATGTTGTCCAGCCGATACCGAAGGCAGCTGGGAAAGCAGAGGCTAAGAGAGCTGCAAAGCAAAGTGAAGTTGAGAAGAGTGTGCTTGCTTTTTTGGCAGAAAATGTGGATGCTCATCTGGTGCCTGTTGTCCTGGGTGCAAGAAGGCCAGAGGCCGCTTGGCTAGCACTCCAAGAAGCTTGTGGAGCTGGAGTGGGAAGCAAGGGCCGAGAAGTGGCTGCATCCGGAGGGGAGAGGCAAGATGGCGCCGGCCATTTTCTTGAGAGCCGATACACAGCTGGGAGGAGCTGGGAGGCCCCACAGGGGGGCGAAGGGACTGTTACTGTTGCTGCTGTTGCTGCTGCTGCTACTGTTGCTTTTGCAGAGTCTGGGGGCTGTGTGGATGCTGCAACGTGTCTGTGTGAGGAGCCTGGAAAGAGGCCAAGTGCTGGGAGCCCTTTATCCACCAGAGGGGGTGCAGGAAAGCGTCCTGGGAGTCCCGTGAGAAGAGAGGGCCGAACTGGCACAGAGAGCCCTGCAAGTTGTAGGAGAAGGGGGGCCAAGCCAGCAGAAGACACGGTTCAGGCTTTTCCCATTCGTCGATGTTTTGTCTGTGAGTCTGTTGACCATCTGCGTCGTTCCTGTCCGCAGAGAGCCAGAGAGGCCGGGCAGGATGTCTCCAAGGTCGTTTCCCATGGCAGTCAGCCAGGTTTCCATGGCAGCCAGTCCAGGAGAGGAGGCCAGCATGGGAAAGCGAAGGGAGGACGTGACTCAGGGAGTGAAGACGGTTCTTATCACCTAACTGCCTCCATGGCAACGCTACGGAACAACTCCAGTGAGGACAAAGTGATGCGCTGGGTCATCGACTCAGGAGCCAGCCATCACCTGAAGCCACCACCTAGTGGCGGAATGCGGAACTGCAGAGCTGTTTCAGCTGGGAAAACTGTTATTTTTGCTGATGGGTCACAGAGGCCTTTGTCTAACGTGGGAAATGTTTTTGTTTCTTTTTTACAGGCGGAGCTGGAAGTCTACGTTGTGCCAGAGATGCATTGTTGTCTTTTATCTGTACCTGCTCTTGTAAAGGAGGGTTATAAGGTTTGCTTTGAAAATGATGTCTGTTCCATTTCCAGGGGTGGGAGACAACTGGTCAGTGTTGCATGTCAGAACAACCTATTTGTTCTGGAGACACCTCTGGAGGGTAAGGGAGACGCCGAGACAGCACAGGCGAAGTGTGCTAGTGTTCCCATTCATGATTCTTGTGTTCACTTGTGGCACAGGAGAATGTCGCACAGCAGTTTGGAAGATGTCCAGAAGTTGCTCAGATGCACAAAAGGTTGCAAACTGAAAGCATGTGGTAAATCCCTAGATTGTAGGGCATGCAGAAGGGCAAAGGTACAAAGGTGCAGTTATCTCAGAAGTAAGAGGGTAACCACAAAACCTTTTGAGCTTGTGCACATAGACCTTTGTGGTCCCATGCAAAGTCTGAGTCTGGGCGGGGCCAGGTTTGTGCTGACGCTGACAGATGATTTTAGCCAAAATGGCTGGTCTTTCTCGTTGAAGCGGCATGGCGAGGCAGCGCAACTGATTAAAGACTGGGTTGCGGAAGTGGAACTACGGTTCTCCAACAAGGTTCAGGGGTTCAAGAGCGACCGAGGGGCAGAGTTTACTGGGTCTGCTCTGCAGAGGTTTTTCAGCCAGAAGGGAATACGTCACAGGGTGACGGGTGCTACTTCTCCCAAGGAGAGGGGCGTGGCAGTGCACAAGAGTAGAGCTCTCGCTCAAGCTGCTGAGGTTCTACTGTGTGACTCCGGTTTGCCTCAGAGCTTTTGGAGCGAGGCTTGGAGGGCTGCCAACTTTACGATGAATAGGTCCTATAACTTGGTTATAGGTGACACACCGTTTTTCTTGTTGCACCGGAAAAAACCGCAGGTGCATTTCTTCCGTGTGTTTGGTTGCGAAGCCTGGGTGCTTGTGCCAAAGGCCCAACAGAAGGAAGGTGATCCGAGGTTCCAGAAAATGATCTTCTGTGGATATGAGCCTGCGACAAAGGGGTGGAGGTTTGCATATCAAGAAGGTGATCAGACCAAGCTTCTGATCAGCAAACATGCTGAGTTCTGTGAACAGAATGGTTGGTCAAGACTCAATGAGGGTCCTGATGTTCTCTCAGAATGTCTGTCTGATTCTGAGGAGGAGGGAGAGCCAGAGGCTGAACCTGTTGCTGAGGACCAGGTCTCTGAACAGGGTCAAGAACAGGGTTGGGTTTCTCCACATGTTGTTTAAAGAGAGCCCAAGAGTGAGCCTTCATCTCCTGTTAGCAAAGTGCAGAAGGCCCGAAGACGCAGTAAGTCAGAGGGGGAGTCTTCAGATGTAGAAGACACACTTGCTGGCCCCAGTGGGTCAGGAGGAGCACCTGAGACTGTGCTCAGACGATCCGCACGCACAACAAAGGGGGTGCCACCTGAGATGTTTCAGGTCACCAGCGCATGGGTTGGTTTCGCGCAGTGCGAACCTGGGAGTTTTGAGGAGGTTCAACAGTTGCCTGAGACAGATGCCAGAAGGGGGCAAGAGGCAATGGGAAGGGAGTTGAACTCAAAGAGGTCTGTAGATGTGTGTTCACAGTTTCCCTCAGGATGCGAGACGAGAGGGGGTGTGAAGAGAATCAGAACTTACAGGGTTAAACAGTTCTGAGTGACGTCTCACATTCTGAGGCGTGGTTATGTTCACATACGGGAGTGGTTTCTCTGTGTGTGATTCTTGTTTCGGGAGTCCAGTGTGGCGCAGGGAAACGTGCCGGACTGCATCATCAAGCCACACTATTTGTGGGTGAATGAACACCGAAAGAGCAATCGAAGCTTATTCATCCTTTTTCTATTGAGATGTTACCATATGTTTACCTATGCTTGATTTGGGCTGGTAACAAACATTTCTGCGATTTTTGGTTGAATGTGCATTCTAACCCCCAAAACACCAATTTGAAATAAGGACAACCAGAGCTTTATCATCTTCTTTTTATGTAGATGGAACCCAAAACACCTATTTGCTTTCGTTTGGGGTGATTCTGGCGCACACCCAAATAACACCATGCGAATTGAAAAAAGCCCAGTCAAACCTTATTCGTCGTCTTCCTACGCATATGGAAGCGAAAAAATGGTGTTGTGTTATTTTGGTCTCATTGCACACACTTTGCGATTTCTGTGTCAATGTGCATTAACAGCAAAGAACACAACATGAAGTAAGCGCAATCCAAGATTCTTCTTTCTATGTAGTTGGAAACCAAAATAACCTGTTTGGCTTTCTTTAGGCTTATTACACTTCGCTTTGCTATTTGTGGGTGAATGAACACCGAAAGAGCAATCGAAGCTTATTCGTCCTTTTTCTATTGAGATGGAACCAAAACACCTATGCTTGATTTGGGCTGATAATAAACATGTCACTCTGCCATTTTTGGGTGAATGTGCATTCTAACCCCCAAAACACCAATTTGAAATAAGCCCAATCAGAGCTTTATCATCTTCTTTTTATGTAGATGGAACCCAAAATACCTATTTGCTTTCGTTTGGGCTGATTCTGGCGCACACCCAAATAACACCATGCGAATTGAAAAACGCCCAATCAAAGCTTATTCGACTTCTTTCTACGCATATGGAAGCGAAAAGATGGTGTTGCGTTATTTTGGTCTCATTGCACACACTGCGATTTCTGTGTCAATGTGCATTAACAGCAAAGAACACGACATGAAGTAAGCGCAATCCAAGATTCTTCTTTCTATGTAGTTCGAAACCAAAACAACCTGTTTGGCTTTGTTTAGGCTTATTACACCGCTTTGCTATTTGTGGGTGAATGAACACCGAAAGAGCAATCGAAGCTTATTCGTCCTTTTTCTATTGAGAGGGAACCAAAACACCTATGCTTGATTTGGGCTGGTAACAAACATTTCTGCGATTTTTGTGTGAATGTGCATTCTAACCCCAAAAACACCAATTTGAAATAAGCCCAATCAGAGCTTTATCATCTTCTTTTTATGTAGATGGAAACAAAAGGCATTTTTGCTTTGGTTGGGGGTGATTCTGGTGCACACCGAAATAACACCATGCGAATTGAAAAAAGCCCAATCAAAGCTTATTCGTTGTCACGGGATTTGGGGTTGCTTGTGTGTAAACCTCTAGCTGTTCCAAACTGCTTAGGGTCGGTTGTGTCTTTCCCTGACTGAGCAGCCTTGGCGCTGCTGCTCAGTCGCTAGCAGAATCCGTGAATGGGTGTCTCCTAAATTTCCTCCAGCATAAGAATTCCTTAACGGACAACCTCCGCCTCGCATCTCTGCGCGGAAGCCTTATGCGCAGAGTGGGCGTGCCGAGTGGTGGTCCTCCACCCTCCTCACTGACTTCACTGGAAGAGTCTCGGAGCCTCACCTCCGAGCTGCTCTCCGCCTCTCCCTTCTTCCTGGTGTCCCCTGGACTTCCTTCCCCAGATGACGTTCTCTCTCTTCCCTTACTCGTCCCCTCTCCTGCAGAGTCCCGGAGCCTCGCTTCTCCCCTCTGCTCCGATGTCAGTTCCCTGACATCCACCTCCCTCCCAGGGCCCTCCCACCCCCCCGTCCTTTCCTCGGACGGTGATGCAGGAAACCCCCGGAAGGAACTCTCCCCTCCATCTGATGATTCAAACACCCCTCTCCATTTGCTGCTGTCTCTTCTCTCTCCCCAATCTCCCCAGTCGGATTCTTCTTCTGACACTTCCCCTTCCTCCTCTTCGGAGGCGGGAAAACCCTCAAAATCTTCCTCTTCATCGGTGGTGCCCAATTGCTCCCCCCAGAACCTCTCGGAAACCTTTCTCGGAAACCTGCTATGAAACTCCTCCTGCAGATACTCATTCCTAATCTCTTCTGCTGGGACCCATGCATTTTCCTCTGCTGGCTCCCCCTCCCACGCCACCAAATACTCCACTCGCCCCCCTTTCCACCTGGAATCGAGAATTTCAGCTGCATGGTCACTGAGTTCCCTTTCCTCCATCTGTGGATGCAAGGGTGTTTCACTTTGCTGACCCAGAAATTCCCTCCCTTCCCTGAACGGTGAGAGTAAGGACCTGTGGAACACGGGGTGCAGTTTCATGTGAGATGGCAATTTGAGTCTAAAGGCCACCGGGTTAACTTGCTGGGCTACTTCGAACGGTCCCAGTCTCTTTGGCCGTAGCTTCTTGCACCCTCCTTTGAACGGTAACCCTTTGGTAGACAACCACACCTGGTCTCCCACTCTTATGGTTTCTCCCTCCCTGCGGTGCTTGTCAGCCTGCCTCTTGTACTCTTCCTTGGCCCTTTCCAGGTTTAACTTAAGATGTTGGTGTAAAGCCTCCATCTCTGTTGAGTTTGGAACTTAACAGGTTAAGTTGTTCCCATGATGCCACACCATTCTGACGTCAGTTTTCGAAGCTGGGAGGAGTTTGGGAGGAGTTTGCTATTCTCACTCTGTGCTCTGAGGGGAAAGAAGCAGTTTTGTCATGGCTGCAAGCAGTCCTGGTTTTTCCGGAGATTTGTTGGAATAAACGACTGTAAATAGACAAACCTGTACTGTGTGTGTTTGTCTGGAAGCTAAGCCAAGCTACGTGACAGTTTTTCACCGCTGTGTTAAACTCTGCTGAGGCGTGACTGAGAGCTGCGGAGCGGAAGTGTGCCGGGCGGCCATAAATCGCTAATTGAGGATCGCAAATCAATTAGCGGGGGTCACGTCAGACTAATAAACTCCAAGAATCTCTTCCACAAATTTTTCAGCTGCGGGAACACTCCAACTTCCCTCCCCTTCCCCTGGGAAAGCCCTGGGGTGACACCCGTAATTCGCCATAAACGGACTCATCCCTGTAGACACATGTTCTGCGTTATTGTATGCAAACTCAGCCAGCGCTAAGTTGTCCACCCAATCCTTCTCCCTCTCGCTGACGTAGCAGCGTAGATATTGTTGAAGTACACTGTTCGCTCTCTCTGCTTTTCCGTTGGTTTCGGGATGTCTGGCCGTTGAGAACCCAACCTCGACGTCCAGCAGACTCATAAGCTTCCTCCAGAATCTGGTCGTGAATTGCCGTCCTCTGTCGGATAAAATCCTCAAGGGGGCGCCATGCAACCTGAAAACATGCTCTACAAACAGCTTTGCTGTTTCTTCTGCAGTCACCGCATGCGAGCACGCAATAAAATGGCACATTTTGGTCATCAAGTCAACTACCACCATTACTGCCGTTTTCCCCCTGGCTTTTGGTAAATCCGTCATAAAGTCAATTGATACCACCTCCCATGGCCTCTCTGGTGTGGGTAAGGGCTCCAGTAACCCTGCAGGTGCTGTCCTCTCCCCCTTCGCTCTCTGGCAGCACTGGCACCCACGTACATACTCCTTCACATCTTCCCTCACCCGTGGCCACCAAAACTGCCTGGTGACCAGTAGCATTGTCTTATGTTGTCCAAAATGTCCTGCCGTGGGGTTGTCATGCAATTGCTTGAGTATTCTGCTCCTCAAATCCCCCTCAGGTATGTACAATGCACCCTTATAGTACAGTGCCCCGTCCTTTACTTCGAACCCCCCCCCCCTGAGTTTCCCCAGTGATACCAATTTCCCGGATCTTGGTTTGTGCATACTGATCATCCCTCGTCAGACCGGCCAGCTCTTGCCTCCCTACGAACACTCCCCCCCCCACACCTGTCCTCGGGTATGACATAACGTGCTTCTGGTCCTCCCTCCCCTTCCTCGTATTCAGGCTTGCGAGAGAGGGCATCTGCTCTGACATTTTCCTTCCCAGGCACGTACCTAATTTCAAAATTAAACTTGGAAAACTCTTGAGCCCCCCGCACCTGTCGTTGGTTGAGCACTCTTGCCGTTCTCCAATACTCCAGGTTCTTGTGGTCAGTACACACCTGGACTTTGTGCTGTGCGCCTATGAGAAAATGTCGCCACCGTCGAAAAGCCTCGTGAATTGCCAGCAGTTCTCGATCGTACACTGTGTAGTTTTGCTCCGACTTGTTAAGCTTCCTGGAAAAGAAGGCACACGGTTTCCACTCCCCATTTGCCTGCTGAAGCAATATCCCCCCTACAGCTCTGTCTGGCGCGTCCGTCTCTAGCCTTATCGGCTTCCGCAGATCCACGTGCAGGAGCTGCTCTTCCGACGCGAACGCCCTCTTAAGCTTTTCAAAGGAACGCTGGGCCTCCTCCGTCCATTCGAACTTCTTCTTGCTGCTGAGACAATCCGTTATGGGTGCCGTTAGATGGGCGAAGTTCTTGATGAACTTCCTGTAGAAATTTGCAAACCCCAAGAACCTCTGCACGTCCTTCCGGTTCTTGGGAGGCTTCCATTCTAGCACGGCCTGCACCTTGCCTGGGTCCATTGCCAGACCTTTGTCTGACAACCTGTAGCCCAGGAACTCCACCTCTCGTGCATGGAATTGGCATTTCTCCAGTTTGACCCACAGCTGATGCTCCTGCAGCCTTTTCAGCACTTCCCTGACATCTTTCACATGCTGCTCCTCGTTCTCTGAGTAGATAAGTACGTCGTCCAGGAAGGCCACACAATTCTTGTACAGCAGGGACCCCAGCACCTGGTGCATGAAAGCTTGAAATGTGCTGGAACCCGATTGTAATCCGAAGGGCATCACGAGGTACTCAAAGGCCCCCAGAGGGGTGAACATGGTGGTTTTCCATTCATCCCCCTCCCTCATCCTTATCAAATTATACGCCCCCTGAAGGTCCAACTTGGTAAAAACCTTCCCTTTCCTTACCCTGGCCAAAATGTCATCAGTCCTGGGCATTGGGAAGGTCACCGGTTCCGACACCCGGTTCACGGACCTGTAATCTACGACCAAGCGGGGCTCTTTGGAGTCTCTTTTGTCCACAAAGAACACTGGACTGCCCCCACCGCCCTTGATTCACGTATAAAGCCCCTCTTCAGATTCTTGTCAATGAACTTCCGCAACTCCTGCATCTCCCTGTCTGACATGGCGTACAGCTTACCCACTGGTAACTGAGCCCCTGGGAGTAGGTTGATCTGACAGTCAAAGGGCCAGTGAGGGGGTAGTCTATCCGCCTCTCTCTCGCTGAAGACTTCTTCCAGGTCTGCATACTGAGGTGGTAGCCTCCCCTTTTCTCCCACCACCATCCCTGCCACCCTGGCTACTGCCATCCTCGGGGTTTCCCCTCCGTGGCAATGCTCTACGCAGTGAGCTGACCCAAAGGTGACTGTCCGCTGGTGCCACCCTACTACTGGGTCGTGCAGTGCCAGCCAACTCATTCCCAGTATGATGGGTGGTCCTGCTAAGGTGGCTACGTGAAAGGCAATGGTCTCAGTGTGTCTGGGAACTGTCATTTTCATGGGAGGGGTCTGGTTGGTTACTTCCCCTCCCAAAAGTTCTCTCCCATCTATCGTGGTTACTTGAAGGGGATGTTCTAGAGGCACCACCTGTAGCTGGTGTTCTAGCGCAAAATCCTTGCTAAAGAAGTTGCAAGAGCTGCCTGAATCCAGCAGCGCCTTCACTTTGATGGGGTGTCCGTTTGGGAGTTCTAGCACCACCTCTATGACGATGGCTGCTCGGGGAGGGTCTGGTTTGGGCACTTCTACTGGTTGCTCGCCTGGCTGCTGTGCCCTCCTTCCTGCAGCCAAGCATGGCCGTTTCCCGGCGCCTCTTTTTTTTCCTCCTCACTCCCCACTGCCCCCACCATTCCTTGCCACGCCTTCCACTGAGGGCAGGCTCTGGCCAAATGTCCCGGCTGCTGCCATAGGAAACACCTCTTACTGGTTTTCCCCTCCTTCTTATGCGCCTCGCTGGAGTTTGAAAACCCGCGCACGCTCGCTTCTCCAATCTCCATTGGCTCCTCGGGTGGCACAGTAGACGCTGGCATGTCTGGAATGCGGTTGTCATGCCAACGCTCTGCTCTCCCTTCCCGCCTTTCCAGAGCGCGCGTCTCTTGTCGGACTCCTACAGCGAGCGCCAACTTGGTCAGCTGGTCCATCGATTCCGGGCAGGGTGAGCAGGAAAGTTCGTCTCTCACCCAAGGGGATAAGCCCTCCTCAAACAACATTTGAATAGGTTCCGAACTCAGATCCCACCCAAGTTTATGGATCAGCATAGCAAATCTCAACCAGTACTCTCTCACTGACTGGTTTCCTTGTTTGCACCCCATCAGTTCTTTGCGCGTCACGCTCAGTTCAACATCGCTCGAGAACATGTGATCCATCGCGCTAAAAAACTTTCTCAGGTCCTTCAAGGCCGCGTTCTCCGCTGCCATTAAGGGTCGAACCCAATCTCTGGCCCGCCCCTCCAGGTGCCCCACCACGAAAGCGACTCTTCCCCCATCGTGGGCAAAGTCATCGTACTACAGCTCCAGCGCATACTGCACTTCTGTCTTAAAAGCGTTATAATCTCTGGGGTTGCCCCCAAACTTCTGCACAAGTCCCGGTACCTTTCTTGAGATGGGGGTAATCTTCCCCTGGGCATCATGTGTCCTCCTTTCATCCAGCCGCGCCGCTAGTAGAGCCAGTTGCTGCTCCAAGTCTCGGTTTCTCTCCTCCAGACTCTGTCCGCCTTTGGCCCCCTCTCCTGCGCCGGCTCCTCCGGTTTGACTCATGATTGTACCCTGGTCCTCTTGCACACAAGCAACGTAAGGGACTCACGAATTGCTGTCACGGGAATTGGGGTTGCTTGTGTGTAAACCTCTAGCTGTTCCAAACTGCTTAGTGTCGGTTGTGTCTTTCCCTGACTGAGCAGCCTTGGCGCTGCTGCTCAGTCGCTAGCAGAATCCGTGAGTGGGCGTCTCCTAAATTTCCTCCAGCATAAGAATTCCTTAACGGACAACCTTCGCCTCACCTCTCTGCGCGGAAGCCTTCTGCGCAGAGTGGGCGTGCCGAGTGGTGGTCCTCCACCCTCCCCACTGACTTCACTGGAAGAGTCTCGGAGCCTCCCCTCCAAACTGCTCTCTGCCTCTCCCTTCTTCCTGGTGTCACCTGGACTTCTTTCCCCAGAGGACGTTCTCTCTCTTCCCTTACTAATCCCCTCTCCTGCAGAATCTGGGAGCCTCGCCTCTCCACTATGCTCTGATGTCAGTTCCCTGACATCCACTTCACTCCCAGGGCCCTCCCCCTCCCCCGTCCTTTCCTCGGACGGTGATGCAGGAAGCCCCCGGAAGGAACTCTCCCGTCCATCTGATGATTCAAACATCCCTCTCCATTTGCTGCTGTCTCTCCTCTCTCCCCAATCTCCCCAGTCGGATTCTTCTTCGGATAATTCCCCTTCCTCCTGGTCGGAGGCGGGAAAACCCTCAAACTCTTCCTCTTCATCGGTGGTGCCAAATTGCTCCCCCCATAATCTCTCTGGTGGTTTGGGCTTTCTCGGATACCTGCTATGAAACTCCTCCTGCAGATACTCATCCCTAATCTCTTCTGCTGTGACCCATGTGTTTTCCGCTTCTGACTCCCCCTCCCACGCCACCAAATATTCCACTCGCCCCCCTCTCCACCTGGAATCGAGAATTTCAGCTGCATGGCCACTGAGTTCCCTTTCCTCCATCTGTGGATGCAAGGGTGTTTCACTTTGCTGACCCAGAAATTCCCTCCCCTCCCTGAACAGTGAGAGTAAGGACCTATGGAACACGGGGTGCAGTTTCATGTGAGATGGCAATTTGAGCCTAAAGGCCACCGGGTTAACTTGCTGGGCTACTTCGAACGGTCCCAGTCTCTTTGGCCGTAGTTTCTTGCACCCTCCTTTGAAAGGTAACCCTTTGGTAGACAACCACAACCGGTCCCCCACTCTAATGGTTTCTCCCTCTCTGCGGTGCTTGTCTGCCTGCCTCTTGTACTCTTCCTTGGCCCTTTCCAGGTTTAGCTTAAGCTGTTGGTGTAAAACCTCCATCTCTTCCACAAATTTTTCAGCTGCAGGAACACTCCAACTTCCCTCCCCTTCCCCTGGGAAAGCCCTGGGGTGACACCCGTAATTCGCCATAAACTGACTCATCCCTGTGGACACATGTTCTGCGTTATTGTATGCAAACTCAGCCAGCGCTAAGTTGTCCACCCAATCATTCTCCCTCTCGTTGACGTAGCAGCGTAGATATTGTTGAAGTATGCTGTTAGCTCTCTCTGCTTGTCCGTTGGTTTCTGGATGTCTGGCCGTCAAGAAACTAACCTCGACGTCCAGCAGGCGCATAGAATCATAGAATCATAGAGTTGGAAGAGACCACAAGGGCCATCGAGTCCAACCCCCTGCCAAGCAGGAAACACCATCAGAGCACTCCTGACATATGGTTGTCAAGCCTCTGCTTAAAGACCTCCAAAGTAGGAGACTCCACCACACTCCTTGGCAGCAAATTCCACTGTCGAACAGCTCTTACTGTCAGGAAGTTCTTCCTAATGTTTAGGTGGAATCTTCTTTCTTGTAGTTTGGCTCCATTGCTCCGTGTCCGCTTCTCTGGAGCAGCAGAAAACAACCTTTCTCCCTCCTCTATGTGACATCCTTTTATATATTTGAACATGGCTATCATATCACCCCTTAACCTCCTCTTCTCCAGGCTAAACATGCCCAGCTCCCTTAGCCGTTCCTCATAAGGCATCGTTTCCAGGCCTTTGACCATTTTGGTTGCCCTCCTCTGGACACGTTCCAGTTTGTCAGTGTCCTTCTTGAATTGTGGTGCCCAGAACTGGACACAGTACTCCAGGTGAGGTCTGACCAGAGCAGAATACAGTGGCACTATTACTTCCCTTGATCTAGATGCTATACTCCTATTGATGAGGCCCAGAATTGCATTGGCTTTTTTAGCTGCCGTGTCACACTGTTGGCTCATGTCAAGTTTGTGGTCAACCAAGACTCCTAGATCCTTTTCACATGTACTGCTCTCAAGCCAGGTGTCACCCATCTTGTATTTGTGCCTCTCATTTTTTTTGCCCAAGTGCAATACTTTACATTTATCCCTGTTAAAATTCATCTTGTTTGTTTTGGCCCAGTTTTCTAATCTGTCAAGGTCGTTTTGAAGTGTGATCCTGTCCTCTGGGGTGTTAGCCACCCCTCCCAGTTTGGTGTTGTCAGGGCTGCCTCAGGTCTCAGCTCACAAAAGACCAACGCCAAGCTCTTCTTATATACAAGGGTGTTTATTGCAGTTCATTATGGGTTCCACAACCGAGGCGTGCAGCCCCGCGTCTCTTAGCCTAGACGTTTGAAGTCCCCTCTGAATCGGTCCCACCCCTACACCAGTTTAATAAGCTAACGCTGCCCCACCTCTTTCTCTCTTTCCTTTTCCGCAGGGTCTTTCTGCCCGTCGGGGTTCCTCCCCTCCTGCTTTCTCCTGAAGCGGAGTCTCCAGACTTCTCCTGCCCCCTCCTGTGGGCTTTGGGTCCTGGCCCCTCCTCCTCCGGGCTCCCTGTTCTCCCGCGCGCCTCCTCATTTGAACTTGGCGCGCGCGCCCAACTTCTGACCTTCCTTTTGACAGTTATGCTACTCCCCTCACTGCTTTCCTCCCCTTCCGGGAGAACGGCTTGCTCTGATCCCTCCCCTTTCTCTGTCGCCGGAGCTGCTCCCTCTGACACACTGGACCCTCCCCCTCCCTCGCTGCGCTCTGGTGGGGAGGCTGGCCCTGATTCCCAGCTGCCGCTTTGGGGTCCCCTGCTGGCCCCCCGCTCCTGACACTTTCCCCCCGGGGCTCCCCTTGCCCTTACCACAGGCGCCCCTTTCTGGGAATCCTCTGATTCGCTGGAGAGACTCATGGAATCCCCTGCGTCATTGCTATCCTCTTCCTCGCTCTCCTGGGATTCCTCTCCATCGCTCTCCATTTCCTGCCTTCCCTGTGCCTCTGTCCCTGTACCCCTGACAGGTGTCATCTGCAAATTTGATCAGGATGCCCTTGAGTCCATCATCCAAGTCGTTGATAAAGATGTTGAATAAGACCGGGCCCAAGACAGAACCCTGTGGCACCCCACTAGTCACTCTTCTCCAGGATGAAGAGGAACCATTGATGAGCACCCTTTGGGTTCGGTCAGTCAGCCAGTTACAAATCCACTGAGTGGTAGCATAGTCAAGACCGCATTTTACCAGCTTCTTTACAAGAATATCATGGGGCACCTTATCAAATGCCTTACTGAAATCAAGGTAGGCTATATCCACTGAGTTCCCTTCATCTACCAGGCTTGTAATTCTGTCAAAAAACGAGATCAGGTTAGTCTGACATGACTTATTTTTCAGAAATCCATGCTGACTATTGGTGATCACAGCATTCCTTTCTAGGTGCTCACAGACTGTTTTCTTAATGATCTGTTCCAGAATCTTCCCTGGTATTGATGTCATCAGCTTCCTCCAGAATCTGGACGTGAACTGCCAGCCTCTGTCGGATAAAATCCTCAAAGGGGGGGGGGGCATGCAACCTGAAAACATGCTCTACAAACAGCTTTGCTGTTTCTTCTGCAGTCACCGCATGCGAGCACGCAACAGTGATACCAATTTCCCGGATCTTGGTTTGTGCATCCTGATCATCCCTCGTCAGACCGGCCAGCTCTTGCCTCCCGACGAACACTCCCCCACACACCCATCTGTCCTCGGGAATGACATGTCGTGCTTCTGGTCCTCCCTCCCCTTCCTCGTATTCAGGCTTGCGAGAGAGGGCGTCTGCTCTGACATTTTCCTTCCCAGGCACGTACCTAATCTCAAAATTAAACTTGGAAATCTCTTGAGCCCACCGCACTTGTCATTGGTTGATCACTCTTGCCGTTCATTGCCAGTAGTTCCCGATCGTACACTGTATAGTTTTGCTCTGACTTGTTCAGCTTCCTGGAAAAGAAGGCACACGGCTTCCACTGTTCCCCATTTTCCTGCTGGAGCAATATGCCCCCCACAGCTCTGTCTGGCGCGTCCGTCTCTAGCCTCATCGGCTTCTGCAGATCCACATGTAGGAGCTGCTCTTCCGACGCGAAAGCCCTCTTAAGCTTTTCAAAGGAACGCTGTGCCTCTTCTGTCCATTCGAACTTCTTCTTACTGCTGAGACAATCCGTTATGGGTGCCGTTAGATGGGCGAAGTTCTTGATGAACTTCCTGTAGAAATTTGCAAACCCCAAGAACCTCTGCACGTCCTTCCTGTTCTTGGGGGGCTTCCATTCTAGCACGGCCTGCACCTTGCCTGGGTCCATGGCCAAGCCCTTGTCTGACAACCTGTAGCCCAGGAACTCCACCTCTCGTGCATGGAATTGGCATTTCTCCAGTTTGACCCACAGCTGATGCTCCTGCAGCCTTTTCAGCACTTCCCTGACATCTTTCACATGCTGCTCCTCGTTCTCTGAGTAGATAAGTACGTCGTCCAGGAAGGCCACACAATTCACAATTGGAGTCCGAAGGGCATAACTAAGTACTCAAAGGCTCCCAGAGGGGTGAACATGGTGGTTTTCCTTTCATCCCCCTCCCTCATCCTTATCAAGTTGTACGCCCCCCGAAGGTCCAGCTTGGTAAAAATCTTCCCCTTCCTTACCCTGGCCAAGATTTCATCAGTTCTGGGCATTGGGAAGGTCACTGCTTCCGACACCCTGTTCAACCCACGGTAGTCCACTACGAACCTGGGCTCATGGGAGTCTCGCTTGTCCACAAAGAACACTGGACTACCCCCCACCGCCCTCGATTCCCTTATGAACCCTCGCTTCAGGTTCTTGTCAATAAACTTCCACAATTCCTGCATCTCCCTATCTGACATGGCGTACAGCTTGCCCACTGGCAGCTTAGCGTCTGGGAGCAAGTTGATCTGGCAGTCAAAGGGCTTGTGGGAGGGGGTAGCCGATCCGCCTCCTTCTCGCTGAAGACTTCTTCCAAGTCCGCATACTGAGGTGGTATCTTCCCTTTTTCCCCTACTGCCATCCCTGCCACCCTGGCTACTGCCATCCTCGGGGTTTCCCCTCCGTGGCAATGCTCTACGCAGTGGGCCGACCCAAAGGTGACTGTCCGCTGATGCCACCCTACTACTGGGCCGTGCAGTGCCAGCCAACTCATTCCCAGTATGATGGGTGGTCCTGCCAGGGTGGCTACGTGGAAGGCAATGGTCTCAGTGTGTCTGGAAACTGTCATTTTCATGGGCGGGGTCTGGTGGGTCACTTCCCCTCCCAAAAGTTCTCTCCCATCAATCGTGGTTACTTGCAGGGGATGTTCTAGAGGCACCACCTGTAGCTGGTGTTCTAGCGCAAAATCCTTGCTAAAGAAGTTGCAAGAGCTGCCTGAATCCAGCAGCGCCTTCACTTTGATGGGGTGTCCGTTTGGGAGTTCTAGCACCACCTCTATGACGATGGCTGCTCGGGGAGGGTCTGGTTTGGGCACTTCTACTGGTTGCTCGCCTGGCTGCTGTGCCCTCCTTCCTGCAGCCAAGCACGGCCGTTTCCCGGCGCCTCTTTTTTTCCCTCCTCACTCCCCACTGCCCCCACCATTCCTTGCCACGCCTTCTTCTGAGGGCATACTCTGGCAAAATGTCCCGGCTGCTGGCATAGGAAACACCTCTTACTGGTTTTCCCCTCCTTCTTACGCACCTCGCTGGAGTTTGAAAACCCGCACGCGCGCGCTCCTCCAATCTCCATTGGCTCCTCGGGTGGCACAGTATGTTGAATGGTTCCTTTAAATGTAAAGGTTCATCATTGTTCCACTCCATGTGTATGTCTTTAAGGGGCCAGAGCAAGGGCCAGAGCAAGATAACGAGACCCAGCTTTACAGCTGTGAAACGTAGCAGGTGCTGCTGAGTTGTATTTGATTAAGGCGTGTCAGCATTTGGGTAGAGTATATAAGGAGCAGCACCTAGCTCTCCCATTACCCTGGGGGATGGGTTGGTGGTTGGGTCATGTTTGTTTGTTAATATATTTAGTGTAAATGGAGTTTTTGTTTTTCTTATTAAAACCTTCTTTAAGTTATTTTTGAGTCCTTTCTTTTTAATGCATGGTTTCCCCAGCAAGCTCTCTGCAGCGCTACCATACTGCAAAAAGCCAACACAGTAGACACTGGTATGTCTGGAATGCGGTTGTCATGCCAACGCTCTGCTCTCCCTTACCGCCTTTCCAGCGTGCGCGTCTGTCAGGGGCTCAGGGACAGAGGCACAGGGGAGAGAGGAGATGGAGAGCGAAGGGGAAGAATCTGAGGGCAGCATAGGGGAGTATGACAGTGACCCGAGAGATTCCATGAGCTTCTCCAGCGAATCAGAAGATGCCCAGAAGGAGGCGCCGATGGTCAGGGCGAGGGGGGTCCCAGGGGGGACACACCAGAGACAGGGGGCCAGCGGGGACTCCCAAAGCAGCAGCTGGAGATCAGGACCAGCTTCCCCACCAGAGCAGAGTGGGGGGGGAAGAGTCACAGGTGTCAGGTCCAGCTAGCCCCCCCCCCCGAAGGGGGAAGCAGTGACAGGAGCAATGAAACGGTCAGGAGGAAGGTTGCCGGCTGGGCGCGCGCGCCAAGTTCAAATGTACAGGCGCGCGGGACAGCAGAAAGCCCAGATCGGGAACCAGGTCCTAAAGCCCGCCGGAGGCAGGGGGAAGACTCAGGGGATTCAGCGTCAGAAGAGTCTAGGAAGGGAGAAAACCCAGCTGACAGGCGGAGCCAGCGGAGGAAAGAGCAAAGGAAGAGGTGGAGCAAGGCTAGGGTCTTAAACTGGTGTATGGGGGGAGGAGACTCAGATGGAGCTTCACCGGTCTAGAGTCTCAGACGTAGAGCTGCACGCTGCTGATGTGAAAGGGAAACTGAACTTCAATAAAGACTTTTGTATATAACAACGGACTGGCGTTGGTCCTTTGTGAGCTGGGACCTCGGGCAGCTCTGACAGCGTCTCTTGTCGGACTCCTACAGCGAGTGCCAACTTGGTCAGCTGGTCCATCGATTCCGGGTGGGGTGAGCGGGAAAGTTCGTCTCTCACCCAAGGGGATAAGCCCTCCTCAAATAACATTTGTACTGGTTCCGAACTCAGGTCCCACCCAAGTTTATGGATCAGCATAGCAAATCTCAACCAGTACTCTCTCACTGACTGGTTTCCTTGTTTGCACCCCATCAGTTCTTTGCGCGTCACGCTCAGTTCAACATCCCTTGAGAACATGTGATCCATCGCGCTAAAAAACTTTCTCAGGTCCTTCAAGGCCGCGTTCTCCGCTGCCATTAAGGGTCGAACCCAATCTCTGGCCCGCCCCTCCAGGTGCCCCACCACGAAAGCGACTCTTCCCCCATCGTGGGCAAAGTCATCATACTACAGCTCCAGCGCATACTGCACTTCTGTCTTAAAAACGTTATAATCTCTGGGGTTGCCCCCAAACCTCTGCACAAGTCCCGGTACCTTACTTGCGATGGGGGTAATCTTCCCCTGGGCATCATGTGTCCTCCTTTCATCCAGCCGCGCCGCTAGTAGAGCCAGTTGCTGCTCCAAGTCTCGGTTTCTCTCCTCCAGACTCTGTCCGCCTTTGGCCCCCTCTCCTGCGCCGGCTCCTCCGGTTTGACTCATGATTGTATCCCGGTCCTCTTGCACACAAGCAACGTAAGGGACTCACGGATTGCTGTCACGGGAATTGGGGTTGCTTGTGTGTAAACCTCTAGCTGTTCCAAACTGCTTAGTGTCGGTTGTGTCTTTCCCTGACTGAGCAGCCTTGGCGCTGCTGCTCAGTTGCTAGCAGAATCCGTGAGTGGGCGTCTCCTAAATTTCCTCCAGCATAAGAATTCCTTAACGGACAACATTCGCCTCGCCTCTCTGCGCGGAAGCCTTCTGCGCAGAGTGGGCGTGCCGAGTGGTGGTCCTCCACCCTCCCCACTGACTTCACTGGAAGAGTCTCGGAGCCTCGCCTCCGAGCTGCTCTCCGCCTCTCCCTTCTTCCTGGTGTCCCCTGGACTTCCTTCCCCAAATGACGTTCTCTCTCTTCCCTTACTAGTCCCCTCTCCTGCAGAATCTGGGAGCCTCGCCTCTCCACTATTCTCTGATGTCAGTTCCCTGACGCACACACTTTGCGATTTCTGTGTCAATGTGCATTAACAGCAAAGAACACGACTTGAAGTAAGCGAAATCCAAGATTCTGCTCTCTATGTAGCTGGAACCCAAAACAACCTGTTTGGCTTTGTTTGGGGTTATTACACTTCGCTTTGCTATTTGTGGGTGAATGCACACCGAAAGGGCAATCGAAGCTTATTCGACCTTTTTCTATTGAGATGGAACCAAAACACCTATGCTTGATTTGGGCTGATAACAAATATGTCATCTGCGATTTTTGGTTGAATGTGCATTCTAACCCCCAAAACACCAATTTGAAATAAGCCCAATCAGAGCTTTATCATCTTCTTTTTATGTAGATGGAACCCAAAACACCTTTTTGCTTTCGTTTGGGGTGACTCTAGCGCACACCCAAATAACACCATGCAAATTGAAAAAAGCCCAATCAAAGCTTATTCGTCTTCTTACTATGCATATGGAAGCGAAAAGATGGTGTTGTGTTCTTTTGGTCTCATTGCACACTGTTGGCTCATGTCAAGTTTGTGGTCAACCAAGACTCCTAGATCCTTTTCACATGTACTGCTCTCAAGCCAGGTGTCACCCATCTTGTATTTGTGCCTCTCATTTTTTTTGCCCAAGTGCAATACTTTACATTTCTCCCTGTTAAAATTCATCTTGTTTGTTTTGGCCCAGTTCTCTAATCTGTCAAGGTCGTTTTGAAGTGTGATCCTGTCCTCTGGGGTGTTAGCCACCCCTCCCAGTTTGGTGTCATCTGCAAATTTGATCAGGATGCCCTTGAGTCCATAATCCAAGTCGTTGATAAAAATGTTGAATAAGACCGGGCCCAAGACAGAACCCTGTGGTACCCCACTAGTCACTCTTCTCCAGGATGAAGAGGAACCATTGATGAGCACTCTTTGGGTTCGGTCAGTCAGATTCCATGAGCTTCTCCAGCGAATCAGAAGATTCCCAGAAGGAGGCGCCGATGGTCAGGGCAAGGGGGGTCCCAGGGGGAACACACCAGAAACAAGGGGCCAGCGGGGACTCCCAAAGCAGCAGCGGGAGATCAGGACCAGCTTCCCCACCAGAGCGTAGTGGGGGGAAGAGTCCCAGGTGTCAGGACCAGCGTCTCCCCCAGCAGGGAGAGAAGATGAGTCAGGGCTGACCATGCCTCTATCGGAGAGTGGGGGAACGGAGGGGAGGTCAGGTCCAGCTAGCCTCCCAGAAGGGGGAAGCAGTGACAGGTGGGAACGTTTGGGCAAAGAGGGGCTGCCAGGACCCAAGCCGGAGGGAGTTGGCCTCGGGAAGAGGGGGGGCAGCATCGTAGCCCACTTCGACGGGGACCTGCAGCAGTATCCTAACTTCAGGGCAGACATAGTTTTCACGCTCAATTTGCTTCGGAAAGACTTTAGAGATGAGGAGGAAAAAGTAGGGTTCATAATCACTCATCTGCATGGGGAAGCTAAATCGTGGCTGCGCAATTTATGGCGTGAAAATGATCCCGCCCTCCAGGATTCAAACGCATTTATCAAAGCTATGGACGCTTGTCTTAAATCAACGGTAGATGTGGATGTGGCCAGGAGGGAAGTGCACGGGCTGACGCAGGGCAAAGCCACGGTGAGACAATATCACTCCCGCTTTTTTGCGTTAGTAAATGTGCTGGGCTGGGAGAAGGACTCAGCTGATGTGAGGGATCTGTTCTGGGAGGGGCTAAATGGAGCCGTGAAAGATGAGCTGGCAAGGGGAGAGAGACCTACCAATACCACAGAAGTCGTCCAGAGGGCGCTGGCGATAGGGGTGCGCCTGGAAGAACGCCCTTGGAGCAGGGATGACGGATGGATGGCACGCACGCCAGCCAAACAACTCCCTTCCTTCCCAGAGAGCCAGGGCGCGCGCAATCCACGCCTCCACTGGGGGGGGGGGAGAAGAGCCGATGGAGATAGGTGATGCCAGGGCTCAGACAGCGACCAGAGCCCAAACACCGGGAGCAGTCAAGACGAAGGCTCCTAGAGGGAGCAGGAAGTGTTATATCTGCAACAGTGCACTGCACATGGCCAAAGAGTGTCCCCAGAGGATCCAGAAGCACACTGCAGCCTCAGCAACAGTACGGGGAGCAGTTCAGCAGGGGGAACAGCTGCAGGGAAACGACGAAGCCTGGCTGGAGGCAGAGGCACTGGGACCCAGCCAGGCGAGTCAGTGAAGCAGTCCCCAGAGATTTTGCAGCCCACAGACCCCCTCCCACCCAAACCAGTGGTGCAACTCACCGCATCACTCCAGCTGCCAAATGGAATCACCCTGGAAGTCCCTATTACCATTGACTCTGGTAGTAATGCAGACTTTATAGGAGTGGACTTCATCAGGCTACATTGCATAGCGCTCCTACCAGCCACGATGCCCCTAAACGTCGTCACGGTCGATGGCAGGAAGCTGCTGGGTGGACAGGTGGTGCAGCAAACACCGCCTCTGGTAATGCAAATTGGAAATCACCGCGAAGTCATCAGCTTCAATGTCACCCACCTGTCGGACACGCCCATAGTGTTGGGCATGAGTTGGCTGGATAGACACAGCCCGGCATTAGCATGGTACCAGCGGAAATTAACCTTCTGCTCCTCCTACTGCGCAGCACACTGCATCTGAACCAGCCAGGAAGAGGAGGGACAAGGGGATGAACCACAGCTACACCTAGGCATGGTGCAGGCGGTACCCAACAAGTACAAGGCGTTTTTGGAGGTCTTCTGCGAGAAGGAAGCGGACAAGCTGCCTCCCCACCGGCCCTACGACTGCGCGATTGACCTCCTACCGGGGGCGACGCTGCCGACTGGAAAACTGTATTCCATGTCTGAAGACGTACTGCCGGTCACCAAGATGGCGCACTTCATTCCTTGCGCGAAGGTGGCCACAGCGAAACAGACTGCCAAACTGTTCATAGACCACGAGTTCAAAGTTCACGGCTTACCACGGTCCATCCTGTCTGACCGGGGTCGCCAATTCGTCTCGAGCTTCTGGCAGAAGCTGCTGGGCATCCTGAACGTCAAGATCAACTTAGCGTCGGCACGACACCCGCAGACCAACGGGCAGGCGGAGAGGGTCAACGCCATCATGCAGCAGTACCTGCGATGCTACGCGAATCAACAGCCCTCGACCTGGGTGGACTACCTACCGCTGGCCGAGTTTGCCTACAACAACACGAAGCACGGGTCTACAGGGGTGACACCGTTCTTCGCCAACAATGGGCGGCATCCCAGAACCTTCCCGGGGTTAGAGACGAAGGGGGAGGGGGAGCCACGGGGTGCAGAGCACTTGGCAGCAGAGTTGCAGGAGGTCCACGACCAACTCCGAAGGCACTTGGAACTAGCAAAACACGCCTACAAAATGCAGGCAGACAGGCACAGGAGAGTCGGGGAAGACATCCAGGTGGGGGACTGGGTCTGGTTAGCGGCCCAGGCAGTGCCGGCCAGAACGTTAGCTAAGAAGAAGCTCAGACACAAGCAGCTAGGGCCTTACCAAGTCGAGGCACAAATCAACCCAGTGGCCTTCCGGTTAACACTCCCGGAGGGCTCCAGAATGCACCCGGTATTTCATAGGTCAGTGCTCACACCCTACAAAGAACCCCACAGGTTTCAGGCGCCAGGGACCGCACCACATCCACTCAGAAAATCACCAACGGGGGAGGAGTCCACGAGGGCGGCGCCACTCAACGAGGTCACGGAGATTTTAGACTCGAGATGGGGGGAAGAGGGAGTTGAATATCTCCTCCCCAGGGAAGGTACCCCGGCCAGCGCCAACAGGTGGGTACCGGACTATGCCTTGGAGGAGCACTACCTCAAAGACGACTTCCATGCACTCTTCCCACACAGACCTATGCCGGCAGATTATTTCGACGACTGGCTTTTCACACCCACACTTTCAGCCAGCACGTTCCAGGGGTTCTCATCAGCTGAGGAAACGGCGCCAGACACAAGCTCCCCGGAGGGATGACACTCGGGGTCTGCCACGGACCGCTCTTATTGGTGGGACAATCAACCGGAGGTGGGGTGGAGCAGGGAACTGCTAAGGGGGCCCTGGCATGCAGCATCACCCGAGGTAACAGGGGGAGAGACGGACATGGACGTGTTGGGGGAGGACCTTGGGTTCGAACACGAATGCAGAGAGATGGAAGCAGAGGAGATCGACGTCGACGAGCCCATTACGGGCTGGCCAGATCCAGCTGGCCGGCTACACACCAGGGGGAAGGAACGGTATCCCGCACTCACCCCCACAGCACTGGAGCACCCGGAACCCGCACCCGAAGGGGAGGAGGGGGGAAGGGGGGCTTCGAGGGGGGATGGATGTCAGGGGCTCAGGAACAGAGGTACAGGGGAGAGAGGAAATGGAGAGCGAAGGGGAAGAATCTGAGAGCAGCGTAGGGGAGTATGACAGCGACCCGAGAGATTCCATGAGCTTCTCCAGCGAATCAGAAGATTCCCAGAAGGAGGCGCCGATGGTCAGGGCAAGGGGGGGTCCCAGGGGGAACACACCAGAAACAAGGGGCCAGCGGGGACTCCCAAAGCAGCAGCGGGAGATCAGGACCAGCTTCCCCACCAGAGCGTAGTGGGGGGGAAGAGTCCCAGGTGTCAGGACCAGCATCTCCTCCAGCAGGGATAAAGATGAGTCAGGGCTGACCATGCCTCTATCGGAGAGTGTTGGAACGGAGGGGAGGTCAGGTCCAGCTAGCCTCCCCGAAGGGGGAAGCAGTGACAGGAGCAGTGTAACGGTCAGGAGGAAGGTTGCCGGCTGTGCGCGCGGGGGACAGCAGAAAACCCGGATTGGGAGGCAGGTCCTAAAGCCCGCCGGAGGCAGGGGGAAGACTCAGGGGACTCAGCGTCAGATGAGTCTAGGAAGGGCGAGACCCCAGCTGACAGGCGGAGCCAGAGGCGGAAAGAGCAAAGGACGAGGTGGAGCAAGGCTAGAGTCTTAAACTGGTGTCTGGGGGGAGGAGATTCAGACGGAGCTTCGACGGTCTAGAGTTTCAGACGTAGAGCTGCGCGCTACGGTTGTGAAGATGAAACTGAACTTCAATAAAGACTTTTGTATATAACAACGGACTGGTGTTGGTCCTTTGTGAGCTGGGACCTCGGGCAGCTCTGACACACACACTTTGCAATTTCTGTGTCAATGTGCATTAACAGCAAAGAACACGACATGAAGTAAGCGCAAAGCCATTTCCGAGCTAGAGAGGAGAGGGGGTTGCGGGCTAACCCCTCCCACACACTCCACTCGCGGGTGCTTGCCTTTTGCCCCCGCGAGAACAGGGGAATCCCCGGGCGTGCCGGCAACTTTTAGCAGCGTCTTCACAGGCATTAGGGTGATTTATGCAAGGTGCCTGGCGCTCCAGGGCACTTTAATCCGGAAATCTAATTAATCAACAGATCTATTTAAACTAAAGCCCTGGATAAAACAAATTTAATTGAAGGTCACGTATAAATGAAAATATAATTAATTAACAGATCTATTAAGTGCCTGCCTTCGATCAGACAAAATTTAATTGAAGTGCTTTATTGGGCAGTTTAATTGACAAGTGATCTCATCTCTTTACCCCTTTAAATAATATTCTAATTTAACGCAGAGGCGATTTATGGGGTTTAGTAAAGGGTGAATTCAAATTATCTCATTCTGCTCGCGGGCTCTGCCTAGGCATTAAGTTTCATAATTTAGTATAGTCAATTCATAGTTGTTATAGATAAATAATAAATAGAGAAATAAACAATTATTTTCTTTGGTTCCTACCTGTGTAACTGGATTGCATTGTTTTGAGTATTGCCCATTGAAATGGGTTTGGTGATTCTGGCTCCCGCCTTTTGAGGAAAGGCTGCCCTGTTTTGTTTATTGCGTAGTGAGAGGTTAAATTCAAATAACACTGTGTTCATTTTAGAGCTAATTATATAGCCATTATTTTCATATAGACCAAATTAGGGCACACCGAGCCTTACTGAAATTAGGTTAGACCTAAGTCAGTGTGGTTAATACTGACTGAGACAGCGTGGTTAATACTGAACTAGGTTTAGCCAACCTCTTCAAGGTTAGTTAATAGCTACGCCAGTGTTGATAATACTGAACTGGGTGCAATTAGCAATCCCATAATCAAGTGCAAGCTAGACAGCGTTGACAATACTGAGCTAGGTAATTCTTGGCCGTGTTGCTGATCACGGACAGTGGATTGCGATTGCATTTAAGTCAGCGCAGGTGATACTGAACGGGTAAGGGGGTACACGGACCTCCTAGGTAGGCAATTTTAAATTGCTAGGCGAATAACTTAGTGGTTCCAGTTCACGATTCAGTTTGAAATGGCTTCCGGTGGAGACCAGCAGGCATCCACTTCCGCCAATCAGCTGGCACCCCCCGCAGGCAATGGGGGCGCTCAAGTGCCGGCCATGCCTTGCGACCCTCAAGCCTTCGCCCAATTTTTCATGGCGTTTGAAACATTTTACAGACAGTGTAGGCCTAGGGGGGCTTTGGCGCTTCCAGCCCCGGAACTGTCACAGGAGGTGATACCCGACACTCCTTCTAGCTACCAAGTTCAACAGGACATCCCCGTCATTGCAGGGGGCAGCAACCAGTCAGAAACGGCGAATACAGGTCGCCCAAATACCCGTGCACAGGCAGCCATGGCTAAGAAAACAAACCAAAGCATAGGCAAAGGAAGGGCGCCGGCTAAGGGTCCCGGCAAGGGGAAGGCCACCGCCAAGGGTGCCAGCGGTAACGCCGTCTCACAAATTGTAGACATTCCTAGTGTGTTTCAGGAACAGCAGCCCCAGCACAGCTCTACCGAGGACAGCGCGGGTTCCGCCCTGGAGGATGAGCACATTGAACCTCCCACCCCTCAGCCAGCGGCAAGTGCGACCCCAGCCAACGTTGAGGTCCAAGGTGGGAAGAGGAAGTCCAAGAGGAAGCACACGTCCTCTAAGAAGAAGAGAAGTAAGCAGTCAGAGACCGAGGATGAGTCAGGTACGCCATCTTGAACTTTGTTGGTCAGCCGCGGTCCCCGCTAATTGATTTGCGACTCCAATTAGCGATTTATGGCCGCCCGGCACACTTCCTCTTGCGCAGCTCTCAGTCACGTCTCGGCAGAGTTTCACACAGCGGTGTAAAACTGTCACGTAGTTTGGCTTAGCTTCCAGACAAACACACACAGCACCGGTTTGTCTATTTACAGCTGTTTATTCCAACAAATCTCCGGAAAAACCAGGACTGCTTGCAGCCATTATAGGACTGCTCTTTTCCCCTCACAGCATAGAGTGATAATAATAATAATAATAATAATAAATTTTATTTATATCCCGCCCTCCCCAGGCAAACTCCTCCCAATCTCCTCCCAGCTTCGAAAACTGACGTCAGAATGGTGTGGCATCATGGGAACAACTTAACCTGTTAAGTTCCAAGCCCAACACCCCCCTTTGCCGCCCATTCTGACAAGACCCTTTTGAGTTCAACACCTTCCCCTTTGCCTTGTGCCCCTTCCCGGCATCTTTCCCAGGCACCTGTTGAACCCCTTCAACACTCCCAGAATCACACTGTGCGAATTTTGCCCACGCACATGTTGCCTGGTATCTTTCAGGTGGAATGCCCTTTGTTGTGCGACTAGACCTTCTGGGCACAGACTCAGATGTTACCTCTGACTCACTGCCACCAGGAACTGTGTCCTCAGCATCACGGGATTCCCCTTCTGATTTAAAGCGTTTTCGAATCCTCTCCATTACACTCACAGGAGAACTGGGCTCGCTTTTGGGTGTTCTCCTAACATCTTGTGGAGAAACTACCGATACCTCCTCCTGTTCCTGACTTTGGTCAGTTACCTGATCGTCATCATCGGATTCTGAATCCTGATCTTGGACCTGGTCCTCATCACCGGGATCAGCCTCTGCCTCCCTTTCCTCAGAATCAGATAGACATTCTGAGAGCACATCACGCATGACAGCAGTTTGTGACTTTTTATCCTGCTCATGGAACTCAGCGTGTTTACTGATCAGCAACTTACTCTGATCACCTGATGGAAATGCGAACCTCCATGCACGTGCTTCTGGCTCATACCCACAGAAGATCATTTTCCGGAACTTGGATCCATCTGGCCCCTGCAAAGCAGCAGGTACTGACACAGATGCACGTGACCCAAACATACGCAAAAAATGAATCTGGGGTTTCCTGCCATGCAACAACCTAAAGGGTGTGTCACCTACCATGGAATTGTAGGTACGATTCCAGGTGAAGCTCACATACCTGATTGCCTCCAGCCAAAACTTTGGTGGCAACCCAGAATCTTTCAGCAACACCTGTGCAGTTTTAACCAGAGCCTGACACTTGAGCTCTGACACTCCCCTCTGATTGGGTGAAGTCACTGTGTGACGTATCCCTTTCTTGCGAAAGAACTTCTGCAAAGCAGAACCTGTAAATTGAGCTCCTCTGTCACTTGTGACAGCTTGCACTCTGGTGGAAAACCTTTGTTCCACCTCCTCAATCCAACGTTTGATCAGCTGTGCTGCATCATCCTTGGATTTGAGACCGTGAGTCCAGGTATTCTGCGTAAAATCTTCCTGCATCGTAAGCAGAAACCTTGACCCTCCCAGACTTGGTTCCTTTACAGGACCCCACAAATCTATGTGAACCATTTCAAAAGGTTTTGTTGTTATCCTCTCTACTTTTGGATAACTGCATCCTTTTACCTTTGCCAGTTTGCAAGTTTCACAACTTACAGCATGTCCACATTCTGAGATCTTACACCCTTTAGAAACCTCTGGCAGCACCTGTAGTTCTTCTAGAGAACCATGAGCCGTCCTAGCATGCCAAGCATGGACACATGAATCATGATTGGGAATTGTGGCACACAGTGCTTGTGCTTTCTCAACCTTCCCATCACCCTCCAGAGACGTTTTAAGAATGAAGAGATCATTCTGCCCCTTTTTAACCATGGCAAGCATCCTCCCTCCTTTGGAGATTGTGCAGACGTCATCCTCAAAAGAAACCTTAAATCCCTTTTTTAACAAATAAGGCACAGATAAAAGACAGTGGTGCATCCCAGGAACGGTACAACACTCCAACGTTTCCTGTAAAATAGACACAAAGAGATTTGTAACGTTAGTCACATATTTTTTCTGTCCATTTGCAAACAGTACAGTTTTCCCGGCCGGAATTGCCTTGCAGTTCCACATCTCGACAGCAGGGGTCTCTGGAATCAAGTTGCGATTAGCTGCAGAGTCAATAACGAAACTAAGCTCTGTCCCACAGCTGTCTTCAGCCAACGCCAGACTAGCCGTGATCTGATAATTCTCTTCCTGGCACCTGGCACGTCCACCAGCCTCAGTCCCACGCCTGGTTGTTTTTCCAGACCGGTTGCCATGGAAACCCGCCTGATTCCCATGAGAGGTGTCCTTGAAGCCTTCCTGTGCAGCTGCCCTCGCTCTCTGTGGGCAGTCTCTTTTGAAATGACTGTGGGATCCACACACGTAGCACCGACGAGTGGAAAAAGCCTGAACAAAGCTCTCATCTGGCCTGCCCCCCCCCTTTTTCCAGGTGGAGCTCCCTGCGCCAGACTTGCTCTCCCTGATGCGCCTTTCCTGTTCGTCGGCCAAGCGTCCTGTGACGTACGCCAGAGTCAGATCCTGCGGACTCATAGACTCCAAAGTTAGACATAGATTGTCATAACTTTTGTCCAGAGAGCTTAGCAAAATATAAACCTTCAATTCATCTGTAAAGTTCACCTGCAACAGCCGCAGTTCATTAAACACAGAGAGCATCTCTGTAACATGCTGTCTTATGTCCCCACCTGGACGCAGCTTCATCTCAAACAAACGCCTGGTGGTGTGGATTTTTGCACCAGCCGTGGTCCTGTGGTGCACTCTTTCAAGAGCAGCATAAGCTTCATGCGCAGTTTCCAACCCCTCCACATGGGGCAACTCTGAACCCTCCAAACTGAGCACTATAGCTCCCAGGGCTTTCTGATTTTTCCTCTGCGAAGCATGTGCATCTGCAATTACTGCAGCTGCAGCTCCGGCGGCTGGTTGAGGCAGTGGAGGCCTTAAGACCGCCTCCCAAAGACCCTTAGCTACCAGCCAGGCCTTCAGCTTTCTGCTCCATTCCGCCCAATTCTGGCCGTTTAACTTTTCAAAAGGCACGGAGAATGAATCATGTCCGTCCGCCATCTCCTTCCGTTCTCCCAAGGGGGCCCCAAGCTGTACTTACAAAAACACCAGCTCCTCTGGCTTCTGTCCCTGGAGAAACGATGCCTTGCTGCTCTCAGCTCTCAGCAACACAGGCACTTTCTGCGTCTTTCAGCTTGCTTGCTTTCTTCCACCTCCTGCCATGCTTCTCTGCTCGACACCGCAGATTTCAAAGCTCCCGGCAGCCTCTCGTGACAGGTTTACGATCGATGATTAAGGTTACCCATAACCTCTTGAACTTTGTTGGTCAGCCGCGGTCCCCGCTAATTGATTTGCGACTCCAATTAGCGATTTATGGCTGCCCGGCACACTTCCTCTTGCGCAGCTCTCAGTCACGTCTCGGCAGAGTTTCACACAGCGGTGTAAAACTGTCACGTAGTTTGGCTTAGCTTCCAGACAAACACACACAGCACCGGTTTGTCTATTTACAGCTGTTTATTCCAACAAATCTCCGGAAAAACCAGGACTGCTTGCAGCCATTATAGGACTGCTCTTTTCCCCTCACAGCATAGAGTGAGAATGGCAAACTCCTCCCAATCTCCTCCCAGCTTCGAAAACTGACGTCAGAATGGTGTGGCATCATGGGAACAACTTAACCTGTTAAGTTCCAAGCCCAACACGCCATCCTCTGATTCGGATAGCGAGGGCCCCATGGATAGCTACTGGGGCTTGGGGGAAGATAATCCCACTTTGGGCGCATGAAAGGAGGGCCAATTCCCATCGTAAGACCTTCAATGGTGTACTGGCATGGAAGGATGGGGCATTGGTGGAGGATGTAAAAGTTGCTACCAATCAATCCACTGATTTTATATTGGGGAACCATTTGTCCCAGAAGAAGAGGAATAAGATCCTCAATGGGGATTACGTGGACATGTTTACCCTTCTCCCTCCAACCAAATTGACAGGAAAACTAACTAATGTGGGGGAGGGAGACAGTGCTCCTGAAGGTAGGAGTCTATCAATTGATGAAGATGATCATCCAAATGTCATAGACCAAATGGAGCAAACAGCACGCAGACCTAGTGGTGGGAGGAAAAAATCCTTAAATAAGAGACACGGGGGAATGATTAATGGACTTCAATGTCTGTACACTAATGCGCAAAGCATGGGAAATAAGCAAGATGAGCTTGAGCTCTTGGTACAGCAAACTAAATATGACATAATAGGCATCACTGAAACCTGGTGGGATAAGTCCCACGATTGGAATGTAAAAATGGGGGGATACAATCTATTTCAGAGAAACAGACCAAACAAGAAAGGAGGAGGAGTGGCGTTATATGTCAGGGATGTGTATACCTGTGAAGAGATCCAAGATTTAGAACCTCAAAGCCAAAGTGAGAGCATTTGGGTCAAAATTAAGGGAGAGAAGAATAAGAGAGATCTCATTGTGGGAGTTTACTATAGATCCCCAAGCCAAACGGAGGACATAGATGATGCCTTCCTGGAACAGATGGCCAAGCATGCAAAAGGAAGGGAGATAGTAGTAATGGGGGACTTCAATTACCCGGATATTTGTTGGATGTCAAACTCAGCCAAGAGCATAAGGTCAAACAGATTCCTCACTGGCCTTGCAGACAACTTCATTGTCCAGAAAGTGGGAGAAGCAACAAGAGGAACAGCCATTTTAGATCTGGTCCTAACCAATGTTGATGACCTGGTTAGTGGGGTAGAAGTGGAAGGATCATTAGGCGCGAGTGATCATGCTCTTCTGAAGTTTACTATACAGCGGAAAGGAGCAGCCAAGCATACTAGGACTCAATTTCTTGACTTTAAGAAAGCCGACTTCATAAAACTTAGGGAAGTGCTGGGTGAGATCCCATGGACAGTAATACTAAAAGGAAAGGGAGTTCATGATGGCTGGGAGTTTGTTAAGAGGGAGATAGTAAAAGCACAACGTCAGGCAATACCAATGAGACAGAAACATGGAAGGTGCTTAAAGAAGCCAGGGTGGCTATCTAAAGAACTTTTAACTGAGTTAAGATTAAAAAAGGATGTGTACAAAAAATGGAAAAGGGGGGAAACCACCAAAGAGGAATTCAAACAAATAGCCAGCACGTGTAGACACAAAGTCAGAAAAGCTAAAGCACAGAATGAACTCAGGCTTGCTAGAGAGGTTAAAAGCAAGAACAAAGGCTTTTATGGGTATGTTCGTAGCAAAGGGAAGAACAAAGAAACAGTGGGGTCACTCAGAGGAGAAGATGGTGAAATGCAAACAGGGGACACAGAAAGGGCTGAACTCCTCAATGCCTTCTTTGCCTCAGTCTTCTCCGATAAAGAAAACAATGCCCGATCTGAAGAATTTGGAGCAAATGATTCAGCAAAGGAAACACAGCCCAGAATAACTAAGGAGATAGTACAAGAATACTTGGCTAGTTTAGATGTATTCAAGTCTCCAGGGCCAGATGAACTGCATCCAAGAGTATTAAAAGAACTGGCAGATGCGATCTCAGAAACACTGGCAGTCATCTTTGAGAATTCCTGGAGAACAGGCGAAGTCCCGGCAGACTGGAGGAGGGCAAATGTTGTCCCTATTTTCAAAAAGGGGAAAAGAGAGGACCCAAATAATTACCACCCAGTCAGTCTGACATCAATACCAGGGAAGATTCTGGAGCAGATCATTAAGCAAACAGTCTGTGAGCACCTAGAAAGGAATGCTGTGATCACCAATAGTCAGCATGGATTTCTGAAAAATAAGTCATGTCAGACTAACCTGATCTCCTTTTTTGACAGAATTACAAGCCTGGTAGATGAAGGGAACGCAGTGGATGTAGCCTACCTTGATTTCAGCAAGGCATTTGATAAGGTGCCCCATGATATTCTTGTAAAGAAACTGGTAAAATGCGGTCTTGACTATGCTACCACTCAGTGGATTTGTAACTGGCTGACTGACCGAACCCAAAGGGTGCTCATCAATGGTTCCTCTTCATCCTGGAGAAGAGTGACTAGTGGGGTGCCACAGGGTTCTGTCTTGGGCCCGGTCTTATTCAACATCTTTATCAACGGCTTGGATGATGGACTCAAGGGCATCCTGATCAAATTTGCAGATGACACCAAACTGGGAGGGGTGGCTAACACCCCAGAGGACAGGATCACACTTCAAAACGACCTTGACAGATTAGAGAACTGGGCAAAAACAAACAAGATGAATTTTAACAGGGAGAAATGTAAAGTATTGCACTTGGGCAAAAAAAATAATGAGAGGCACAAATACAAGATGGGTGACACCTGGCTTGAGAGCAGTACATGTGAAAAGGATCTAGGAGTCTTGGTTGACCATAAACTTGACATGAGCCAACAGTGTGACGCGGCAGCTAAAAAAGCCAATGCAATTCTGGGCTGCATCAATAGGAGTATAGCATCTAGATCAAGGGAAGTAATAGTGCCACTGTATTCTGCTCTGGTCAGACCTCACCTAGAGTACTGTGTCCAGTTCTGGGCACCACAATTCAAGAAGGACACTGACAAACTGGAACGTGTCCAGAGGAGGGCAACCAAAATGGTCAAAGGCCTGGAAACGATGCCTTATGAGGAACGGCTAAGGGAGCTGGGCATGTTTAGCCTGGAGAAGAGGAGGTTAAGGGGTGATATGATAGCCATGTTCAAATATATAAAAGGATGTCACATAGAGGAGGGAGAAAGGTTGTTTTCTGCTGCTCCAGAGAAGCGGACACGGAGCAATGGATCCAAACTACAAGAAAGAAGATTCCACCTAAACATTAGGAAGAACTTCCTGACAGTAAGAGCTGTTCGACAGTGGAATTTGCTGCCAAGGAGTGTGGTGGAGTCTCCTACTTTGGAGGTCTTTAAGCAGAGGCTTGACAACCATATGTCAGGAGTGCTCTGATGGTGTTTCCTGCTTGGCAGGGGGTTGGACTCGATGGCCCTTGTGGTCTCTTCCAACTCTATGATTCTATGATTCTATGAGTCTATGATTCTAAAAGGGGAAAAGAGGCGGTCCTATGGTAAGCGGAGGTACAGGACGCCTAGGGCAGAGCGCACCTTTGAGAATTGGTTGGATGGGTACCAGGTTTTCATGGGAGTTGTGTGTGCAGCTTATCCTCGGCGCTCCATGGATTTGGTTGCTTATCTGGCTCACGTGAGGAGGGCACATGCTCTCGCGGGAGAAAATGCCGCTTTAACGTACGATGAGAATTTCCGCAGAAACACTTCTCTCCTGCCTTCCACCCACTGGGATCTAACGGATCCTAATTACTGGGGCGAGGACGTCAATCCCTACATCGAAAAGAAAAATCAGGACTCATCCAAGGCGGGTAAGACAGAGGTGAAGCGGCGCCGTCAGTGCTGGGAGTACAACAGGGGTGTATGCTCGCGACCCTCCTGTAAGTATCTGCATGAATGTGAGCGGTGCTGGGGTAACCACCCCGCCTCTGCCTGCTTCAAGAACAAACAGTAGCCCTTTCGGGGGGCGGGGGTTCTTCCACAACAATAACAGGGGTGCCCCCGGATCCACCCGCCAGGGGCCTGGTAACCGCCAGTAACTTGCACCTGGGTTTAGCCTCCTCCCCCATCAAACTTCAGCCCCTCAAAACCTTACTGGACCAGTATCCCGATCGAACAGCTGCACAATACCTTTGGGAGGGGTTCTCCAAGGGGTTCAGAATCCCCGTGGCTTCCCCCCCAACACCGGGAACCCACAAAATCAAAAGTCTGTTAAGGAAAGACCAGAGATAGTTAGAAAAAAGATAGAGAAGGAAATCAAGGCAGGGAGGGTGGCAGGCCCCTTTGCCGAACCCCCCTTTGAAGGACTTCACCTATCCCCTCTGGGCATTGTACTAAAGAAGACCCCAGGGGAATTCCGCATGATACACAACCTTTCCTACCCAAGGGGAGGCTCTGTCAATGATGCGATCCCCCAGGAGCTTTGTACAGTAAAATACGCCTCCTTTGACCAAGCAGTGAAAATGATTCGGCGATTTGGGCAGGGGGCACTTCTAGCCAAATGCATCATCGAGTCGGCATTCCGCCTCCTTCCCGTCCACCCAGCTGATTTCCGTTGGTTGGGCTTTAGATTTGACGGAGCGTATTTCATTGACAAAGCAATGCCGATGGGTTGTTCCGTGGCTTGCTCAGCCTTTGAGTCGTTTAGTACGTTTTTGGACTGGGCCCTACGCTTCAGGACAGGGTCGTTGGGCGTGTCACATTGTCTTGATGATTTTATTTTGGTGGCAGATAACAGGCAGCGATGCTCCGCCCTCTTGGAGGCCTTCACGGCTTTAGCTGGTGAGCTAGGGGTGCCGCTAGCCGCCGAAAAGACGGAGGGTCCAGCCACCTCTATTGTCTACTTGGGCATCGAGTTAGATACCGTGGCCCAGACCTCTAGACTGCCCGAGAATAAATTGATCGCTCTTAAAGCACTGATACAGCAGCTGCTACCCCTGAGGAAGGTTACCTTAAGGCAAGTTCAGTCCCTGCTAGGCCACCTAAATTTCGCCTGTAGGGTAGTGGCGCCGGGCCGCCCCTTTTGTGGCCGCCTGGCCAGATTGGCCACTGGTCTCAGGGCACCACAGCATAGGGTGCGCCTCTCCAAAGAAGTTAAGGCAGATCTGGGAGTTTGGTTACAGTTCCTCGACAAGTACAACGGTATATCCTTGTGGCAAGACTCCATGGCGCTCAACGCTGATTTCCAAGTTCAGTCAGATGCAGCAGGTTCCTTGGGTTTCGGGGTTTACTTCAGGGGCCAGTGGTGTGCCAAAAAGTGGCCTGCAGACTGGCAGGGCCAGCCCATTACTCGGGACCTTACATTCTTGGAATTTTTCCCTATCGTGGTGGCAGTACATCTTTGGTCGGAGCAGTTCCGCAACCATAGGGTTTGTTTCAACACAGATAACCAGGCAGTGGTAGCGGTTCTTTCTCAGCAGTCCGCGCGCTCCACCAGGGTGGGTAACTTGTTACGGTCCTTCGTCCTCCTGTGTTTGGAGCAGAATATATATTTTTCAGCCAAATTCGTACCATGACATCATGGATGCTCTGTCTCGTTTTCAGATGGAGCGCTTTCGCTCATTAGCGCCGGAAGCGGAACAATCATCAATGCCTTTCCCGGAGCATCTCTGGAGCCTTGGGAGCAGGAAATGATGAAGGGAGTATTCGGTGCAGTTGCCCCTTCCACAATGAGATCATACAAGAAGGCTTGGGCTGACTTTTTAAAGTTCCGCAGCAGTATACCCAGCGCAAAGCAGAATTCCATTCCCTCAACAAGGGAGGTCCTCCACTACTTAACCCATCTGAAGGAGCTGGGCAGGGCAGCAAAGACTCTCAATATTCAGTCCGCGGGGATTTCCTATTTTTGTAAAGCCTTTTTCGCCATCGACCCGTGCGCACAATTTATCGTGCGTAAGACCTTAGAGGGCTGGCGCCAGCTACAGCCCCCCAGCTCTGACAAGAGGAGGCCCATAACGTATGATATTTTGACTCAGATACACAAAAAATTACGAGAAATATGCTGGTCAAAATATGAAGCGCGCCTATTCTCTGCCGCTTATTCCGTAGCCTTCTTTGGTGCCCTGCGCATAGGTGAGGTAGTCTGCGAGGGAGGGGTTGCCCACGGCCAGAGGGGCATCCTGTTAAGTGATCTGACCCTATCAGAGACTGACCTGATGGTTCAAGTACGGAGCTCTAAGACGGACCAACAGGGCAGAGGGGCCCTCCTTCGGCTACCAGCTGCACAGGCTAGTGGTCCCTGCCCGGTGAGGGATACGAGGCGTTTCCTCTACTTAAGACCCAGTAGCCCCGGCCCCCTATTTATTCACGCGGATGGATCGCTCTTGGCCAGGCATCAGTTTACGCGGGTGATGCGCTTGGCATTGTCAGCTTGCGGTCTGTCCGCTGCCGAATTTGCGGCTCACTCCTTTCGGATAGGGGCAGCAACCACTGCAGTGCACCTTGGGCTCTCAGCAGACAGGATAAAGGACTTGGGGCGGTGGAGATCTAATGCATACAGAGCTTATGTGAGAAAGAATTTATGACTAGCTGTGGGGTTTCCTGACCGTGGTTTTCTGCCTGTTTGCTTTTCAGAATACAAGAGGGTGCGCATTTGGCTGGTGGGCCACAGCATCGTGCATTGGGCCAAGAATCGTGCCATGAACACCGGTTTGGGTATAAATCTGAGCTTGCCTGCAAATGTAGAGCTGGCGTGGATAGCGCATAGAGGGATGCGCTGGAGCGAATTCAAGCCAGCCGTGATGGCGAGAGCTGCCTCGGAGGGCCCACCTGATGCCCTGGTTGTCCAGTTGGGGGGAAACGACTTAGCGTATCGCAAAGCTATTGACTTGAGATGAAACATTTTTGACGATTTTGCTGATCTGATGGCGACTTACCCAAACATTACGATCTTGTGGTCCTCGCTGCTTGAGAGGAGGACGTGGAGGGATTGTGTGAGCCCGGTTGGAATCAACAAGGCAAGAAAGGTCTTGGAACGGGCTGTGGAACGTAGAGTGGTGGCTCTGGACGGGTGCGTCATTAGGCACCCAGGCATCCAGTACAGCAACAAGGCCCTCTACAGACGGGATGGCGTGCATCTGTCAGATGCTGGAAATGATATTTGGTTGGGGGACATCATAGCAGGGATTACGGATTGGTGACAGGCTTGAAGGTATTGGCAGCGAGCTTTGCTCGATTGGCGGTTAGGCACTGGCAGGGGTAATTGTTATGCAAATGAGGGGGGAAGGAAGCGCCATCACCTTCCCCCAATGAAAATGGGTATTCCGGTAGAGGACTCCGGGGGGCGTTGCCTTGTCCGAAACCTAGGGAGGTAAGGGCCTCCGGCACGCCCCCGAGCGGTGACACCCGTGGGATCCTAGTTGGCGTACTTCAACAGGACTCCCACGGCTTGTGGACAACCCTTCCCGGTCTCCATGCCGGTTAGTCGATAGGAGCCAATGCCTAAGGCCAATACCTTCCAATTCTGTAATCAATACAGTTGTGGCCTTTTTATGCCCATTAACCTTAAATAATGTGTCCCGTGTTATTATTTCACATGGGGGAGGGGACTTGCCACGCAAAGCCATTTCCGAGCTAGAGAGGAGAGGGGGTTGCGGGCTAACCCCTCCCACACACTCCACTCGCGGGGGCTGGCCTTTTGCCCCCGCGAGAACAGGGGAATCCCCGGGCATGCCGGCAACCCTGCCCGCCAATTGGTGGGGCCGGGGCGGCGGGGCCTAGCCCATTTAAGGCCAGGCACGTCCGGAGACCGCCCTCTTTGCCCCGTTCCAGCTCACCGGTTATCCCATCCCAACCACCCTTTAGGCTTAGCTAGATATGACCTTGCTATGGACTTCGGTTGGTCGTCGCAAGGGGCCTGGTAGGAATTTTTCCAACTTGGCGCACTTCCAGCCTTTTGGTTTTTTCGCCTACCTCGTAGCAAACTTCACAACTTCTCGGTATTGGCAGTTAGGCATTGGCAGGGGTAATTGTTATGCAAATGAGGGGGGAAGGAAGCGCCATCACCTTCCCCCAATGAAAATGGGTAGTCCGGTAGAGGACTCCGGGGGGCGTTGCCTTGTCCGAAACCTAGGAAGGTAAGGGCCTCCGGCACGCCCCCGAGCAGTGACACCCGTGGGATCTTAGTTGGTGTACTTCAACAGGACTCCCACGGCTGGTGGTTAACCCTTCCCGGTTTCCATGCCGGGTAGTCGATAGGAGCCAATGCCTAAGGCCAATACCTTTCAATTCTGTAATCAATAAAGTTGTGGCCTTTTTTATGCTCTTTAACCCAGTGTTTCCCAACCTTTTTTGGGCAAAGGCACACTTGTTTCATGAAAAAAATCTCGAGGCACACCACCATTACAGCCCCGTGACGTCAGCGCGCAGCGTCACGCCGGGAGGGACATGAATTGCTAGCAAATTACATAATCACCTCCTTGAGGGCTGGCTCATCTTCTCCGAAGGCAGAACCCCATTAATTAACAGCACAGACTCACACCATAGCCAAGACGAGGGGGAAAAACCTCAGTCATGCACAGTCATGCACATGTGGGGGCTAAATGAGGACGAAGACCGGGCAGAGAGCAGGGTTCAAATCACCCCACCTGGCCAGGACAATCCCTGGGTGCTCCCTTGGGCCACTCGCCTGACCCACCTCGCAGGGCTGTTGTTGCGAGGATAACACGGGGAGAACCACGCGCGCCCCCGGGAGCTCCTTGGAGGAGAAAGCGGGCGATGAATGCAATGCACGAAATATATGAGAGGCGACCAGGTTTTGCAGGTGAGGGGCCCCCGCCAGCCTCCGCTTCCAACACCCGGCGCAACGACGCCGAAGTTTCTCCCTGGGCTCGGCTCGGGGAGCAGCGCTGCTCCCCCCGGCTCCCCTTCGCCCTCCCGGCTCTCTCTGCCGCCCACTGGGGACCCCCCTCACCTGCCAAGTCCGGAGCGCCGGTGGAAGTTGCATGCATGCATGCAGGGCGCCGCGTTGCCATTGCATTGTACTGCACTCCATGCAACGCCTGCACACATGCATTGCCTTGCACGCACGCCAAGGAGTCTCCCCGCGGTCCGATGCGTAACCTCCGGCGCGGATGCAGCATTGCAAAAATAACACCCCCCCGACGCAGCCCTACCTGGGGGGCAGCCTCCGCCTCCGCCGCTCCGCCTCCGCGGGGATCCCCGGGCTCCATCCTGCCGCCCGATCTCCGCGGGGGCGCAGGCAGGCTGCGCGGGGTCCGCGCGGAAGAGCCCCTGCCCGCCCGGCCGCCGCTGCCGCGCTCATTCCATGGCCGGGGGAAGAGCGCTTCAAACAAAACGCCCGGCCCGCCAGGCCACGCTGGGAAACGTAGTTTGTGCACCCCGCGCGGGCGCGGAGCCCAAGGGCGAGGGGACTACGGATCCCGGCAGCCCCTGCGCCGGGGACGGAGGGGGAGAGGCCGGGTGCAGGGATGGAGGGACGGGTGGGCGAGCGAGTGAGTGAGTGGCAGCCGCCAAGCCTTGGCCGAGAGCCAGGAAGGGCCTCCCCGGAGGAGGAGGAGGAGGAGGGAGGCGCAGAGCGGGAGGGAGGGAGGGAACCCCAGGGGTCATCTAGTGAGGGCGCCCCAATCGAAAATTTGACTTAAAAAAAAATATCTTTCGAATTTTTTAATTTTTCCCACGGCACACCAGGCAACATCTCGCGGCACACTAGTGTGCCGCGGAACAGTGGTTGGGAAACACTGCATTAACCTTAAATATTGTGTCCCGTGTCTTTATTTCACAAGGGGGAGGGGACTTGCCACGCAATCCAAGATTCTTCTTTCTATGTAGTTGGAAACCAAAATAACCTGTTTGGCTTTCTTTAGGCTTATTACACTTCGCTTTGCTATTTGTGGGTGAATGAACACCGAAAGAGCAATCGAAGCTTATTCGTCCTTTTTCTATTGAGATGGAACCAAAACACCTATGCTTGATTTGGGCTTATAACAAACATGTCATCTGCGATTTTTGGTTGAATGTGCATTCTAACCCCAAAAACACCAATTTGAAATAAGCCCAATCAGAGCTTTATCATCTTCTTTTTATGTAGATGGAACCCAAAACACCTTTTTGCTTTCGTTTGGGGTGATTCTGGCGTACACCCAAATAACACCATGCGAATTGAAAAAAGCCCAATCAAAGCATTCGTCTTCTTTCTACGCATATGGAAGTGAAAAGAAGGTGTTGTGTTATTTTGGTCTCATTACACACACTTTGCGATTTCTGTGTCAATTTGCATTAAAAGCAAAGAACACGACATGAAGTAAGGCTGCTCAGTCAGGGAAAGACACCACCAACTTCTAAGCAGTTTGGAACAGCTGGAGGTTTACACACAAGCAACCCCATTTCCCGTGACACAAAGCTTATTCGTCTTCTTTCTATGCATATGGAAGCGAAAAGATGGTGTTGTGTTATTTTGGTCTCATTGCACACACTTTGTGATTTCTGTGTCAATGTGCATTAACAGCAAAGAACACGACATGAAGTAAGCGCAATCCAAGATTCTTCTTTCTATGTAGTTGGAAACCAAAACAACCTGTTTGGCTTTGTTTAGGCTTATTGCACTTCGCTTTGCTATTTGTGGGTGAATGAACACCGAAAGAGCAATCAAAACTTATTCGTCCTTTTTCTATTGAGAGGGAACCAAAACACCTGGGCTTGATTTGGGCTGGTAACAAACATTTTTGCGATTTTTGGTTGAATGTGCATTCTAACCCCAAAAACTGTTGTAATTGCAGAGTCCTGTGCACAACGGAATGATGAGCAGTACGTGCCACATGCTTAATGTTGCTTTATTTTCAGTTCAATGTAGAGAAATTACAAACATGCATCTTGCCTCTGCGGGAGCAGAGAAGCAACCGTCCTTCTCCTCGGAATGAAGAACACCGAGAGAGTCAGTGAAAAACAGGAAACCAGTGTACGTCACATCCAGTTTCCCATTCCCGTGGGAAAACCCGACAGTACTCTGACTGTGGAATGTAAACATTGTCTTGTGACAAGCACTTCGCTGCACAGTGAAGAGAGCAGAAACCAACATCCTCCCCCTTTCTGTGAACATCACTGGGCAGCGTGTTCGTACAACATCAGTACAAACCCAACTTCTGTACATAGGTACAGTGTTGATCCCTTGATACAATCTTGGACAATACATCAGCAGGAATTTCATTACCTGGCATATAGGACACCGTTACGAGTCCCTTCTGAATATGTTCCCTAGCATGTTGCACCTTCAATTGCAAGTGCTTCGTGCTTTGCTTACAACCTTCTGAATTCAGCAAAGCCAAACATGCTTTGTTGTCCTGGTAAACCTGGATTGGACATTTGACAGGAATTTTCATGTCTTTGCACAATTGTAACAACCATTCACAATCCTTAAGTGAATAAGACAATGCATTCAGTTCAGCTTCACAAGTACTTAAGCTAATTGTTGTTTGCTTCTTGCAAGACCAATCAAATAGACCCTGATTGTACATGTAGCAAACTCCAGACGTACTTTTCCTGTCTGCAGTGTCACTTCCAAAACTTGCATCTGCAAAAATCTCAAGACCACCAGACTTCTGATTGTTAAATCTCAGTCTGTAATGCATAGTGCCTTTTAAATAGCATGCTATGCGTTTCAGAGCTTTCCAATCCTTAACAGTAGGATTGTTAACTTGTCTGCTTAGCAAATTACAGCTAACAGCAATGTCAGGTCTTGAACATCTGGCAATGAAGTTTAGCTTGCCTAGCACACTTCTGTACAGTGTAGTGTCAGAAGATGCTTCTTCAGTGTCTTCTACCTGATAACCTGTTGTCATGGGTGTGTCTACAGGGTTAGCATCCATCAGGTTCAGTTTGCTTAACACATCAGCAATTTTTCGTGACTGGTGTACTAGAATGTTACCACTTTGATCTCTTTCTATTTCCAGAGATAGGTAGTTGTTTACCTCACCGAGATCTTTCATGTCAAAGTGCTCTTTGAGCTGAGCTAGGGCGTTATTGTACATTGTGACATCTTTCCAAAAGAATAAAATATCATCAACATAAAACAAACAATACAGCTTCTTTTGCCCCTCCTCTTTGACAAATACACATGGATCAGCTTTCCCTTGCTGAAAACCTAGAGAAAACAATGCTTCAGTGAGTTTTGTGTGCCAACACCGTGCACTTTGTTTGAGACCATAAAGGGACTTCTTTAGAGCACAAACAAATCCCTGTTTTACCTGTACGCCATCAGGTGGAAGCATATAAAGTGATTCACCTAGAGATCCGTACAAAAACGCTGTATTCACATTGTGGTGACTAATGTGTAGATTTTCCTCTGCAGCTAGCTTGAGCATAAGCCTAATGCTCTCATATCTCACAGTGGGTGAGTAGGTCTCGTGATAGTCTTCACCTGGTACCTGTGCAAAACCTCTGGCTACCAATCTGGCTTTGTGTCTGCTATCTTGCCATTTTGATCAGTCTTCGCTTTGAAGACCCATTTGCTTCCAAGCAGTTTCATTCCTGGAACTACTGGAACTAGCTCCCATGTTTTGTTCCTTTCTAAGGAATCAAGCTCAGCCTTCATGGCATTTAACCATGGCTCAGCTTCCTTAGAATCCAAATCCTGGATTTCTTGGAAACTTGAAGGTTCAAATACCTTCTTGGAGCTTTTAACAGCTGCTACTGCTGTCTTAGCAAATTCATCAGCAAATCTCTTTGGAGGTCTGCCTTTTGTGGCTCTTTGTGACCTGCGAATTAGCCTTTGGTCTTCAACACTTTCCTCTTCCTTCTTAGGAGAAAAGTGGCCTATTGTGAACAATGGTTCTTCCAATTCCTGATCAGAGCTTTCAGAGGGTCGCATAGAGGCTTTCGCACTCTTGAAATCCTCTGAAGTATCCGATTCAGATTCAGACTCAGAATCAGAACCTTCATCAGTGGGTGTGGGTTGCTGTCGCTGCTTTTGCTGTTGCTTATCCTCAGTCTCATCACTGTCATCAGGATAACATTGAAAAATTCCCACATTCTCCCCCCACTTGGCATTGTACTCAACACTTCTTGTGAGCTTAATTGTCTTAGAGTCAGTCATCATTATTCTGTAAGAACCTTTCTGATAACCTAGAAAGATACCATGCAATCCACGCTTGCCTAATTTGGAGCCTTGTGGTGAGTGAACCCACATGTCAGAACCAAAAATTTTCATGTGTTTGATGTATGGTTTCTTGCCAAACATTTTCTCATAGGGGGTACAACCAATCGCTGAAGATAATCTGCGATTGTAACTGTAAACAAAACACGAGAGAGATTCGGCCCAATAACTCTCTGGAAGATTGGCATCATGCAGCAAGGTTTTTAACCCTTGAAGCAATGTCTGATTTGCCCTTTCGCAAAGTCCATTCTGCCATGGCGAGCGAGGACTGGACAAATCGTGTTGAATTCCTTTCTCAGTCAGAAAAGCTTCAAACTGCTGAGAAGTGAATTCTCCCCCGCGATCAGTGAAAAGAGTTTTTATCTTCTTACCATGCACATTTTCCAACCAAGCACAGAATTCCTTAAACCTTTGAAAAGCCTCTGATTTCTGCTTGAGATTGTACACATAAATATACCTGGAAAATGCATCAATGAGAACCATGAAGAACCTATTTCCACCCAAAGAGGGCGATAGTGGACCAACTAAATCAGCATGAACAACCTGGTATGGTTCTGTAGCTTGCCTACTAGACACCTTACCTTTCGCAGCCATTTTCACCTTGTTTGCTGCGCATGCTTTGCACTTCATGTGGTACCTGCAGGGTTTAATAGTCATACCTTCAACCAAGGCAGGCATTTTAGATACTGCCTCAAAATGCAAATGACCAAATTTTCGGTGAAAATCATGAATACATCCTGCATGCAAACTTTTGTTAGAACCTGCAATGCAACAAGTATCATTCTGCACAACATCATCATAATACAATACAAACAAACGATCAACATTTTCAGCATGCAATACATAATCGTCTTTCTTTGTGATGGTGCATTTCTTGTTCTTGAAGGAAACGTCAATGTTCCGTTCATTCAGCTGCATCACACTTAGAAGATTGTGTGTGGCATCTGGAACGTACAGTACATCCTGTATCGATAAGTCCAAACTGTGAAGTACAACAGTTCCGTAGCCTTGACTGGGGATCGTGTGGTCATCCGCCTGGTGAATTGCACCTTCCTGCGGTGTAAAAGACACGAACAGTCGCTTATCGTTGCACATGTGGTGGGTAGCTGCTGAATCAACAACGAAGAAAGATCTAGACGTCTTCTGGACCTTTGCAACCTTTGGAGTGAAGCGTGAGACCATTGCCTTGTGCTGCGATGTCCTGGACACCGGACCTTTGCCTTTGCTTTGGCCTTTTCCACGCGATGAACTTCCGCTGCGCTGCTCTGTCTTGGCCCTGGGATATTAGCATTCCCTCTTCATATGGCCTAGACGTCCACACGAGTAGCATTTCACTGCCTTCAAAGCTTTGGCGCCCTCTGGTGGTTCCACTGCACTCTGGGATGACGTCTGTGAAGACTCCCCCATACCCATGCAGCTAGCACCCCGGCGATCTGCTTCATTCTGGATCACAGCAGTAACATAGGCTACTGTGAGCTGAGCAGTTGGCTGAACAGCAATCTGAGTGGCAACGGACTCCCAACTTGGACCCAAAGAATGTAGTATCATAAAGGAATACACAGCCTCTGGAAAGTTGAGTCCTCTCTGTTGCAACTCATGTCTCAGATTTTGCATCTCCATCAGGTGTGTACTCACATCTCCACCTTCAGCAAGAGCCATACCATGCAGCTTGGCATAGTAGTACATTGAGGAACCAGCCTCTGTCCTCAAGTGAGCTTCTCTTAAAGTGTCCCAAATTTCTCTGGCTGTGGTCTTTCCACGCAACAGACAGAGCTCTTCTGGGGATACTATCAACGTAAGCGTTCCCCTTGCTTTGGAATCCTTTGTAGCCCATTCATCTGTAATTGGAGCTGGGGGGTTGTCTGTAATAACATTAAACAGACCTTCCTTCCGCAGAACAGCCTCTGCATAAAGTACCCAGTCTGTATAATTTTTCTTATTGAGCTTAGGAATCCCAAAAGCATCAGCCAGCTTTGCATTAGCCATCATTGCTACTTTAATCAAGCTGCGTCACAGTACAGCTGCTTCCAAAAGCACTTGTGAAAAGTACTTTCGCTTTCCCAGCCACCAAGCCTGTGAGCCTGTGACTTAGTGCCTTTGCCTGTATCGCGGCAAAAACGGCTTCAAAAGTTCAAAATCCAGCCATAAAACCATAAACTAGAAGCTGGCAGGCTGCCCGGAGCATGAGCACATACCTCCATCAATCAAACTTGACGCGCAGAGCAGATAACGCCGATCCGTTTGTCTGTTCCTCTGCCGGCATTCCGACTCGACTTCTGCAGTCTCCATTCTTCAGTTTGATTGCGTCTTTCTGGGCCCGGAACCAAAAATGTTGTAATTGCAGAGTCCTGTGCACAACGGAATGATGAGCAGTACGTGCCACATGCTTAATGTTGCTTTATTTTCAGTTCAATGTAGAGAAATTACAAACATGCATCTTGCCTCTGCGGGAGCAGAGAAGCAACCGTCCTTCTCCTCGGAATGAAGAACACCGAGAGAGTCAGTGAAAAACAGGAAACCAGTGTACGTCACATCCAGTTTCCCATTCCCGTGGGAAAACCCGACAGTACTCTGACTGTGGAATGTAAACATTGTCTTGTGACAAGCACTTCGCTGCACAGTGAAGAGAGCAGAAACCAACAAAAACACCAATTTGAAATAAGCCCAATCAGAGCTTTATCATCTTCTTTTTATGTAGATGGAACCCCAAAAGCCTTTTTGCTTTCGTTTGGGGTGATTCTGGTGCACACCCAAATAACACCATGCGAATTGAAAAAAGCCCAATCAAAGCTTATTCGTCTTCTTTCTACGCATATGGAAGCGAAAAAATGGTGCTGTGTTATTTTGGTCTCATTACACACACTTTGCAATTTCTGTGTCAATGTGCATTAACAGCAAAGAACATGAAATGAAGTAAGCGCAATCCAAGATTCTTCTTTCTATGTAGTTGGAAACCCAAACAACCTGTTTGGCTTTCTTTAGGCTTACTACACTTCGCTTTGCTATTTCTGGGTGAATGAACACCTGTAATGGTTGGGAGTTACTCGTGCGTAATCCTGCTCCGTTTGAGCATCGGATTGCCTGGTTAAACCCTCCGGGCTACGCAGCCCATATTAGCGTGGCTGCACTTAGTCACTTGTAGAATCTGACTGTGGGCTTTTCTTAAAGCGTTGCCGACATAAGAGTTGTTTGACGCCCAATCGTTTCCGCCTCTCACTGCGCGGGAGTCTCCTGCGCAGGGTGGGCGTGGGCAGCGGGGTGCTTGGGCTCTCCTCGCTAACTTCCAATGAAGAGTCTTGGAGCCCCTGCACCTCCCTGTCCTGTTGCTCTCCTGGATCCCTGGTGTTACACTCATTCTCTTCCCCTTCTTCCCGGCTAAGTCTCCCTCTAGTGCTAGGACCTTCCCCTGCAGAATCCGAGACCCTCTCCTTCTCCCGTGCCTCTGATGGCAGTTCCCTGACAACACCGAAAGAGCAAACGAAGCTTATTCGTCCTTTTTCTATTGAGAGGGAACCAAAACACCTATGCTTGATTTGGGCTGGTAACTCCCCCTTTTTCCCAACAGTACAGTTTGAAACAACAACATCCTGTTTTGCATTCCAGCCACCTGCAGCTGGCTTTATCATTGGTGCTTTTTCCCAGCAGATTTGAGCTGGTAACAAACATTTCTGCGATTTTTGGGTGAATGTGCATTCTAACCCGCAAAACACCAATTTGAAATGAGCCCAATCAGAGCTTCTTTTTATGTAGATGGAACCCCAAAAAACTTTTTTGCTTTCGTTTGGGGTGATGCTGGCGCACACCCAAATAACACCATGCGAATTGAAAAAAGCCCAATCAAAGCCTATTCGTCTTCTTTCTACGCATATGGAAGCGAAAAGATGGTGTTGTGTTATTTTGGTCTCATTGCACACACTTTGCGATTTCTGTGTCAATGTGCATTAACAGCAAAGAACACGACATGAAGTAAGCGCAATCCAAAATTCTTCTTTCTATGTAGTTGGAAACCAAAACAACCAGTTTGGCTTTGCTTAGGCTTATTACACCGCTTGGCTGTGGGTGAATGAACACTGAAAGAGCAATCAAAGCTTATTCGTCCTTTTTCTATTGAGATGGAACCAAAACACCTATGCTTGATTTGGGCTTATAACAAACAGGTCATCTGCGATATTTGGTTGAATGTGCATTCTAACCCCAAAAACACCAATTTGAAATAAGCCCAATCAGAGCTTTATCATCTTCTTTTTATGTAAATGGAACCCAAAACACCTTTTTCCTTTCGTTTGGGGTGATTCTGGCACATACCCAAATAACACCATGCGAATTGAAAAAAGCCCAATCAAAGCTTATTCGTCTTCTTTCTACGCATATGGAAGCGAAAAAATGGTGTTGTGTTATTTTGGTCTCATTACACACACTTTGCGATTTCTGTGTCAATGTGCATTAACCGCAAAGAACACGACATGAAGTAAGCGCAATCCAAGATTCTTCTTTCTATGTTGTTGGAAACCAAAACAACCTGTTTGGCTTTGTTTAGGCTTGTTACACTTCGCTTTGCTATTTCTGGGTGAATGAACACCGAAAGAGCAAACGAAGCTAATTCGTCCTTTTTCTATTGAGATGTTACCATATGTTTACGTATGCTTGATTTTGTCAGTATTTCAGCTCACAGTCAGAGGTAAACTGGCCTTCACGGGCAAACTGAGCGAGATACTTGTTTACCTTCCGTCTGCTACTCCCGGCAGGCTAGGTCGTAAACCGGCGATTCTCCTCGTTAGATGTGAGGAGAACACACCCTCTGCTTCTCTCTCCTTGCTCCCCCCCCCCCGGGAGGGGAAATGAGACAGACAGGAGTCCTATTTACATATCTTTTATTCCTGTCATTCAGCAGTACAAAGAAACGTGACTGCACCCTTCAGACTCCATCAGAAGAGTCATAACTCCTCCCCTGTGCTTCCAGCACAGGTCAGATGACACTCTGAGCTAACATCCGGTGCTCAGTACAGAGAATAGACTCCCCCTTTTCCCCAACAGTACAGTTTGAAACAACAACATCCTGTTTTGCATTCCAGCCACCTGCAGCTGGCTTTTGCCTTTGTGCTTTTTCCCAACATCCTCCCCCAAAAGCATCAATAGGCAAAACATGATCCAGATTAGAAAACAAACAGTTGTTATACATATAACAGTCCCCTGTTGTTTCAGTTCCACCCTTGGAACTCCCCACCACTGGTTTCACCAGTGTACCTCTCTGGTTGTCTGGCTTCCAAGGAATGAGTGCTTCTGCATTACCTTGGTTAGCTACTCTCTGTTGTGTCTTTGTCTCTGACTTAGACACTGCTTTAACCTGCTTTGAGTTGTTAACAATAGCAACACATGCAACAGCTAAGTTAGCAAACTCTTTTGAGTACCTCTTTGGTGGTACACCCTTTGTGACTCTCTCAGACCTGCGTATGAGGTTCTGATCCTCTGTGCTCACTGGTTCAACCTCTGGACTTTGTTGAGAACCAGTAGCAATGGCAAACAGTGGTTCCTCCTTCACCTGTGAAGGTCTATCCATTGTGTGAGATTTTCTCTCAATGACTGTTACAACTGAACTCTCTGAGCTATCACTGTCATCATCAGTACCACTGTAATCTGTGTAATCAGAAAAATCATCATCTGAATTGTCACCTGTGGGAAATGTGTGTACAACTACCCGCTCTTGTACTGGAGCACTCTCAAGAAACTTTGTGAGAATCACCTGACCACATTCAGACAAAATTACTCTGTAGAGACCCTTTTCATTACCCACAAAAATGCCTCTGGCATTCTTTACTCCACCTGGAGCTTCTGTTCTCACATGAGACCCGAAAACCTTAAAATAGTCAACAGAAGGTTTTCTATGGAACAGCTTCTCAAAAGGAGAACATCCCAACTCTGTTGAGACCTTTCTCACCCACATGTGAACATAGGACGCTAGCGACTCGGCCCAATATTCATGTGGCAAATGTGAACTCAGCAATTGCGCATGCATCCCCTTTTGCAATTCTTTGTTCACCCTCACACAGACCCCCCTGTTCCATGCTTCGGTTGAAACAGCAACTTTGTGGTCTATCCCTTTTCCATCCAGGAACTTCTGAAACTTCTGTAACAGAAAAACTTGTTTCTCATCTGTGAAGAGACAATCAATGTTAGCATCATGCATATTTTTAACCTTGTCACAAAACTCCTGAAACCTTTCTAAGGTCTCTTGCGGTTTTTCCATCACAAAAACCCAAGAATAATTAGTAAAACAATCCACACACACAAGGTAATATTTTGCACCGCCTCTAGATGGTTCTAGAGGACCAATCACATCAGCATACACCCGCTGAAATGCTCTGTCGACCGTCTTGGTCACCTTCCTGGTGCTCACACTGGTCACACCTGCAAGAGAGATTTCGTTAGAACCAGAAAAATTACATTTCATGTAATCACTTTGATCAAAAGTCAACAAATACAGTCCATCCTTCTCTTTGGCAGTAAGAAACAGTTCTCCATCTTTGTAGATCTTGCAGCTTTTAGCATCATAGGACAGTTTCAGTCCTTTCTTTGCAATCTGTGACACACTCAGCAGATTAAATCTCAGTTCTGGAACCAGGTAAACATTGTTTATAGTCAAGTTCAGACTCTCAAGATACACAGTCCCAATCCCGGTCGCTTTCAGCTCCTGACCGTTGGCCTGTTTCACAGTGAAGCTTTGCTTCTTCAACGTTGAAAACAGTTCTCTGTGCGGGCACATGTGTTTTGTACAGCCAGTGTCGATTATGAACGCGTTCCCAACATCTGGCGTGGTTCCTTTCGCCATCATAGCCTTTGCAGGTTTCACCTGGCACTTGGTACGGCTTTTGCCTGACGCCTCAGGCTTCGTAGAGCTGCTCTTCGCTCCTCTTGACTGGCGCGGCTTCCTACAGTTTCGCTGTAGATGCCCAGTCTGTCCACAATTGTAACATCGGACAGCGCTCAATGCTACAACTCGCTCCTCAGTAGCTTCAGCAGCGGGGAGATTTGAACTCTGTTCTTCCCTCCCCCTGTCCTTCACTTCCAGTGCAGCTGGAACAGTTCCTTCGCTCCCCCATCTAGGGTCAAAGCTCTCCTCAGTTTTCGATGAGCTCTTAGGAACTTGGCCAGCATCATCCTTGCTCACCCCTTCTGGGGTAGTCGTCTTTCCAGACCATGATGAATAACTGCCACTGGTCAGGGGAGATGAATAAGGCAGGGCTCCCCCCTTCTTGGCATCCATCTTGAAGCCAAGCCTCTGTCTCACTTTCCAGCCTTGCTAAAACTCCAATAGCCTCTGCTGGACTTGTTTACTGCCTTTCCAGGCAAGCTGCAAGCTGTTTCTCAGACCTTGCACAGCATCGAAGACATAGTCAAAACAAAACTTTCGCTTCCCAGGCCCTCTCTCAGAGCCATCTGCGCAGCCAGTAAATTTCCACGTGTCTGACGAGCGTCGCTTAGCAACTGTGCATACTTGAAAGCTTATCTCTAACTTTTAGCCCGAAATGCAGCATACCTTGAGCTCCGTTGCTTGGAAAACACTTTCCTCTGGGTCCAGCCGTCTGTTCAGCTTCTGGCTGCTCTCAGACGCTATTTTCTCCCTTGGAGCAGAGGAGGACAATCCACCAGCCTCTCATGCAGATGTTCGATGAATCGCAACCACCGAAAGCTGCCATATGTCAGTATCTCAGCTCACAGTCAGAGGTAAACTGGCCTTCACGGGCAAACTGAGCGAGATACTTGTTTACCTTCCGTCTGCTACTCCCGGCAGGCTAGGTCGTAAACCGGTGATTCTCCTCGTTAGATGTGAGGAGAACACACCCTCTGCTTCTCTCTCCTTGCTTTCCCCCCCAGGGAGGGGAAATGAGACAGACAGGAGTCCTATTTACATGTCTTTTATTCCTGTCATTCAGCAGTACAAAGAAACGTGACTGCACCCTTCAGACTCCATCAGAAGAGTCATAACTCCTCCCCTGTGCTTCTAGCACAGGTCAGATGACACTCTAAGCTAACATCCGGTGCTCAGTACAGAGAATAGACTCCCCCTTTTTCCCAACAGTACAGTTTGAAACAACAACATCCTGTTTTGCATTCCAGCCACCTGCAGCTGGCTTTATCATTGGTGCTTTTTCCCAGCAGATTTGAGCTGGTAACAAACATTTCTGCGATTTTTGGGTGAATGTGCATTCTAACCCGCAAAACACCAATTTGAAATGAGCCCAATCAGAGCTTCTTTTTATGTAGATGGAACCCCAAAAAACTTTTTTGCTTTCGTTTGGGGTGATGCTGGCGCACACCCAAATAACACCATGCGAATTGAAAAAAGCCCAATCAAAGCCTATTCGTCTTCTTTCTACGCATATGGAAGCGAAAAGATGGTGTTGTGTTATTTTGGTCTCATTACACACACTTTGCAATTTCTGTGTCAATGTGCATTAACAGCAAAGAACACGACTTGAAGTAAGCGAAATCCAAGATTCTTCTCTCTATGTATTTGGAAACCAAAACAACTTGTTTGGCTTTGTTTAGGCTTATTACACCGTGTCAGGGAACTGCCATCAGAGGCACGGGAGAAGGAGAGGGTCTCGGATTCTGCAGGGGAAGGTCCTAGCACTAGAGGGAGACTTAGCCGGGAAGAAGGGGAAGAGAATGAGTGTAACACCAGGGATCCAGGAGAGCAACGGGACAGGGAGGTGCAGGGGCTCCAGGACTCTTCGTTGGAAGTTAGCAAGGAGAGCCCAAGCACCCCGCTGCCCACGCCCACCCTGCGCAGGAAACTCCTGCGCAGTGAGAGGCGGAAACGATTGGGCGTCAAACAAATCTTATGTTGGCAACGTTTTAAGAAACGCCCACAGTCAGATTCTACAAGTGACTAAGAGCAGCCACGCTACCATGGGCTGCGTAGTCCGGAGGGTTTAACCAGGCAATCCGATGCTCAAACGGAGCAGGATTACGCACGAGTAACTCCCAACCATTACAGCATTCTGACTGACCCTGAAAGTTGCTCGTGCGCAACAAGCAGAAGGGGGCATCATGAGTAAGACCGGAGGAGCTGGAGCCAGGGGAGGGGCAGCTGGAGGCCAATCGCTGGAGGAGAGAAACCGCGATTTGGAAGAGCACATAGCCATCCTGACAGCGAGGCTGGAAGAACGACGGTCGCTGGATGCTCAGGGGAAACCCACCCCCATAGCGATGAAGGAGTTACGGGACTTTATCGACAAGAACCTAAAGAGAGGGTTTATAAGAGAGTCAAAAGCAGTGGGGGGCAGTCCAGTATTTTTTGTGGACAAAAAGGACACTGATAAACCGAGGCTGGTCGTGGACTTCAGGGGGGTAAATTTGGTGTCAGAACCTGTGACTTTCCCGATGCCCAGAATCGATGACATTCTGACAAGAGTGAGGAAGGGAAAGAATTTCACCAAGCTAGATCTGAGGGGGGCTTACAACTTAATCCGGATGAGAGAGGGGGATGAATGGAAGACCACCATGTTCACACCCCTGGGGGCCTTTGAATATCTCGTTATGCCTTTCGGATTACAGTCAGGCTCCGCCTGTTTTCAAGCGTTCATGCACCACGTGTTGGGGTCTGTGCTTTACAAGAACTGTGTAGCATTCCTGGACGACGTCTTGATTTATTCGGAAAATGAGGAGCAACATGTGAGAGATGTCAGGGAAGTGCTACAACATTTGCAGAAACACCAGTTGTGGGTCAAGCTAGAGAAATGTCAGTTTCATGCCCGAGAGGTGGAGTTCCTGGGGTACATGCTATCTGACAAAGGCTTAGCGATGGACCCAAGCAAGGTGCAAGCAGTATTGGAGTGGAAGACCCCAAAGACACGAAAGGATGTGCAGAGATTCCTAGGTTTTGGCAATTTCTACCGGACGTTCATCAAGAACTTCGCACACTTGACGGCCCCAATCACGGACTGTCTCAGTAGTAAGAGAAAGTTTGTGTGGACGGAGGAAGCCCAGCAATCCTTTGAAAGATTGAAGAAGGCATTCGCGTCGGAGGAACAATTACTACATGTGGATTTGGAGAAACCTATGAGGTTGGAGACGGACGCGTCAGAAAGAGCCATCGGGGCGGTTCTGTTGCAGCCAGGACTGAGCCAGCAAGAATGGAAACCGTGCGCCTTCTTCTCGAGGAAGCTGAGCAAGTCGGAACAAAACTACACCGTGTACGACCGAGAACTGCTAGCAATTTACGCCGCCTTTCGTCGGTGGCGCCATCTGCTGATAGGGGCGCAGCATAAGATCCAGGTCTGCACAGATCACAAGAACTTGGAATATTGGCGGACAGCACAGGTGCTCAACAAGAGACAGATTCGCTGGGCGCAGGAGTTTTCCAAGTTTTCTTTCGAAATCCAGTATGTGCCCGGCCAGCAAAACGTGAGAGCAAACGCTCTTTCGCGGAAACCAGAGTACTTCGAAGGAGAAGGGCCGCCGGAGACCCGCCACGTCATACCTGAGGACCGATGGGTGTGTGGGGGTACTCTAGTGGGCACGAGAGAACTGGCAGGACTCACTAGGGACGATGAATTCGCCCAGACTAAAATCAGGGAACTCCAAGAGGGGAGGGGAGCACCAGAGGGGTTTGAGGAGAAGGAAGGGGTGTTGTACGTACCGGGGGAGGCTCTAAGAAGAAGGGTACTCAAACAACTACATGACACCCCCACAGCGGGACATTTTGGGCAACACAAAACCATGATGCTGGTGACCCGACAATTTTGGTGGCCACGGGTGAGGGAAGGTGTACGTGAATATGTAAGAGGGTGTGACCGCTGCCAGAGGGCCAAAGGGGAACGCACGATGCCAGCAGGTTTGCTGGAACCCTTACCCACGCCAAACAAACCCTGGGAGGTGGTGTCAATTGATTTCATGACGGATTTGCCCAAATCAAGGGGAAAAACAGCAGTGATGGTAGTAGTAGACTTGCTAACCAAAATGTGCCACTTTATCGCCTGCTCCCATGCGGTGACGGCGGAAGAAACGGCACGGTTGTTTGTAGAACACATTTTTAGGCTGCATGGCGCCCCCTTGAGGGTTTTATCTGACCGCAGAAAACAATTTACTTCCCGGTTCTGGAGGAAGCTCATGAGCCTACTGCAAGTCGAGGTAAGCTTCTCGACAGCGAGACACCCAGAAACCAATGGGCAGGCGGAAAGGGCAAACAGTGTACTCCAGCAATACTTACGCTGCTTCGTTAGCGAAAGGCAGAATGATTGGGTAGAGAAACTAGCGCTAGCAGAATTTGCGTACAATAATGCTGAACATGTGTCCACCAGTATGAGCCCCTTCTTGGCCAATTATGGGTGTCATCCCAGGGCTTTCCTGGGCAATGAGGAACAGAGCTGGAGTGTACCTGCTGCTGAACAGTTTGTGGAAGAAATGGAAGCGTTACATCAACAGCTCAAGATGAACCTAGAAAGGGCTAAAGCCAGTTACAAGAAGCAAGCAGATAAACACCGGAGGGAAGGGGAAACCATTAGGGTGGGGGATCGCGTGTGGTTGTCCACTCAAGGGTTACCCTTTAAGGGAGGGTGCAAGAAGTTGCAGCCCACAAGACTGGGCCCGTTTGAAGTTATACAACAGATAAACCCAGTGGCGTTCAAGCTCAGGTTGCCCAACAACATGAAAATACATCCCGTGTTCCACAGGTCCTTGCTCTCACCGCACAGAGAGGGGCGGGAATTAGAGGGGCGGGAGGTAGAAGTCTTGCCACAACCACAGGTAGAAGAGAGGGAACACCAGAGCTCGGCCGCAGAGATAGTGGATTCAAGGTGGCGAGGGCGGCAGGTGCAGTACTTGGTGGCGTGGGAAGGAGAGCCCTGGTCGGAAAACACGTGGGTGCCGGCAGAGGCAGTTGGCGACGAGCATATGGTAGAAGTCTTCCACCGACGGTTCCCAGATAAACCCAAGCCCTTAGAGCGATTCTGGGAAGAACAGTTCGGCACGACGGAGGAGGAAGAGAGTTTCGAAGGTTTTTCAGAATCCGAAGAAGAATCGGATTGGGAGAGTCATTCCTTGGGTGGGAACCTTAGCAGGTGGGAAGAGGTGTTCACACCCACAGATGAGGAGGACAGCTCTTTCAGGGGTTTCCTTGGCTCGCCGACCAGAGAAGAGGCTGCAACAGAGCCCCCGGGTCGGAGGGGGAGTGAAGGGGGCCCTGGGAGGGAGGTGGATGTCAGGGGACTGCCATCAGAGGCACGGGAGAAGGAGAGGGTCTCTGATTCTGCAGGGGAAGGTCCAAGCGCTAGAGGGAGACTTAGCCGGGAAGAAGGGGAAGAGAATGAGTGTAACACCAGGGATCCAGGAGAGCAACGGGACAGGGAGGTGCAGGGGCTCCAGGACTCTTCGTTGGAAGTTAGTGAGGAGAGCCCAAGCACCCCGCTGCCCACGCCCACCCTGCGCAGGAGACTCCCGCGCAGTGAGAGGCGGAAACGATTGGGCGTCAAACAACTCTTATGTTGGCAACGCTTTAAGAAACGCCCACAGTCAGATTCTACAAGTGACTAAGAGCAGCCACGCTACCATGGGCTGCGTAGTCCGGAGGGTTTAACCAGGCAACCCGATGCTCAAACAGAGCAGGATTACGCACGAGTAACTCCCAACCATTACACACCGCTTTGCTATTTGTGGGTGAATGAACACCGAAAGAGCAATCAAAGCTTATTCGTCCTTTTTCTATTGACATGTTACCATATGTTTACCTATGGTTGATTTGGGCTGGTAACAAACATTTCTGCGATTTTGGGGTGAATGTGCATTCTAACCCCAAAAACACCAATTTGAGGACCACTGGTGTGAAATTTACGGCATGTAATGCCCTGAAAGAAAATATTATGAAAATGATTTACAGGTGGTACATGACCCTAATCAAGCTTGCAAAAATATATCATTTGCCAGACAATAAGTGTTGGAATTGTAAAGAAACTGAAGGAAAATTCTTTCACCTATGGTGGACGTGCCCAAGGGTTAAGGCTTTCTGGGAAATGAAATATAATTGTCAGGGGCTCAGGAGCAGAGGTACAGGGGAGAGAGGAGATGGAGAGCGAAGGGGAGACTTTAGAGATGAGGAGGAGAAAGTAGGCTTCATAATAACTCATCTGCATGGGGAAGCTAAATCGTGGCTGCGCAATTTATGGCGCTGTCAGGGGTTCAGGAGCAGAGGCACATGGGAGGCAGGAGAGGGAGGACTATTGGGAAGAGTCCGAGGACAGCGAGGAAGAGGAGGACGGTGGCCCGAGGGATTCCATGAGCCTTTCCAGCGAATCGGGGGATTCCCAGGAGGGGGTGCCTGTAGCCAAGACAAGAGGAGCCCCAGGGGGGACTCATCAGGGGGAAGGAGCAAATAGGGAATCCCGAAGCAGCAGCAGGAGATCGGGACCGGCTTCCCCTCCAGAGCGTAGCGGAGGGGGAGGGAGGTTCCAGTGTGTCAGGGGAAGCAGCTCCACCAGCAACAGCAGCTCCACCAGCAACAACACCAGCAACAGCAACAAAAGAAAAGAGGCTCAATTACAGGCGTAACTCCTACAGGAATAACAGGACAAGAAAAAGTGACAGCTGCCTCTATGGAGTCAGTGACACAAGCGTTACTCAAGATAAATCAATCTTTGGAGACCTTGACAAAGCAGAGTACAGAAAATACACAGAAATTAACAGAACTAACAGCAAGATTGGACTTGAATACAGAATCTATAAACAGGCTGGTTCAAGAAAATTCTGCAACACGTAAAATTGCAGAGGAAGCTAGAACTATTGCTGGAGAGACTCAAGAGAACTTAGAACCGATTGCTAAAAAGGTTCATGAACATGATGTAACTCTGGCTTTGTGGGAATTACAGAGAAAGGAAAGAAATCTGAAATTAAGACTGATTCCCGAGAGCGAAGGAGACAACCTGGTGGAGTTTTTAACACAAGAGTTTGCTGGTTTCTGGGAAGACTTGGAGGAGGAAGAATTTAAGATTACAACAGCATTTAGACTGGGCAGAAGACAGAACAGAAAGACCCCGAGGGACTGTTTGATTACCCTTAGATCTAAGGAAGAAAGAGATAAAATATTAAAATTACACTACCAAAAGGCCTTGCAAATTGAAAATTCATCCATACAGATTTTTAAAGACATCCCTAAACATATCTTGGAGTTGAGAACATTCTATAAGGATTTGGTTTACCTGCTGAAGAAGAACATCATCCCTTTCAGGTGGGAGTTCCCACAAGGACTGTCTTTTGACTATAAGGGAAAGAAGGTGAAAATAAAGACAATACAAGACAAAGAGAGATTCTTGGAAAGAAACCAAGAGGACTTACAGAAGGGAACTGTGGATCCAATTGCAGAACAAAGGAGAGCACTAGACATTCTGAACCTATCGTTTGGACTTAACCCATCACCATCAGAGGAAGAGCAACAACTTGGAGCGGTTGGAGGAGTAACAGAAAAATAACAAGACGGCTCTGCAATTCCTTAGCTGGACTTGTAATGGGCTGAACATGCCTTTGAAGAGACGTCAAGTGTTTCATATTTTGAAAAGAGAACAATTGGACTTGATTTGTTTACAAGAAACCCATGTAACCAGAGCACACAGGAAACTACTCATAAATAAAAGATTAGGACAAGAATTCATTTCATCGGATAAAGTTAAGAAAAGAGGAGTCGTGATCTATGTAAAAGAGAAATGGGTTCCAAAAATGATGTTTAAAGATGAACAAGGAAGATATCTGGCAGTTGAAATACAAGGAGAAAAATTCTTAATAGTTGGAATTTATGCACCAAATGAAGGCAAGGCGGAATTCTTCAAGAAACTTCATGAAACTCTGATGGACTATTTGGATTACAATATGATAATTATGGGAGACATGAACGGTGTAGTTTCTACAAATATGGACAAGGCACAAAGACTGACAATCTCCAAGGAAGGGAGACTTCCGAAGACCTTCTTTGAAATGACGGAAAATATGGACCTAATAGACATATGGAGAACAAGGAACCCTCTTGAGAGAGAGGGAACTTTTTTCTCTCAAGCAATGATGACCTGGACCAGAATTGATCAAATTTGGATCACTAGTGGGATGGCTCCAAAGATTAGGAGGGTTGAAATCTGCCCAAAAACTTGCTCCGACCATAACGCCGTGAAGATGGAAATGAAACTTACAACAACTGGTCAATTTAGATGGAGGATGAATGACACCCTGTTTCGAGATAAGGAGATCCACATGAAGGCCCAAAAAACTTTAAAGGACTATTTTGAAATAAATCTAAAGGCCGATGTGGAAAAAAGAGTGATCTGGGACGCAAGTAAAGCTGTGGTGCGAGGATTCTTGATTCAACAAAATTCAATAAAAAAGAGAAAGCAGAATGAGAAGAAGGAAAAGATTTTGGAAAAGATAAAAGAAGGAGAGAAAAAATTAAGATCAAAACCAAAGTCCCAGAAGATTTTGAGAGAGATTAAGTTATATCAAACACAATATATGGAATTGATGAATCAAGAGATTGAATGGAAGATAAAGCAAATGAAACAAAAAACATTCGAATCGGCAGATAAATGTGGCAAACTTCTGGCATGGCAATTGAAGAAAAGGCAGAAACTAAATACAGTTACAAGCCTAGAAGTGGATGGAAAGAACATATCTAAACCCAATGAGATTAGAAACTGTTTTCTGAGTTATTTCAAAAAACTTTATTCTCAAGGACCACAAAATGAAGAGGACATAGATAAATTCCTTAAAAAATATGGATTACAAAAAATCTCTCATCAAAGCAAGGTGGATTTAAACCAGAGAATAACAGAACAAGAGATAGAGGGTGCCATTCAAGACATGCAATTGGGCAAGTCTCCAGGGCCAGATGGACTGACTTCCAGATACTATAAATCTTTGAAGGAGTGGTTGGTTCAACCGTTAAAGGAAGTCTGCAACGAGATTTCAGAGGGGGAAAAGGCACCAGAATCGTGGAAAGAAGCGTATATTTCACTCATACCAAAGACAGAGACTCATACCAAAGAAAGAGACTTAAGAACTACCGCCCAATATCATTACTTAATGTGGATTATAAAATTTTTGCAGACATTTTGGCAAAAAGACTTAAAAGAGTGTTGATGGAGAAGATTCATAAGGACCAAGCAGGCTTTCTCCCAAAAAGGCACTTATCGGACAATGTAAGGAATATAATAGACATTCTGGAATTGCTAGAGGTGAACATAAACACTAAAGCAGTGCTGATTTTTGTGGACGCGGAGAAAGCCTTTGACAATATTTCTTGGAGTTTTATGAAAAAGAATCTTCATGGGATGGGGGTAGGCCAAGGTTTTGAGAATGGTATGGGTGCAATATATTCTGAACATAAAGCTAAGCTGATTGTAAATAATGTGATAACGGAGGAACTTAAGATAGAAAAAGGAACACGACAGGGGTGCCCAATTTCTCCATTGCTTTTCATTTCTGTTCTGGAGGTGTTGCTGAATATGATTAGAAATGACCAGCAGGTTAAAGGTGTACAGGTCGGAGCTAAACATTACAAGTTAAGGGCATTCGCAGATGACTTAGTATTGACCTTACAAGAGCCAAACACTAGTACGAAAAGAGTGTTGGAGATAATTCAACAATTTGGCCAGGTAGCCGGACTTAAACTGAACAAACAAAAAACTAAAGTCTTAGAAAAAAATTTGACAGTCATGGAGAAGGAGAAATTTCAAGAAGAGACAGGTTTGACAGTGGTTAAGAAGGTGAGATACCTAGGGGTTCATTTGACATCTAAAAAATTGAACTTGTATAAGGACAACTATGAAAAATGTTGGTCAGAAATTAAAAAAAGATCTAGAAATATGGTCAAATCTAAAATTGTCAATGTTAGGCCGAATTGCAGTTATTAAGATGAATGTATTGCCTAGAATGCTATTTTTGTTTCAAACTTTGCAGGTTCTTGACAAGATGGACTGTTTCAAGAGGTGGCAGAAAGACATTGTGAGATTTGTCTGGCAGGGCAAAAAGCCCAGAATAAAATTTAAAATACTTACAGATGCAAAAGAAAGAGGGGGATTTGCCCTGCCGGACTTAAAACTGTACTATGAAGCAGCAGCGTTTTGCTGGCTGAAAGAGTGGATGCTCCTCGAGAATACAGATATCTTGGATTTAGAAGGCTTTAATAATACATTTGGTTGGCATGCATATCTATGGTATGATAAAATCAAAGTGCATAAGGCCTTTAAAAATCACATTGTCAGAAAAGCGTTGTTTAATGTTTGGATAAGATATAAAGATTTGTTGGGGGAAAAAACCCCTAGATGGTTGTCACCCTTGGAGGCTAAGGCACTGAAGAAACTTAATATGGAGGTCGGATGGCCAAAGTATTGGGAAATTTTGGAACAGGATGGAGATAAATTGAAATTACAAAGTCATGAGAAATTGAAACCTAAAGTACGAGATTGGCTCCAATATTACCAAATAATGGAGGTTTACAAACAGGACAGGAAAATTGGCTTCCAGGTGGAAAAATCAAAATTAGAGACTGAACTGTTAGAACCCAATACCAAGAATTTGTCAAGAATGCATAATTAGCTGCTGAAATGGAATACACAAGATGAAACAGTTAAATCAGCTATGATTAAGTGGGCACAGGACATTGGTCATAACATTATGTTTGCTGACTGGGAATGGTTGTGGAACACCGGTATTAAATTTACGGCATGTAATGCCTTAAAGGAAAACATTATGAAAATGATCTATAGGTGGTACATGACCCCAGTCAAGCTAGCAAAAATCTACCATTTGCCTGATAACAAGTGTTGGAAATGTAAAGAAACTGAAGGTACTTTCTATCACCTTTGGTGGACATGCCCGAAGATTAAGGCTTTCTGGGAAATGATATATAATGAAATGAAAAAGGTACTTAAATGTACTTTCCCTAAGAAACCAGAGGCCTTTCTCTTGGGCATTGTCGGCCAATTGGTGTCAAAGAAAGATAGAACTTTCTTTATGTATGCTACAACAGCAGCAAGAATACTTATCGCAAAGTATTGGAAGACACAAGATTTACCCACCCTGGAAGAATGGCAGATGAAAGTGATGGACTACATGACATTGGCTGAGATGACTGGCAGAATCCGTGACCAGGGAAAGGAGACGGCGGAAGAAGAATGGAAGAAATTTAAAATCTATCTTAAGGACTATTATAAACTTGATGAATGTTAGAATGTCGAGGTTTTGAGAAAGAAAGGGTTACAGTGATATAAGATTAGACTGAAGGAAAGATTAAGAGGACAGAGGCTTGAGAGAAATAATTAGAAGTTGCTAAAAATTTTGGACATCGGGATGCAGAAAGGGGAGGTATGGGGGAGTCTGAGAAACAAGGTTTATGAAAAAAAGATTATGAAACTATACGTGTTTGTATGTCTTTGTATATGTTTGTATTGTTTTTAAAAAAATTGTAAAACCAATAAAAAAAAATTATAATAAAAAAAAGGGGGAAGCAGCTCCGTCGGCAGGAACGGAGGGGAGGTCAGAACAAGCTATCCTCCCGGAAGGGGAGGGGAGCAGTGAGAGGAGTGATGTAACGATCAGGAGAAAGGTTGGAAGCTGGGCGCGCGCGCCAAGTTCAAATGTGCAAGTGCGCGGGGAAACGGAGAGCCCGGGGGAGGAGCCAGGTCCCAAAGCCCGCAGGAGAGCCATCTGTGGATTCAGCGTCAGAGGAATCCAGGAGGGGTGAAACTCCAGCGGGCAGAAAGACCCTGTGGAAAAGGAAAGACAGGAGGAGGTGGAGCAAAGCAAGCATCTTAAACTGGTGCAGGGGAGGGACTGATTCAGAGGGGACTTCAGCGGTCTAGCGTTACGGACGTGGGGCTGCGTGCCTCGGCTGTGAAACGAAAAATGAACTGCAATAAAATTTCTGTATATAAAGAGAGACTGGCGTTGGTCCTTTGTGAGCTGGGACCTGAGGCAGCCCTGACAGTAAGTCCCCTCTCTGTACGTAAAAAAATTTTTTTTGCAAGCTCACGAAGGTTGGCAGAGATGACTGCGGAGGAGCAACTAACAGAACTGCGAAATGCAGTAGCGGAGCTTTCCACGGCAGTACTGATCTCCAAAAAGACAGGAGAGGAAGCAGAAGCGCGATGCCAGGATCTGCAAGCCAGGTGGGAGCGTGCATGCAAAGAAGGGTTCCCGGGGCCCAGGTCAGAGGGAATTGGACTCGGCTGGCAGGGGGGCAGTTTAGTAGCCCACTTCGATGGGAACCTGAAGCATTATCCCAGTTTCAGAGCTGACGTCTTATATGCGCTGCATTTGCTTCGGAAGGATTTTAGAGATGAGGAGGAGAGAGTAGGCTTCATTGTATCCCACTTGCATGGGGAAGCTAAAGCCTGGCTACGCAATTTATGGCGCGAAGATGGTCCTGCCCGCAGGGATTCTGACGCATTTATCGCGGCCATGGACGCTTGTTTCCAATCTACCGTGGACATTGATGTGGCAAGGCGCGAGATGCATGGATTGAGGCAAGGCAAGGCTACAGTACGACAGTACCATTCCCGCTTTTTTGCATTGCTGAATGTGCTGGGCTGGGAAAAGGACTCCGTGGCAGTGAGAGATTTGTTCTGGGAGGGACTCAATGGCTCCGTAAAGGATGAGTTGGCAAGGGGGGACAGACCTCAAACCCTCGCAGACATCATGCAGAGAGCGCTCACGATAGGAGTGCGCCACGAAGAACGCCCTTGGCACAGTGATGAGGGTCGCCAGGTGCGTGCACCGGCTAGAGCGTCTCCTTTTCTTCCCAGGGACCTGGGACGTACGCATCCCTCGCCTCCGCTGAGGGAGGGGGAGGAACCGATGGAGCTTGGTGGTGCCAAGGCTCAGACAGCAGCCGGAGCCCCAGCGCCCGGAGCAGTCAAGACTAAGCCTCCTAGAGGGAGCAGGAAGTGCTACATCTGTGACAGTGCGCAACACATGGCCAAAGAGTGTCCCCAGAGGCTCCAGAAGCACACTTCAGCCTTAGCAACAGTAACAGAGGCAGCTCACCACGGAGAGCAGTTTCAGGGAAATGACAGTGCCTGGCTGGAAGCAGAGATGCTGGGGCTCAGCCAGGCAAGTCAGTAAAGCAGTCCCCAGCGATTTTGCAGCCTACAGACCCCCTACCACCCAAGCCAGTGGTGCAACTCACTGCAACTCTCCAGTTACCTAATGGACTCACCCTGGAAGTCCCTGTTAGCATTGACTCCGGTAGCAACGCAGACTTCATGGGGGTGCAGTTCATCAAGGAACATCGCATAGCGCTTCTACCAGCCACGCTGCCCTTAAACGTTGTCACAGTCGATGGCAGGAAGCTGCTGGGCGGGCAGGTGGTACAACAGACACCACCCATGGTGATGCAGATTGGGAATCACCGCGAGGTCATCAGTTTCAACGTCACCCGCCTGTCAGACACGCCTATAGTGTTGGGCATGAGTTGGCTGGATAGACACAGCCCGTCATTAGCGTGGTACCAGCGACAACTCACCTTTGGTTCATCCTACTGCGCACAGCACTGCATCCAGCCCGGCCAGGAAGCGGAGGGCCAGGAGGAAGGGCAGCAGCTGCACCTGGGCATGGTGCAGTCGGTGCCCCACAAGTACAGGGGGTTTTTGGAGGTCTTCTGCGAAAAGGAAGCTGACCAGTTGCCCCCCCACCGGCCCTACGACTGCGCAATTGACCTCTTGCCAGGAGCGACGCTGCCGACTGCGAAGCTGTATTCCATGTCCGAGGACGAGATGCAGGAGCTCAGGGAGTTCATAGAGCACAATTTGAAGCGGGGATTCATCCAAGAATCCAAGGCAGTGGGGGGCAGTCCTGTGTTTTTCGTGAAGAAGGACACGCCCCCAAAAAGGCTCATCGTAGACTTTAGGGCCATAAACTCGATGACAAAGCCCAAGGCATTTCCCATGCCTAAGATTGACGACTTGCTCGCGACGGTGCGAAAGGGGAAGATCTTCACCAAGCTGGATCTGCGCGGCGCGTACAATCTCATACGCATGAGGGAGGGTGATGAGTGGAAGACGGCCATGTTTACGCCGTTGGGCACCTATGAATACAAAGTTATGCCGTTTGGCCTCCAAAATGGCTCCCACTGTTTCCAAGCATTCATGCACCACGTGCTAGCGGGACTCCTTTATAAGAAGTGCGTATGCTTCCTCGACGACATCCTGATCTTCTCGGAATCGCCGGAGGCTCACGAGAGTGACGTAAAGGAGGTCCTGCAGAGGCTAAGGGAGCACAGACTCTACGCCAAACTGGAGAAGTGCCAGTTCGACGTGACGGAGGTGGATTTTCTGGGCTACAGGCTGTCCGACAAGGGACTCGCCATGGACAGCGCCAAGGTCCGCGCGGTGTTGGACTGGAAGAGCCCACACAATCGGAAGGAAGTCCAGAGGTTCGTCGGCTTCGCCAACTTTTACCGCAAGTTCATCAAAGGTTTCGCGAAAGAGACGGCGGCTATCACGGACACCCTCAGTTCCAAGAAGAAAAAGTTCATATGGACGGACCAGGCGGAGCAGTCCTTTCGGAGACTTAAGAGCCTCTTCGTGTCCGAAGAACAGCTGCTACACGTGAATCCCAGCAGGCCCATGCGGGTTGAGACTGTCGCATCGGACAGAGCGGTGGGGGCGGTCCTCTTGCAGCAAGATCCGCAAGGGAACTGGAGGCCTTGCGCGTTCTACTCCAGAAAGCTCAGCAAGTCAGAGCAGAACTACACCATCTGGGACAGGGAGTTGCTGGCCATTCATGCAGCATTCAAGGCGTGGAGGCACTTCCTCATCGGAGCCAGACACACTGTGCAGGTCCGCACGGACCATAAGAACCTAGAGTATTGGCGCACGGCGAAGCTCCAGAGCCAGAGGCACATACACTGGGCGGAGTTTTTTGCGGATTTCGACTTCAGGATAGAGTACATCCCAGGAGACAACAATGTCATAGCAGATGCGCTCTCCAGGAAACCCCAGTATCTCGAGGAAGCGGCACCAGTGGCGGCCAAGCACATTTTCGCACCGCAGGCATGGGCATGTGCTTCAGCCGCCGTGGACCTGTACGCAGTGCGTCGCGCGCTGCAGACGGATCCGTTCGCGCAATCCAAGATGGAGGAACTGCGGAGGGGCACAGCAAAGGACGGCGATTTCCAGATACGCGACGGCCTGCTAACCCGCAAAGGTGCTCTCTACGTGCCGGGGGACGATCTCCGCGCGAAGGTCCTGCAGCAGTTGCACGACGCACCCAGCGCGGGTCACTTCGGCAAGGAGAAGACGGCGGACTTAGTAGCCAGGGACTTTTGGTGGCCCCAGATGCGAGGAGAGGTCGCGGATTACGTCGCCAGGTGTGACACTTGCCAGAGATCCAAACCAGTGCACAAGAAGCCAGCGGGACTACTGGAACCGCTGGAGACGCCACTACAGCCGTGGGAGAGGGTGGTGCTGGACTTTGTTACTGATCTACCCAGTTCGCGAGGCAAGACGGTGGTACTTGTGGTTGTAGACCTGTTCACCAAGATGGCGCATTTCATTCCTTGCACGAAGGTGGCCACAGCGGAACAGACCGCCAAGCTGTTCATAGACCACGTGTTCAGGGTTCACGGCTTGCCACGGTCCATCCTGTCCGACCGGGGCCGCCAATTCATTTCCAGTTTCTGGCAGAAGTTCCTGGGTATCCTGAACGTCAAGCTCAACTTAGCGTCGGCGAGGCATCCGCAGACCAACGGCCAAGCGGAGAGGGTCAACGCCATCATGCAGCAGTACCTGCGATGTTACGGCAATCAACAGCCTGCGACTTGGGTGGACTACCTACCGCTGGCCGAGTTTGCCTACAACAACACGAAGCACGCGTCAACGGGGGTGACACCGTTCTGCGCCAACAATGGGCGACATCCCAGAACCTTCCCGGGGTTGGAGACGACGGCGCAGGGGGAGCCGCAGGGAGCTGAGCACTTAGCAGCAGAATTGCAGGAGGTCCACGAGGAACTCCGACGGCACTTGGAGCTAGCTAAACACGCCTACAAGGAGCAGGCAGACAGGCACAGGAGGGCAGGGGAAGACATCCAGGTGGGGGACTGGGTATGGTTAGCGGCCCAGGCAGTGCCGGCCAAGTCGTTAGCTAAGAAGAAGCTAGGACACAAACAGCTAGGGCCATACCAAGTTGAGGCCAGGATCAATCCTGTAGCTTTTTGGTTGACTCTCCCAGAAGGTTCCAGAATGCACCCGGTCTTTCATAGGTCGGTGCTCACACCCTACAAGGCCCCACACAGGTTTCAGGAGCCAGGGACAGCACCAGACCCACGCAGAAAGTCACCAGAGGGGGGGAAGTCACTGAGGGCCACGACATTCAACGAGGTCACGGAGATTCTGGACTCGAGATGGGGGGAGGAGGGAGTAGAATATCTCCTCGCCAGGGAGGGTACCCCGGCCAGCGCCAACAGTTGGGTGCCGGATTATGCTCTGGAGGAACCGCTTCTCAAAGACGAGTTCCATGCACTCTTCCCACACAGGCCCATGCCAGCGGATTATTTCGACAGCTGGCTTTTTACGCCCACACTTTCCGCCAGCACGTTCCAGGGGTTCTCCTCCGCAGAGGAGACTCCGCCGGAATCGAGCCCTCCAAGGGGATTGTGCTCTTTTTTTATATATATATAAATTTTTTATTGGTTTTACAGCATTTTTTAAACAATACAAACAAATAAAAGGACAAACAAACATGTATAATTTCCTAACCTTTTTTTCATTACCCTCATTTCTCAGACTCCCCCATACCTCCCCTTTCTGCATCCCAATTTCCAAGATTATTTCAGCAGCTTCTAAATAATTTTATCAAATATGTGTCCTCATAGTCTTTTCTTCAACTTATTCTTATGTCACTGTAATCCCTTTTTCTTTCTCAACACCTCGACATTTTAGCATTCATCAATTTTATAATAGTTCTTAAGATAAATTTTAAATTTCTTCCAATCCTCTTCCGCCGTCTCTTTCCTCTGATCACGGATTCTGCCAGTCATCTCAGCCAATGTCATATAGTCCATCACTTTCATCTGCCATTCTTCCAAGGTGGGTAGATCTTGTGTCTTCCAATACTTTGCGATAAGTATTCTTGCTGCTGTTGTAGCATACATAAAGAAAATTCTATCTTTCTTTAACACCAATTGGCCGACAATGCCCAAGAGAAAGGCCTCTGGTTTCTTTTTCTTTTTTTTAATAATATTTTTATTTGCTTTTTTCCAGGGTCAGAATACATCGTCAATAACACAACAGAAGCGATTTTACAGAAAGAAAGAAAAAATTAAATACAAGAAAATTCACTTTTCCAAATCTTTTTTCATAGTCAACTGGACTTCCCCACATCTTCCATCCCCTGTTTTCTTTACAATAAAAAAATAAACAGCAAATTGATACCTTGTTTCATGTGTTTTTGTACTTTCATCTAATTATATACTCTAAAATTTAAACTTTTCACAGTCATAACTTAATTTCCATCATTTTCAGATCTCAATACTGAAGCATGTTTTTCCCAAAACTTAGCAAATTCTCAACATTCATATAACTTATAATGTTTTTGTAGATAGTCCTTAATTTTTTTCCAATCCTCTTCCACTGCCTCTTCTCCCAGGTCTCGGATTCTGCCAGTCATTTCGGCTAGTTCCATGTAGTCCATCAGTTGCGTATGCCACTCTTCCAGCGTGGGAAGCTCCTGTGCCTTCCAATATTTGGCTATAAGGATTCTTGCTGCTGTAGTTGCATATAAAAAGAAAGTTCTATCCTTCTTTGACACTCTCTGGCCTACAATGCCCAGGAGGAAGGCCTCTGGTTTCTTATGGAAGGTATACTTAAATACCTCTTTCAACTCGTTATAAATCATTTCCCAAAAGGCCTTCACCCTCGGGCATGTCCACCAGAGGTGGAAGAATGTTCCTTCAGCCTCCTTACATTTCCAACATTTATTATCTGACAGATGGTATATCTTTGCCAGTTTGACTGGGGTCATGTACCACCTGTACATCATTTTCATAATGTTTTCTTTTAAGGCACTACATGCCGTAAATTTCATACCGGTGGTCCATAACCTTTCCCAGTCTTCAAACATAATGTTGTACCCAATGTCTTGTGCCCATTTTATCATGGCTGATTTAACTGTCTCATCTTGAGTGTTCCGTTTAAGCAGCAAGTTATACATTCTTGAAAGCACTTTCGTCTTAGGTTCAAGTAGTTCTGACTCTAATTTTGATTTTTCCACCTGGAAACCAATTTTTTTATCCTTTTTAAAAATCTCTAGAATTTGGGCATAGTGAAACCAGTCTCGCACCTTTCCTTTCAATTTTTCAAAACTCTGCAACCTCCAAGTATCACCAACTCTTTCTATTATCTCACAGTATTTTACCCAGCCACTCTCCATGTTAATTAGTTTTCTGGTCTTAGCCTCCATCGGTGATAACCACCTCGAGGTCTTATTTTCAAGTAAGTCCTTATATTTAGTCCAGACAATGAATAAAGCTTTCCTGACAATATGGTTTTTGAACAATTTGTGAGACTTTACCTTGTCGTACCACAAATATGCATGCCACCCAAAAGCATTGTTAAACCCTTCCAGATCTAGGACATCAGTGTTTTCTAACAAAAACCAATCCTTCATCCAGCAGAAGGATGCAGCTTCATAATACAACCTTAAGTCCGGCAGGGCAAATCCCCCTCTTTCCTTTGCGTCTGTTAGTATTTTAAATTTTATTCGGGGCTTTTTGCCCTGCCAGACAAACTTCATAATATCCCTCTGCCACTTTCCAAAACACTCCACTCTGTCCACGATCTGAAGGGTTTGGAACAGAAACAACATTCTTGGCAATACATTCATCTTAACTGCTGCAATTCTTCCCAACAAGGAAAGTTTCAATCTTGACCAAGTTTCTAAGTCCTTTTTAATTTCAGACCAACATTTTTCATAATTATCTTTGAACAAATTCAAATTTTTCCCAGTCAAATTAACCCCCAGGTATTTCACTTTTGTAACCACATTTAATTCTGTTTCCTTCTGAAACCCATCCATTTCTGAAGGTGTCAAGTTTTTTGCCAAGACCTTAGTTTTTTGTCTATTCAACTTGAATCCCGCCACCCGACCAAACTCAGAAATTAGTTCTAAAGCTCTTTTTGTACTAGGTTCTGGCTCCTGTAATGTCAAAACCAAATCATCTGCAAAAGCCTTCAGTTTATATTGTTTTCCTCCGACCTGTATTCCTTCCACCCGCTGATCCTTCCTAATCAAGTTCAGCAACACCTCCAGGACAGAAATAAATAACAAGGGTGATAAGGGGCACCCCTGTCGTGTCCCTTTTTCAATTTTGAACTCCTCTGTCACCACATTGTTTACTATCAATTTAGCTTTTTGTTCTGAATAGATTGCTTCAATACCATTTTGGAACGCCCTTCCCACTCCCATCCCTTCCAAGTTTTTCTTCATAAATTTCCAGGATATATTGTCAAAGGCCTTCTCAGCGTCTATGAAAATCAAAACTGCTTTCGTGCTCAAATTTGTCTGTAGTAACTCCAAAACATCAACAATATTCCTGGTGTTGTCAGACAAATGCCTACCAGGGAGAAAGCCTGCTTGGTCCTTATGAATTACTTCGTTTAAAACTTTTTTCAGTCTATTTGCCAAAATATCAGCAAAAATTTTGTAATCCACGTTTAGGAGTGAGATGGGACGGTAGTTCTTAAGTTGGGTCTTTTCAGATTCCAATTTTGGTATCAAAGTGATGAATGCCTCTTTCCACGATTCTGGTGCCCCCTTCCCTTCCATAATTTGGTTGCATACCTCCATTAGTGGCTGGGCCAAATATTCCTTCAATGTCTTATAATATTTGGAGGTAAGTCCATCTGGGCCTGGGGATTTGCCCAATTGCATATTCTGAATGGCACTTTCAATTTCCTGTTGTGTTATTTTGTAATTCAGGGCTGTTTGTTTATCTTGTGTTAGTTTTTGCAGGCCATGGCTTTTTAAAAATTTGTTTATCTCGGTCTCTACTTGGGGTCCTTGAGTAAACAATTTTTTAAAGTATCTCTGGAAACACTTTCTAATTTCTTCTGGTTTCTGAATACATTCTCCTTCAACCTCCAGATTGGTAACAAAGTTCAATTTTTGTCTCTTTTTCAGCTGCCATGCCAGCAGCTTCCCACATTTATTTGCCGATTCGAATGATCTTTGTTTCATCTGTTTAATTTTCCATTCAACTTCTTGATTTATCAATTTCGCATATTGTGCTTGATGGAATTTTATTTCTCTTAGAACTTCTTTTGATTTTGGATTTAGTCTCAACTTTTTCTCTCCGTCTCTTATCTTCTCCAAAATCTTGTCCTTTTTACCATTCCAGAGTTTTTTCTTGATGGTATTCTGTTGTATCAGGAACCCTCTCATAACAGCTTTACTCGCGTCCCAGATTATTTTCTTTTCCACCGAAGTATTCAAATTTATTTCAAAGTAATCTTTCAACGTTTTTTGGGCCTTCTTCACAATCTCCTGATCTCTAAACAAAGAGTCATTCATTCTCCATCTGAAGGATCCAGCTGGTGTAAGTCTCAAGTCTATTTTCAGAGCGTTATGGTCGGAGCAAGTTTTGGGGCAGATCTCTATTTTTTTAGTCTTAGGTGCCAGTCCTCTAGACATCCAGATTTGGTCGATTCTTGTCCAAGATAGGTGGGCCTCAGAAAAGAATGTTCCCTCTTTACCTAGAGGGTTCTTTGTCCTCCAAATATCAATCAAGTCCATATTGTCTGTAAGTTCAAAAAAAGTCTTTGGTAGTCTGCCATCTTTAGTCAAGTTTTGATTTTGTGACTTATCCATGTATGTGGAGACAACCCCATTCATATCTCCCATCAGAATGATGTTAGTATAGTCAATATGGTCCAGCATTATCTCATGCAGCTTCTTATAAAATTCCGATTTCCCCTCGTTTGGTGCGTAGATTCCTACTATCAAAAATTTTTCTCCTTGTGATTTTATTTCGATCGCCAAAATTCTTCCTTGTTCATCTTTAAACACAAACTTTGGTGCTAGGCTCTCCTTTGCATATATCACTACTCCTCTTTTTTTGACCTTGTCTGATGAAATAAATTCTTGGCCTAGTCTCTTGTTGATTAACACTCTCCTGTGGAGCCTAGTCACATGTGTTTCTTGAAGGCAAATGACGTCTAATTGTTCCTTCCTCAATATATGAAAAATCCTTTTCCTTTTTTCAGGAGAATTTGCGCCATGAATGTTCCAACTAAAAAGCTGCAGAGACATCCTGGACCAATTTGTCAACCAATAGGGTTGTCTTCCTTGTCGTCTATGCCTGGAAGTGGATCTGGTTTTGCACCAGGCGTAGGAGGTGGCCAAGTACCTGCTATTCCTTTCCGAAGGTCCTCCCCGTGATCGTTTAGGAACTTTTCTTGCTCCTCTGCTGTTCTGATTCTTACCTTCTTCCCTTTCAAAGTAAAAGATAGTCCTTGAGGAAATTCCCACCTGTAAGGGATTGTGTTGTTTCTCAGTAAGCTTGCCAGGTCTTTATATGTAGTTCTTAAATCCAGCAACTGTTTTGGTATATCTCTGAAGATTTCTGCTGTCTTTCCCTGAATCACCAATGAATTTTTAAAATGCAGGCCGAATATATTATCTTTTTCTTGCTTGGATCTCAAAATGATCAAGCAGTCTCTTGGTTTGTCTTTCTTGGCCACTCTTCCCAATCTAAAGGCGGTGACAATTTTAAAGTCCTTTTCTTCTGCCAGACCCCAGAACTTGGATATTTCTGTTGTCAAAAAGCCAATCAGATCTTCTTTTTCTAGTTCTGGGATATTTCTAAGCCTGAGATTACTTTCCCTGTTTTTCAGTTCCGCCATGGACAGGTACGCTTGCTGTTCAGTAACCTGTCTACTCAGTGGTCTTACTTCCCCTCTTAATTCCTCTATCCTCTTTTTATTTTGGTCTGCTTTTGTATTTGCTTCCTCGGCTAATTTTCGATTTTCTGTTGTAGTCTTTTCAATGTTACCTATTGCCTGTGTATTTTGAGCGACTTGGTCTGTCAGTCTATTAATTGTAGCTGTCACCTGGTCAAATTTAGCCGCTTGTTCATCAAATTTGGCCGCTTGTTCATCAGCTTTCTTATTTAATGCTGCCAGCTGGTCCAATATTTCTTTAGAGACAGGGTCTAGCCTTCCTGCGGCCATATCCCCAAGAGCTGGCAGTTTGGGTTGTCCTTCTTGCAGACCTGTCACAATTGGGACAGATGATCTACGTGGCTGCACAGGCAAGGTTGATTGCAACAGTTCAGTTTGTTTTGCTTTCTTGGCAGCCCTTGTTTTTGCTGCACCACTCATTCCACAGCTGTCCAAGTGTCAAGGTCAAATTGTAAATCCCATGGGAAAAGCAATCCAAAAAGTAAACATCCAGACATAAAAGTTCCAAAACAACCAGCAGTTCTCAGAGACTAATAATTCCACAATCCAGCAGGGGGAGCTCCCCAGAGATTAAGGAGAAGGACAGAAAATTTCCACCCTTAAGTTCCCCCCCCAAAAAAAAAGGTTAGTCAAGATCCAAAACAGGGGGGGGGGGGAACCCTCTAAATTCACACTTTAACTGCAGAGAGTAAAAGTTCTTTGCAAAGGTGCATTCAACAGTTCCTTTTTTATAACTTACAAAGTAGCCCGATGTGACTTTATGCTTTTATATACAGTTGCCGCAGTCTGATGTTACTTTGTATCCAGACAGCCGAGAGCTGGGTTTCGTAACTTTATAATCCACAAAGGGTAGAGAGAGAAATCACAGTCTCTGTCCGCTTATAATACAGTTTTAACTTTTCTTTAATTTTTAAAGAGTCAAATCCGAATTTGCAAGGTATATTCCAACTTCTTTTAAACTCCTTTCAACGCTTCCGCTTTAGTAAGTCTTTGCTCAATACTTTAAACAGAGCCGGAAGACTGACTTCCTTTTTAGCGTCTCCCGCTTTCAGCCGAAATTCACCAATTTAAGTTCCAATAAAGTCTCGGAATTCTTACTCACGAGTATGTTGTTTCAAATCAGATGTTCAAAGAAGAAAGGTCAGCGCTCATCAGCAGCAGCCGCGCGGCTTCACTTCCGCGGAAAGAGCGATGGATTCACAGCACCGCTACCCCCTCCACGTTCCGGAGCCCTTACGGGGTCCCTTCTTCGTTTCCGAGGTCGCTCCTGGTGCCCGCCGAACCCCACGGCCACGGGCTCACTCTACCCGTGGTTTTCTGGATGGGTCGTCGCTGTGCCGCAGCGCACGACCCTTTTCCGCGGAGCCCCTCTTCAGCAGCTGAAGAGGACCGCCATTGCCGTTTCGCGCCGCCTCCGGAAGAGAAAGGCCTCTGGTTTCTTAAGGAATGTACATTTAAGTACTTTTTTCATTTCATTATATATCATTTCCCAGAAGGCCTTAATCTTTGGGCACGTCCACCAAAGGTGGTAGAAAGTACCTTCAGATTCTTTACATTTCCAGCACTTGTTATCAGGCAAATGATAAATCTTTGCTAGCTTGACTGGGGTCATGTACCACCTATAGATCATTTTCATAATATTTTCCTTTAAAGCATTACATGCCGTAAATTTTATCCCGGTGTTCCACAACCATTCCCAGTCAGCAAACATAATATTATGGCCAATGTCCTGTGCCCACTTAATCATAGCTGATTTAACTGTTTCATCTTGTGTATTCCATTTCAGCAGCAAATTATACATTCTTGATAAGTTCTTAGTATTGGGTTCTAACAATTCAGTTTCTAATTTTGATTTCTCCACCTGGAAGCCAATTTTCCTATCTTGTTTGTACACCTCCATTATTTGATAATAATGGAGCCAATCTCGTACTTTGGGTTTCAATTTCTCATGACTCTGTAACTTCAATTTATCTCCGTCTTGTTCCAAGATTTCCCAATACTTTGGCCATTCGGCCTCCATATTGAGCTTTTTCAATGCCTTAGCCTCCAAGGGTGACAACCATCTAGGGGTTTTGTTTTCCAGCAAGTCTTTATATCTTATCCAGACATTATATAATGCTTTTCTGACAATCTGGTTTTTAAAGGCCCTATGCACTTTAATTTTATCATACCATAAGTATGCATGCCAACCAAATGCATTATTGAAACCTTCTAAATCCAAGATATCTGTATTCTCGAGGAGCATCCACTCTTTCAGCCAGCAAAACGCTGCTGCTTCTTAATACAATTTTAAATCCGGCAGGGCAAATCCCCCTCTTTCTTTTACATCTGTCAATATTTTAAATTTTATTCTGGGCTTTTTGCCCTGCCAGACAAATTTTGAAATGTCTTTCTGCCACCTCTTGAAACAGTCCATCTTGTCAAGAACCTGCAAAGTTTGAAACAAAAATAACATTCTAGGCAATACATTCATCTTAATAACTGCAATTCGGCCTAACATTGACAGTTTCAAATTTGACCATATTTCTAGATCTTTTTTGATTTCTGACCAACATTTTTCATAATTGTCTTTATACAAATTCAGATTATTAGATGTCAGATGAACCCCTAGGTATTTCACCTTCTTAACCACTGTCAAACCTGTTTCATTCTGGAATTTCTCCCTCTCCATACCTGTTAAATTTTTCTCCAAAACTTTAGTCTTTTGTTTGTTCAGTTTGAATCCGGCCACCTGACCAAATTCTTGAATTATCTCCAACACCCTCTTTGTACTAGTATCTGGCTCTTGTAAAGTAAGTACCAAATCATCTGCAAAGGCTCTTAACTTATAATGTTTTGCTCCGACCTGTACATCTTTAACCTGCTGGTCATCTCTAATCATATTTAGCAAAACCTCCAGGACTGATATAAAAAGCAATGGGGAAATTGGGCACCCTTGTCGTGTCCCTTTTTCTATCTTAAATTCTTCAGTTATCACATTATTTACAATCAACTTAGCTTTTTGTTCAGAATATATCGCACCCATACCATTCTCAAATCCTTGGCCTACCCCCATCCCATGAAGATTCTTTTTCATAAAACTCCAAGAAATATTGTCAAAGGCTTTCTCCGCATCCACAAATATCAGCACTGCTTTAGTGTTTATATTCACCTCCAATAGTTCCAAAATGTCTATTATGTTCCTCACGTTGTCTGATAAGTGCCTTTTTGGGAGAAAGCCTGCTTGGTCCTTGTGAATCTTCTCCATCAACACTCTTTTCAATCTTTTTGCCAAAATGTCTGCAAAGATTTTGTAATCCACATTGAGTAATGATATTGGGCGGTAGTTCTTAAGCTGAGTCTTTTCAGTCTCTGTCTTTGGTATGAGTGTAATATAAGCTTCTTTCCACGATTCTGGCGCCTTTTCCCCCTCTAGAATCTCGTTACAGACTTCCTTTAACGGTTGTACCAACCACTCCTTCAAAGCTTTATAGTATCTGGAAGTCAGTCCATCTGGTCCTGGAGATTTGCCCAGTTGCATGTTCTGAATGGCACCCTCTATCTCTTGTTCTGTTATTCTCTGGTTTAGATCCACCTTGCTTTGATGAGAGATTTTTTGTAGTCCATATTTTTTAAGGAATTCATCTATATCCTCTTCCTTCTACGGTCCTTGTGAATATAATTTTTTAAAGTAGCTCAAAAAACAGTTTCTACTCTCATTGGGTTTGGATATATTCTTTCCTTCCACTTCTAGGTTTGTAACTGTATTTAGTTTCTGTCTTTTCTTCAATTGCCAAGCCAGAAGCTTACCACATTTATCTGCAGATTCGAATGTCTTTTGTCTCATTTGCTTTATCTTCCATTCAATCTCTTGGTTCATCAGTTCCATATATTGTGTCTGGTATAACTTGATCTCTCTCAAAATCTCCTGGGACTTTGGTTTGGATCTCAATTTCTTCTCTCCTTCTTTTATCTTTTCCAGGATCTTTTCCTTCTTCTCATTTTGCTTTCTCTTTTTTACTGAATTTTGTTGGATTAGGAATCCTCGCATCACAGCTTTACTTGCGTCCCAGATCACTCTTTTTTCTACATCAGTTTTTAGGTTTAATTCAAAATAGTCCTTTAAGGTTTTTTGGGCCTTTCTGTGGATCTCCTCATCTCGAAACAGGGTGTCATTCATCCTCCATCTAAATTGACCAGTTGTTATAAATTTCATTTCCATCTTCACGGCGTTATGGTCAGAGCAAGTCTTGGGGCAGATTTCTATATTCTTGATCTTTGGAGCCAGCCCACTAGTAATCCAGATTTGATCGATTCTGGTCCAGGTCATCATTGCTTGAGAAAAGAAAGTTCCCTCTCTTTCGAGTGGCTTCCTTGTTCTCCAAATATCTATCAAGTCCATATTTTCAGTCATTTCAAAGAAGGTCTTCGGAAGTCTCCCTTCCTTAGAGATTGTCTGTCTTTGTGCCTTGTCCATATTTGTAGAAACCACACCATTCATATCTCCCATGATTACTACATTATAGTCCAAATAGTCCATCAGAGTTCCATGCAGCTTCTTAAAAAATTCCGCCTTCCCTTCATTTGGTGCATAAATTCCAACAATTAACAGTTTTTCTCCTTGTATTTGTATTTCAATTGCCAAATATCTTCCTTGTTCATCTTTAAACATCATTCTTGGGGCCAATTTCTCTTTTGCATAAATCACCACTCCTCTTTTCTTAACTTTATCCGATGAGATGAATTCTTGTCCTAGTCTTTTATTTATAAGTAATTTCCTGTGTACCCTTGTCACATGGGTTTCTTGTAAGCAAATCAAATCCAATTTTTCTCTTTTCAGAATATGAAAAACTTGACGTCTTTTCGTGGGCATGTTCAGCCCATTACAATTCCAGCTAAGGAATTGCAGGGCCATCTTGTTATTTGTCATTTACTCCTCCTACCGCTCCAAGTTGCTGCTCTTCCTCTGATGGTGGTTTAAGTCCAAACGATAGATTCAAGATATCTACCGCCCCTTTTACCTCTGGAATTGGGTCTACCGTTCCCTTCTGCAAATCCTCGTGGTTTTTCTCCAAAAACTTCTCTTTGTCTTGAATTGTTTTTATTTTCACCTTCTTTCCCTTGTAGTTAAAGGACAGTCCTTGTGGGAACTCCCACCTAAAAAGTATGTTGTTCCTTTTCAGCAGGTAGACCAGATCTTTATAGAAGGTTCTCACCTCAAGAATATATTTAGGGATGTCCTTGAAGATTTGTATATGAGAGTTTTCAATTTCCAAGGCCTTTTGGTAATGTAGTTTTAATATTTTGTCCCTTTCTTCCTTGGATCTAAAAGTAATCAGGCAATCCCTCGGAGTCTTTCTGTTCTGTCTCCTGCCCAATCTGAATGCTGTTGTTATCTTAAATTCTTCCTCCTGCAATTCTTCCTGCCAAAAGTCAGAAAACTCTTGTGTGAGGAACTCCACAAGGCTGTCCCCTTCACTTTCGGGAACTAGTCTTAATTTCAGGTTTCTCTCCTTTCTCTGTAATTCCAGCAAAGACAAGGTCGCATCATGTTCATACACTTTTCTGGAGATTGGTTCTAGTTTTTCCTGTGTCTCTTCAGCAATATGTCTGGCGTCCTCTGCGATTTTACGTGTTGCAGAGTTTTCTTCAATCAGCTTATTTATAGATTCTGTGTTAGATGTCACACTTTTCGTATTCAAGTCCAACCTTGCTGTTAATTCTGTTAATTTTTGTGAATTTTCTGTACTCTGCTTTGTCAAAGCTTCTAAAGATTGATTTAACTTGAGTAACGCCTGTGTCATTGAATCCATTGAAACAGCTGTCACTTTTTCTTGCCCAGCTGCTCCTGTCGGTGTTAGGCTTGATATTGAGCCTCTTTTCTTTTGTTGTTGTTGTTTTGCTTTAGCTCTGGTAGTTATCTCATCTGCTGGGCCGCTCATGTCCCAAGGACGTTCTCACAGGAGCAGTTTCCTGATGGAAAATCCCACTGTCTTAATCCGTTGCTCTGCAACTGTTACTTCTCAACCCTCTAGAGGGAGCAAACCAAAATGTCCAAGTGAAGGAAACAAAGAACAAAGAACAAAGAGACCAGGATTCCTCAATATAAGTGCTGCAACACTTTTTCTATATAATTACTCTGTCCACACTATCCAAAGAGTTGTTGCAGCAAAGTCCCAACACTGTAACAAGCAGAGCTTCCACAGTATAACTTTGTAACAAGTTGTATCAAGTTCTAAATACAGTTCCTGGTATCTTATTTTGACAGTCCGTCTCAGGGGATTAAGGCAGCGGAAAACTTTTCTCTTTTAAAAAGTCATGCAGGTTATAAAGTCACTTTTTCTCCCCTCTGCCCCTGCCTGCTAGAGAGGAGATCATGTCCAATGCCAAGGTTAAGCAGTCATAAGATTATTTTCCTTCAGATGCAGCTTTGTGTTTTCGTTGCTTAGTCTGTCATGCAGTTGGGGGAAGGCAGACTTCCTTATTTTTTGCCTTTCCCGTTTCCGGCTGAATTTTAAATTTTAGTTTTAAAGTCCCAAATAATCTTTCAGTCCTACTCACGGGTTTTTCAGTCGAATTTCAATTTACAGGAAGGAATCGGCGCTCTCCGTTCATGGCAACGCGGCTTCACTCCGCGGGCTGGGTTGCGACTCTCAGCACCACGCTCACTCCCGATGCCGTTCCGGAGCCTTTAAAAAGGCTCTTTCGCAGTAAAGGGGGGCGCTTCTGGTTCCCACCGAGTCTCCTTGTTCACAGGCTTCTGCGCCTGTGATTTTAGGGGTCCCCCGCTTGCCGTAGCGGGTCAGACCCGAACTCACGGAGCAGTCCTTCTCCGGAGCTCGGAGAAAGGACCGCCATTAAACGCTGGCACCGACTGGAAGTCTCCAGGGGGGGATCGTGCTCGGGGGTGGACACGGACCGCTCTTACTGGTGGGACGATCAGCCAGAAGTGGGGTGGAGCAGGAGGTGGCTAAGGTGGCCTTGGCAAACAGCATCGCCCGAGGTAACAGGGGGAGAGGCGGACATGGACGTGTTGGGGGAGGAGCCCGGGTTCGAGCACACATACACTGAATTGGAAGCAGAGGAGATCGACGTAGACGAGGTCATCAAGGACTGGCCGGATCCAGTTGGGGGGCGGCAGACCGGGGGAAATGAACTGTTTCCAGCATTACCCCCCACGGCAATGGAGCACCCGGAACCAGCACCCGAGCAGCGGGAGGGGGGAAGGGGGGCTTCGAGGGGGGATGGATGTCAGGGGTTCAGGAGCAGAGGCACATGGGAGGCAGGAGAGGGAGGACTATTGGGAAGAGTCCGAGGACAGTGAGGAAGAGGAGGACGGTGGCCCGAGGGATTCCATGAGCCTTTCCAGCGAATCGGGGGATTCCCAGGAGGGGGCGCCTGTAGCCAAGACAAGAGGAGCCCCAGGGGGGACTCATCAGGGGGAAGGAGCAAATAGGGAATCCCGAAGCAGCAGCTGGAGATCGGGACCGGCTTCCCCTCCAGAGCGTAGCGAAGGGGGGGAGGTTCCAGTGTGTCAGGGGAAGCAGCTCCGTCGGCAGGAACGGAGGGGAGGTCAGAACAAGCTATCCTCCCGGAAGGGGAGGGGAGCAGTGAGAGAGTGATGTAACGATCAGGAGAAAGGTTGGAAGCTGGGCGCGCGCGCCAAGTTCAAATGTGCAAGCGCGAGGGGAAACGGAGAGCCTGGGGGAGGAGCCAGGTCCCAAAGCCCGCAGGAGGGAGGGAGAGCCATCTGGGGATTCAGTGTCAGAGGAATCCAGGAGGGGCGAAACTCCAGCGGGCAGAAAGACCCTGCGGAAAAGGAAAGACAGGAGGAGGTGGAGCAAAGCAAGCATCTTAAACTGGTGCAGGGGAGGGACTGATTCAGAGGGGACTTCAGCAGTCTAGCGTTACGGACGTGGGGCTGCGCGCCTCGGCTGTGAAACGAAAAATGAACTGCAATAAACGTTTCTGTATATAAAGAGAGACTGGCGTTGGTCCTTTGTGAGCTGGGACCTGAGGCAGCCCTGACAGGCGCGAAAATGATCCCGCCCTCCAGGATTCAAACGCATTTATCGAGGCTATGGACGCTTGTTTTAAATCAACGGTAGATGTGGATGTGGCCAGGAGGGAAACGCACGGGCTGCAGCAGGGCAAAGCCATAGTGAGACAATATCACTCCCGCTTTTTTGCGTTGGTAAATGTGCTGGGCTGGGAGAAGGACTCTGATGCCGTGAGGGATCTGTTCTGGGAGGGGCTAAATGGACCCGTGAAAGATGAGCTGGTGAGGGGGGAGAGACCTACCACTACCACAGAAGTCGTCCAGAGAGCGCTGACGATTGGGGTACGCCTGGAAGAACGCCCTTGGGGCAGGGATGAGGGTCGTCTGGCACGCACACCGGCCAAAACACCTCCCTTCATACCCAGAGAAACAGGGCACGCGCACTCCACGCCTCCACTGGGGGAGGGAGAAGAGCCGATGGAGATCGGTGGTGCCAAGGCTCAGACAGCGACCAGAGCCCAAACACCAGGAGCAGTCAAGACGAAGGCTCCTAGAGGGAGCAGGAAGTGTTACATCTGCGACAGTGCACAGCACATGGCCAAAGAGTGTCCCCAGAGGATCCAGAAGCACACTGCAGCCTCAGCAACAGTAAGAGGAGCAGTTCAGCAGGGGGAACAGCTGCAGGGAAACGACGAAGCCTGGCTGCAGGCAGAGGCACTGGGGCCCAGCCAGGCGAGTCAGTGAAGCAGTCCCCAGAGATTTTGCAGCCCACAGACCCCCTCCCACCCAAACCAGTGGTGCAACTCACCACATCACTCCAGCTGCCAAATGGATTCACCCTGGAAGTCCCTATTACCATTGACTCTGGTAGTAATGCAGACTTTGTGGGGGTGGACTTCATCAGGCGACATCGCATAGCGCTCCTACCAGCCACGATGCCCCTAAACGTTGTCACGGTCGATGGCAGGGAGCTACTGGGTGGACAGGTGGTACAGCAAACGCCGCCTATGGTACTGCAAATTGGAAATCACTGCGAAGTCATCAGCTTCAATGTCACCCACCTGTCGGACACGCCCATAGTGTTGGGCATGAGTTGGCTGGATAGGCACAGCCCGGCATTAGCATGGTACCAGCGGCAATTGACCTTCTGCTCCTCCTACTGCGCAGAACACTGCATCCGAACCGGCCAGGAAGAGGAGGGACAGGAAGATGAACAGCAGCTACACCTAGGCATGGTGCAGGCGGTGCCCAACAAGTACAAGGCAATTTTGGAGGTCTTCTGCGAGAAGGAAGCGGACAAGCTGCCTCCCCACCTGCCCTACGACTGCACGATTGACCTCCTACCGGGGGCGACACTGCCGACTGGAAAACTATATTCCATGTCTGAGGACGAACTGCAAGAACTCAGGGAGTTCATAGATCACAACTTGAATCCAAAGCAGTGGGGGGCAGTCCCCTGTTTTTCGTGAAGAAGAAAGACACGCCCCAACGGAGAATCGTAGTTGATTCCAGGATCATAAATTCCAGGACAAAGCCCACAGCATTCCCCATGCCCAAGATCGACGACCTGCTTGCGACGGTGAGGAAGGGACGGATCTTCACCAAGTTGGATCTACGAGGGGCGTACAACCTTATACGCATGCGGGAGGGCGATGAGTGGAAGACGGCCATGTTTACGCCTTTAGGCACCTATGAATATAGAGTTATGCCGTTTGGTCTGCAAAATGGCTCCCATTGTTTCCAAGCCTTCATGCACCACGTGTTAGCGGGCCTCCTCTACAAGAAGTGCGTATGCTTCCTAGACGACATCCTGATCTTCTCGGAATTGCAGGAGGCTCACGAGGGAGACGTCAAGGAGGTCCTGCAGAGACTACGGGAGCACAGACTTTACGCCAAACTGGAGAAGTGCCAGTTCGACGTGATGGAGGTGGATTTCCTGGGCTACAAGCTGTCCGACAAGGGACTCGCCATGGACAGCGCCAAGGTCCGCTCGGTGTTGGACTGGAAGAGCACGCGCAATCGGAAGGAGGTCCAGAAGTTCGTCGGCTTCGCCAACTTTTACCGCAAGTTCATCAAGGGGTTCGCGAAGGAGACGGCGGCTATCACGGACACCCTCAGCTCCAAGAAGAAGAAGTTCACCTGGACGGACCAGGCGGAACAGTCTTTTCGGAGACTCAAGCATCTCTTCGCGTCCGAAGAACAGCTGCTACACGTAAACCCCGGCAAACCAATGAGGGTTGAGACTGACGCATCAGACAGAGCGGTGGGGGCGGTCCTGTTGCAGCAAGATCCGCAAGGGAACTGGAGGCCCTGCGCATTCTACTCCAGGAAACTCAGCAAGTCGGAACAGAACTACACCATCTGGGACAGGGAGTTGCTAGCCATTCATGCAGCCTTCAAGGCGTGGCGGCACTTCCGCATCGGAGCCAGACACACTGTGCAGGTCCGCACGGACCATAAGAACCTGGAGTACTGGCGCACGGCGCAGTTCCTGAACCAGAGACACATCCGCTGGGCGGAGTTCTTTCCGGATTTCGACTTCCGGATAGAATACATCCCGGGAGACAACAACGTCATGGCAGATGCACTATCCAGGAAACCGCAGTATCTCGAGGAAGCGGCACCGGTGGCGGCCAAAGACATTTTCGCACCGAAAGCGTGGGCATGCGCTTCAGCCACCGTGGACCTGGACGCAGTGCGTCGCGCACTGCAGACGGATGCCTTCGCACAATCCAAGATGGAGGAGGTGCGAAGAGGCACAGCGAAGGACGACGAGTTCCAGATACGCGACGGACTGCTCACCCGCAAAGGAGCTCTCTACGTGCCTGGGGACGACCTCCGAGCTAAAGTCCTGCAGCAGTTACACGACGCGCCCAGTGCTGGGCACTTCGGCAAGGACAAGACGGCGGAATTGGTGGCCAGAGACTTTTGGTGGCCCCAGATGAGGGGAGAAGTCGCGGATTACGTCTCTAGGTGTGACACATGCCAAAGGGCCAAACCAGTGCACAAGAAGCCGGCGGGACTGCTGGAACCGCTACAGACGCCGCTCGAACCGTGGGAGAAAGTGGCCCTGGACTTTGTCACAGATCTGCCCAGCTCGCGAGGCAAAACAGCGGTACTCGTGGTCGTAGACCTGTTCACCAAGATGGCGCACTTCATTCCTTGCGCGAAGGTGGCCACAGTGGAACAGACTGCCAAACTGTTCATAGACCACGTGTTCAAAGTTCACGGCTTACCACGGTCCATCCTGTCCGACCGGGGTCGCCAATTCGTCTCGAGCTTCTGGCAGAAGCTGCTGGGCATCCTGAACGTCAAGATCAACTTAGCGTCGGCACGACACCCGCAGACCAACGGACAAGCGGAGTGGGTCAACGCCATCATGCAGCAGTACCTGCGATCCTACGCGAATCAACAGCCCTCGACCTGGGTGGACTACCTACCGCTGGCCGAGTTTGCCTACAACAACACGTAGCACGGATCTACAGGGGTGACACCGTTCTTCGCCAACAATGGGCGGCATCCCAGAACCTTCCCGGGGTTAGAGACGAAGGGGGAGGGGGAGCCACGGGGAGCAGAGCACTTGGCAGCAGAGTTACAGGAGGTCCACGAGCAACTCCGAAGGACCTTGGAACTAGCAAAACACGCCTACAAAGTGCAGGCAGACAGGCACAGGAGAGTCGGGGAAGACATCCAGGTGGGGGACTGGGTCTGGTTAGCGGCCCAGGCAGTGCCGGCCAGAACGTTAGCTAAGAAGAAGCTCAAACACAAGCAGTTAGGGCCTTACCAAGTCGAGGCACAAATCAACCCAGTGGCCTTCCGGTTGACACTCCCGGAGGGCTCCAGAATGCACCCGGTATTTCATAGGTCAGTCCTCACACCCTACAAGGAACCCCACAGGTTTCAGGCGCCAGGGACCGCACCTCGCCCACTTAGAAAGTCGCCAACGGGGGCGGGGTCACCGAGGGCGGCACCACTCAACGAGGTCACTGAGATTTTAGACTCAAGATGGGGGAAAGAGGGAGTTGAATATCTCCTTGCCAGGGAAGGTACCCCGGCCAGCGCCAACAGGTGGGTGCCGGACTATGCCTTGGAGGAGCACTACCTCAAAGACGAGTTCCATGCACTCTTCCCGCACAGACCTATGCCGGCAGATTTTCACACCCACACTTTCAACCAGCACGTTCCAGGGGTTCTCATCTGCTGAGGAAACGGCGCCAGACACAAGCTCCCCGGAGGGATCACTCTTGGGGTCTGCCACGGACCGCTCTTATTGGTGGGACACTCAACCGGAGGTGGGGTGGAGCAGGGAACTGCTAAGGGGGCCCTGGCACGCAGCATCACCCGAGGTAACAGGGGGAGAGACGGACATGGACGTGTTGGGGGAGGACCTTGGGTTCGAACACGAATGCAGAGAGATGGAAGCAGAGGAGATCGACGTCGGCGAGCCCATTACGGGCTGGCCAGATCCAACTGGTCGGCTGCTCGCCAGGGGGAAGGAACTGTATCCCGCACTCACCCCTACAGCACTGGAGCACCCGGAACCCGCCCCAGAAGAGGGGAAGGGGGGCTTCGAGGGCGGGATGGATGTCAGGGGCTCAGGAGCAGAGGTACAGGGGAGAGAGGAGATGGAGAGCAAAGGGGAAGGATCTGAGGGCAGCGTAGGGGGCAAGGGGGGGTCCCAGGGGAGACACACCAGAAACAAGGGGCCAGCGGGGACTCCCAAAGCAGCAGCTGGACATCAGGACCAGCTTCCCCACCAGAGCATAGTGGGGGGGAAGAGTCCCAGGTGTCAGGGGCAGCGTATCCTCCAGCAGGGAGAGAAGAAGAGTCGGGACTGACCACGCCTCTGTCGGAGAGTGGGGGAACAGAGGGGAGGTCAGGTCCAGCTGGCCTCCCCGAAGGGGGAAGCATTGACAGGAGCAGTGTAACGGTCAGGAGGAGAGTTGCCGGCTGGGCGCGCGTGCCAAGTTCGAATGTACAGGCGTCCGGGACAGCAGAAAACGCGGATGGGGAACCAGGTCCTAAAGCCCGCCGGAGGCAGGGGGAAGACTCGGGGGACTCAGCGTCAGAAGAGTCTAGGAAGGGCGAGACCCCAGCTGACAGGCGGAGCCAGAGGAGGAAAGAGCAAAGGAAGAGGTGGAGCAAGGCTAGGGTCTTAAACTGGTGTCTGGAGGGAGGAGACTCAGACGGAGCTTCGGCGGTCTAGAGTCTCAGACGTAGAGCTGCACGCTCCTGATGTGAAAGACAAACTGAACTTCAATAAAGACTTTTGTATATAACAACGGACTGGCGTTGGTCCTTTGTGAGCTGGGACAATAATGAACTAAAAAAGGTATTTAAATATACCTTCCCTAAGAAACCAGAGGCCTTCCTTTTGGGCATTGTTGGCCAGAGGGTGCTAAAGAAGGACAGAATTTTATTTATGTATGCGACAACAGCAGCAAGAATACTCATCGCAAAGTACTGGAAGATAGAAGATTTGCCCACTCTGGAAGAATGGCAGATGCAACTGATTGACTACGTGGAATTGGCAGAAATGACTGGCAGAATGCGAGACCTGGGAGAAGAGACAGTGGAAGAGGACTGGAAAAAATTTAAGGACTATTTGCAAAAGTACTGTAAAATGTATGAATGTTAGAATGATGCAGGATATAAAGACAACATGGCATTAGTAACCTAGTTGAACAAAATATGAAAATAAACTGAACTATAAGAACAAAGATGAAATTTGAATAATATTATGTCAAGTTTAAATATCTAAATATTTGATAACAAAGGGTAAAATTGGAGACATAATAGCTGAAATGTTTAATTTAAAACAAATTCTGAGAGAAGGTGAAGCATTGCTGAACATGATTTGGTAAATGGGAACACAGGAAAGGGAGAGGCGAGGGGGGTCAAGAAAGAGGGTTATGGAAGTTTGGTTTAACTATGTTGTATGTTTTATGTCTGTATTTTTGTATCGTATTGTTTTTTGTTTTGTGTGATTTCGTACTTTTTTTGTCTTTTACTGTGAAAATTTAATAAAATATCTTTTAAAAAAACATAAAAAACAAACAAAAACACCAATTTGAAATAAGCCCAATCAGAGCTTTATCATCTTCTTTTTATGTAGATGGAACCCAAAATACCTTTTTCCATTGGTTTGGGGTGATTCTGGCGCACACCCAAATAACACCATGCGAATTGAAAAAAGCCCAATCAAAGCTTATATGTCTTCTCTCTATGCATATGGAAGCGAAAAGATGGTGTTGTGTTATTTTGGTCTCATTACACACACTTTGCGATTTCTGTGTCAATGTGCATTAAAAGCAAAAAACACGAAATGAAGTAAACGCAATCCAAAATTCTTTTTTCTATGTAGTTGGAAAACAAAACAACCTGTTTGGCTTTGTTTAGGCTTATTGCACCGCTTTGCTATTTGTGGGTGAATGAACACCGAAAGAGCAATCGAAGCTTATTCGTCCTTTTACTATTGAGATGGAACCAAAACACCTATGCTTGATTTGGGCTGGTAACAAACATGTCACCTGCGATTTTTGGTTGAATGTGCATTCTAAACCCAAAAACACCAATTTGAAAAAAGCCCAATCAGAGCTTTATCATCTTTGAATCATAGAATCATAGAATCATAGAATTGGAAGAGACCACAAGGGCCATCGAGTCCAACCCCCTGCCAAGCAGGAAACACCATCAGAGCACTCCTGACATATGGTTGTCAAGCCTCTGCTTAAAGACCTCCAAAGTAGGAGACTCCACCACACTCCTTGGCAGCAAATTCCACTGTCGAACAGCTCTCACTGTCAGGAAGTTCTTCCTAATGTTTAGGTGGAATCTTCTTTCTTGTAGTTTGGATCCATTGCTCCGTGTCCGCTTCTCTGGAGCAGCAGAAAACAACCTTTCTCTCTCCCCTATATGACATCCTTTTCTATATTTGAACATGGCTATCATATAACCCCTTAACCTCCTCTTCTCCAAGCTAAACATGCCCAGCTCCCTTAGCCGTTCCTCATAAGGCATCGTTTCCAGGCCTTTGACCATTTTGGTTGCCCTCCTCTGGACACGTTCCAGTTTGTCAGTGTCCTTCTTGTACTGTGGTGCCCAGAACTGGACACAGTACTCCAGGTGAGGTCTGACCAGAGCAGAATACAGTGGCACTATTACTTCCCTTGATCTAGATGCTATACTCCTATTGATGCAGCCCAGAATTGCATTGGCTTTTTTAGCTGCCACGTCACACTGTTGGCTCATGTCAAGTTTGTGGTCAACCAAGACTCCTAGATCCTTTTCACATGTACTGCTCTCAAGCCAGGTGTCCCCCATCTTGTATTTGTGCCTCTCATTTTTTTTGCCCAAGTGCAATACTTTACATTTCTCCCTGTTAAAATTCATCTTGTTTGTTTTGGCCCAGTTCTCTAATCTGTCAAGGTCGTTTTGAAGTGTGATCCTGTCCTCTGGGGTGTTAGCCACCCCTCCCACTTTGGTGTCATCTGCAAATTTGATCAGGATGCCCTTGAATCCATCATCCAAGTTGTTGATAAAGATGTTGAATAAGACCGGGCCCAAGACAGAACCCTGTGGCACCCCACTAGTCACTCTTCTCCAGAATGAAGAGGAAGCATTGATGAGCACCCTTTGGTTTCGGTCAGTCAGCCAGTTAAAAATCCACTGAGTGGTAGCATAGTCAAGACCGCATTTTACCAGCTTCTTTATAAGAATATCATGGGGCACCTTGTCAAATGCCTTGCTGAAATCAAGGTAGGCTACATCCACTGCGTTCCCTTCATCTACCAGGTTTGTAATTCTGTCAAAAAACGAGATCAGGTTAGTCTGACATGACTTATTTTTCAGAAATCCATGCTGACTATTGGTGATCACAGCTTTCCTTTCTAGGTGCTCACAGACTGTTTGCTTAATGATCTGCTCCATAATCTTCCCTGGTATTGATGTCAGACTGACTGGGCTGTAATTATTTGGGTCCTCTCGTTTCCCCTTTTTGAAAATAGGGACAACATTTGCCCTCCACCAGTCTGCCGGGACTTCGCCTGTTCTCCAGGAATTCTCAAAGATGACTGCCAGTGGTTCTGAGATCGCATCTGCCAGTTCTTTTAATACTCTTGGATGAAGTTCATCTGGCCCTGGAGACTTGAATACATCTAAACTAGCCAAGTATTCTTGTACTATCTCCTTAGTTATTCTGGGCTGTGTTTCCTTTGCTGAATCATTTGCTCCAAATTCTTCAGGTCGGGCATTGTTTTCTTTATCGGAGAAGACTGAGGCAAAGAAGGCATTGAGGAGTTCAGCCCTTTCTGTGTCACCATCTTCTCCTCTGAGTGACCCCACTGTTTCTTTTTTCTTCCTTTTGCTACGAACATACCCATAAAAGCCTTTTTTGTTGCTTTTAACCTCTCTAGCAAGCCTGAGTTCATTCTGTGCTTTAGCTTTTCTGACTTTGTGTCTACACGTGCTGGCTATTTGTTTGAATTCCTCTTTGGTGGTTTCCCCCCTTTTCCATTTTTTGTACACATCCTTTTTTAATCTTAACTCAGTTAAAAGTTATTTAGATAGCCACCCTGGCTTCTTTAGGTCACCTTCCATGTTTCCATCTCATTGGTATTGCCTGACGTTGTGCTTTTACTATCTCCCTCTTAACAAACTCCCAGCCATCATGAACTCCCTTTCCTTTTAGTATTACTGTCCATGGGATCTCACCCAGCACTTCCCTAAGTTTTATGAAGTCGGCTTTCTTAAAGTCAAGAAATTGAGTCCTAGTATGCTTGGCTGCTCCTTTCCGCTGTATAGTAAACTTCAGAAGAGCATGATCACTCGCGCCTAATGATCCTTCCACTTCTACCCCACTAACCAGGTCATCAACATTGGTTAGGACCAGATCTAAAATGGCTGTTCCTCTTGTTGCTTCTCCCACTTTCTGGACAATGAAGTTGTCTGCAAGGCCAGTGAGGAATCTGTTTGACCTTATGCTCTTGGCTGGGTTTGAAATCCAACAAATATCTGGGTAAGTGAAGTCCCCCATTACTACTATCTCCCTTCCTTTTGCATGCTTGGCCATCTGTTCCAGGAAGGCATCATCTATGTCCTCCGTTTGGCTTGGGGATCTATACTAAACTCCCACAATGAGGTCTCTGTTATGTTTCTCTCCCTTAATTTTGACCCAAATGCTCTCACTTTGGCTTTGAGGTTCTAAATCTTGGATCTCTTCACAGGTATACACATCCCTGACATATAACGCTTCCAGTGAAATCAGCGGAGAGAGCACAGGACCTCCGCTTGGCACGCCCACGCTGCGCAGAAGGCTTCCACGCAGAGAATCTAGGAGGAGACTTGGAGTCAAGCAACTTTTATGTTGGAAGAAATTTAGGTCACACCCACTGACGGATTCTGCCAGTGACTAAGACAGTCGCGTTTCAAGGGCTGTCAAACCAGGGAAAGATTTAGCTATACGACTAGCTTGCAGCAGCTTGCAGTTTACGCACAAGCAACCCCAATTCCCATTACAGCAATCCGTCAGTCCCTTGTTGCTTGTGCGGAGAGCAGCAGAGGCAGTGTCATGAGTCAAGCTGGAGGAGCAGGCGCCGGAGAGGGGGCCAGGAAGGAACCAACGCTCGAAGAGAGAAACAGAGAGTTGGAGCAGCAACTGGCTATAGTAGCGGCGCGGCTGGATGAAAGGCGGACTCAGGATGCCCAGGGGAAGCCCAACCCCATCGCAAGGAAGGTACCGGGACTAGTGCAGAAGTTTTCAGGCAACCCCAGAGACTATAATGCTTTTAAGACAGATGTGCAATATGCGCTGGACCTGCAGTATGAGGACTTTGCAGACGATGGGGGGTGTCAGGGAACTGACATCAGAGGAAAGGGAGGTGGTAGGGCTCCCAGAGGCTGGAAGGGAGTCAGCAGCTAAAGCAGGGACCAGCAGGGGCAGAGAGGGTACTCTGGAGGAGGAGCTCATGAATGCTGAGAGAGACGCAGCAGCCAAGGCAGGAACTAGCAGGGAAGAGGGAGGGGTGAGGGACACGTCCAGCGAGAACAGCGGGGAGGTGTCAGAAGCTACCGTAGGGAGACCCATGCTTCGCCGGAAGCTGCCACGTCGTGAGTCCAGGAGACGCGTTTCCGTTAAGGAGCTTCTTTGCTGGAAGCGCTTCCACAGACAGCCACTGTCAGACTCTACGAGTGACTAGAGCAGACATGTTTGAGGAGCTCTGTCACACACAGAGGTTTGTGGAGCCGCACAAACTCTGAGGGAGCACGATTTTACGCACAAGCAGCTAATCATCCCATCACAGCAGTCTGACAGTCTCTGTACGCTGCCTGTGCAGGAGAAGGCATCATGAGCGACCCAGCCGGAACCGGAGGAGCAGGGGTTGGAGCTGGTCCAAGCTTGGAAGAAAGATACCGAGCGTTGGAAGTCCAACTTGCGCTGCAGACGGCGAGGCTTGAGGAGAGAAGGGCTCAGGATGCAGACAAGAAGGGGAGAGCCACTCAGTTCCCCAGAAAGGTACCAGGATTGGTGCAGAAGTTTGGGGGGGACCCCAAGGATTACCATGCCTTTAGGACAGAGATGCAATATGCCCTTAATGTGCAGTTTGATGAGTTCCCTGATGAGGAATCGCGAGTTGCTTTCGTAATTGGGCATCTTGAGAAGGGGGCGCGGGACTGGGTTCGACCCCTGATGGCAACGCACAATGACGTCCTAAAGGACACTATGAAGTTCTTTCGTGCAATGGATATCATGTTTTCCAGCGATATTGAGGAAGGGGTGGTGCGCAGACAGCTAATGGCTTGCAAGCAGGGAAGCCGATCTGTCCGTGAGTACTGGACTGAGTTTACCATGCTGGTTCACAGATTGGGGTGGGATTTATCGGCGGCACCTATTCAGATGCTATTTGAAGAAGGTCTTTCTTCGGCTGTGAAAGACGAACTGTCCCGGAGCCCCAGGGCGGTGTCTATGGATCAGCTGACCAAATCTGCGCTGACCATAGGAGCGCGCCAGGAGGCAAGAGCCTTGGAGAGGCGGGAAGGGAGAGGGGAACGTTGGAAGGAGTTCCGCATTCCAGACATTCCTGAGCCAGCTTTCCCGCCGGCAGAGCCGATGGAAATCGGAACAGCGCGCGCGCGCGCAGTTTCAAAGCCCAGTGAGGGGGCTAAGAAGGAGGGAAAGGGCGCCCGAAAATGCTATCTCTGCCAACAGCCAGGCCACTTTGCCAGAGTCTGCCCCCAGAGGAAGGAATGGCAAGGGATGGTGGGAGCTGTTGAGGGAGGAGAGCAGGGAGAAACGGAGCAGGTAAAAGCCAACGCCTGGTTGCCACAGTCGGGGCACTGCAGCCAGGCCAAAGAGCAGTGAAAGTGCCCGTGCCAGAAGCTCCTCAACCTGCTCTAGTGATTGAAGTGTCGCTAGAGCTGCAAAATGGACACCCCCTAAAAATAAAGGCGCTGTTGGACTCAGGCAGCTCCTGCAATTTTATGAGCAAGGAGTTTGCTGCTGAACACCAGATACAGACGATCCCTTTAAGCAACCCCCTGCAGGTGACCACGATCGATGGCAGGGAGTTGTTGGGAGGAGGAGTCAGCTTGCAGACCGTCCCAATGATAATGAGGGTGGCAAGGCACACAGAACTGATAGCGTTTAATGTGGCCACCTTGGGAGGCGCTCCCATTATTTTGGGAATGAGCTGGCTAGCGCTACATGATCCGCTGGTGGGCTGGCATCAAAGAGTGGTTTCCTTTGGTTCAGCACATTGCTTAGAACACTGCAAAGGGGGAAAGGGTTCAGCAGGGGCCCAAGCCACCCTAGCAGGGACTGAAGTAATGGAGAAGGTGAAGGTACCACCACAGTATGCAGATCTCAGCGACGTGTTCAGCGAGAAGGAAGCTGACCAACTACCCCCGCATAGGCCCTTTGATTGCCAGATCAATTTACTCCCTGGAGCACAGCTGCCTGTAGGCAAGTTGTATGCCATGTCAGACAGAGAAATGCAGGAGTTGCGAGAGTTCATTGACAAGAACCTGAAGAGAGGCTTCATCAGAGAGTCCAAAGCAGCGGGGGGTAGCCCAGTGTTTTTTGTGGATAAAAAGCACACGGACAAGCCGAGACTTGTATGTGATTTCAGGCAGTTGAATGCAGTGACAGAACCAGTGGCTTTCCCTATGCCCAGGATTGATGATATTTTGACCAGGGTGCGGAAGGGAAAGATTTTTACAAAGCTGGATCTAAGGGGGGCGTACAACCTGATACGTATAAGGAAAGGGGATGAATGGAAAACCACCATGTTCACCCCTTTGGGGGCATTTGAATATCTCGTTATGCCTTTTGGATTACAAGCAGGCTCAGCGTGCTTTCAATCGTTTATGAACCACGTACTGGGTCCTTTGCTCTACAAGAATTGCGTGGCCTTCCTAGATGATGTGTTGGTGTATTCGGAGAATGAGGAGCAGCATGTGAGAGACGTCAGAGAAGTGTTGAGCAGGCTGCAAGCCAACAGGCTGTGGGTGAAACTGGAGAAGTGTCAGTTTCATACCAAGGAGGTGGAATTCCTGGGGTACCGCCTGTCAGACAAGGGATTGGCCATGGATCCCGGCAAGGTTCAGGCAGTGCTGGAATGGAAAACACCCAAAACCAAGAAGGATGTGCAGAGGTTTCTAGGGTTTGGAAACTTTTATCGTAAGTTCATCCGAAACTTCGCCCACCTGACGGCGCCCATTACGGACTGTCTCAGCAGTAAGAAGAAGTTTGTTTGGACGGCGGAGGCGGAGCGAGCGTTTGAGGAACTGAAAAGGGCCTTCGCCACTGAAGGACAACTTCTGCATGTGGATTTACAAAAAAAGCTGAGGGTCGAAACAGACGCATCTGACAGAGCCATAGGGGCGGTGCTTCTTATTCTGCAGCCGGGGAAGGAGGAGTCAGAGTGGCGACCGTGTGCCTTCTTTTCGCGAAAGCTGAACAAATCCGAGAGGAACTACACGGTGTACGACCGGGAACTTCTTGCTATTCATGAGGCTTTCCGGAGATGGAGGCACCTGCTAATTGGTGCACAACATAAGGTGCAAGTGTGCACGGACCATAAGAATCTAGAGTATTGGAGAACTGCGCGAGTGCTCAACCAACGGCAGTTGAGATGGGCCCAGGAGTTCTCCAAATTTAACTTTGAGATTTGTTACGTGCCAGGCCCAGAGAACGTTAGGGCGGACGCTCTCTCACGCAAACCTGAATATTTGGAGGGGGAGGGAGCACCCGAAGAGACCCATGTCATTCCAGAGGACCGCTGGGTGTGTGGGGCGGCATTGGTGGGGCAAAGGGAACTGGTAGAGGGAACGGTGCATGATGAATACGCCCAGGACAAACTCAGGGGTCTCAGGAGGGAGGGAGACAAACCCGGGGGTTTTGAGGAGAGAAACGGGGCGTTGTACTACAAGGGAGCGTTATATATACCTGAAGGGGAATTGAGGGAAAAGGTACTCAAGCAACTGCACGATAGCCCCACAGCAGGGCATTTTGGGCAACACAAAACCATGTGGCTGGTTACCAGGGAATTCTGGTGGCCCAAGGTCAGGGAAGATGTGCGGGAGTATGTGAGAGGGTGTGACCAATGCCAACGAGCCAAGGGGGAGAGGCGGGCACCGGCAGGTTTATTAGAACCACTACCCACACCTGAAAGACCATGGGAAACAGTGGCAATAGATTTCATGACTGATCTGCCAAGGTCTAGAGGGAAAACAGCCATCATGGTTGTGGTAGACCTGTTAACCAAAATGGCCCACTTTATAGCCTGCTCACATGCGGTCACAGCAGAAGAAACCGCTAAATTGTTTGTAGAAAATGTGTTTAGGTTGCATGGCGCCCCCTTGAGGGTGGTTTCAGACCGAGGGAAACAATTTACTTCCAGGTTCTGGAGGAAGCTCATGAGCTTACTGCATGTAGAGGTTAATTTCTCAACTGCCCGTCATCCAGAAACCAACGGGCAGGCGGAAAGAGCTAATGGTGTCCTCCAGCAATATTTGAGGTGTTATGTGAATGACAGAGAGAATGATTGGGTGGAGAAGCTGGCGTTGGCAGAATTTGCCTACAACAATGCAGAGAACGTGTCCACGGGGATGAGCCCCTTTTTGGCTAATCACGGGTGCCATCCCCGAGCCTTCCCAGGGGGGGAAGGGGAGAACTGGAGCGTTCCAGCTGCAGAACAGTTCGTTGAAGAAATGGAAGCGATCCATCGCCAGCTCCAACTTAACTTAAACAGGGCTAAGGAGGAATATAAGAGGCAGGCAGACAAAAACAGAAGGGAAGGTGAAAGCATTAGGGTGGGGGACCAGGTGTGGCTGTCTACCCAAGGGTTACCATTCAAAGGGGGTTGTAAGAAGTTAAGACCCAAAAGGCTGGGCCCATTTGAAGTCACGCAGCAGGTCAACCCAGTGGCTTTCAGACTCCGGTTACCGAACCACATGAAGCTGCACCCAGTTTTCCACAGGTCGTTGCTGTCACCGTATAAAGGGGACAGAGAAGGGAGGGTCAATAGGGGACCAGCAATGGAGGAGAAGGAACACAGCTACCATGTAGCGGAGATTCTCGATTCCAGGTGGAAGGGAGATCAAGTAGAGTATTTGGTAATGTGGGAAGGGGAGCCGGAGTCGGAAAACACCTGGGTCATGGCAGAGGATGTAGATGACGAGGTTTTAATAGAAACTTTTCATCAGAGATTCCCACGTAAACCTCAGCCAGTGGCGAGGTTCCGGAGGGAATACTTTGCCACCACCGACGAAGAAGAAGAGTTGGAGGGGTTCTCTGATTCCGAGGAGGAGGAGGATTCAGCGAGCCGGAACGAAGACCGATGGAGGGAAATGTTCGAGACGTCTGAAGATGAAGAGGATTCTTTTCGGGGTTTTATCTCTTCACCGCCCAGAGGAGAGAGTATGGGCGGGGGGGAAGGGGGCCCTGGAGGGGAGGTGGATGTCAGGGAACTGACATCAGAGGAAAGGGAGGTGGTAGGGCTCCCAGAGGCTGGAAGGGAGTCAGCAGCTAAAGCAGGGACCAGCAGGGGCAGAGAGGGTACTCTGGAGGAGGAGCTCATGAATGCTGAGAGAGACGCAGCAGCCAAGGCAGGAACTAGCAGGGAAGAGGGAGGGGTGAGGGACACGTCCAGCGAGAACAGCGGGGAGGTGTCAGAAGCTACCGTAGGGAGACCCATGCTTCGCCGGAAGCTGCCACGTCGTGAGTCCAGGAGACGCGTTTCCGTTAAGGAGCTTCTTTGCTGGAAGCGCTTCCGCAGACAGCCACTGTCAGACTCTACGAGTGACTAGAGCAGACATGTTTGAGGAGCTCTGTCACACACAGAGGTTTGTGGAGCCGCACAAACTCTGAGGGAGCACGATTTTACGCACAAGCAGCTAATCATCCCATCACAGCGGGAGGGTCGCTTTTGTGATAGGGCACCTGGAAGGTGGGGCCAGAGAATTTATTAGGCCCTAAATGGCATTGGAGAATGCCGCCTTAAAGAACTTGAGGAAATTTTTTAGTGCCATGGACTAAAAAGAAGAGTGACTAAAAAGTTCTCAAGTGATGTGGAGCAAAGCGTGACACGCCAGCAGCTGATGGGGTGCAAACAAGGGAACCAATCAGTGAGAGAGTACTGGTCACGATTTGCAATGCTAATCCACAAACTCGGGTGGGAACTGGTTTCAGAACCAGTGCAAATGCTATTTGAGGAAGGCTTAGCCTCTTGGGTAAAAGATGAACTTTCCTGCTCGCCCCGCCCGCAATCGATGGACCAGCTGACTAAAATGGCGCTTGCTGTGGGAGTACGCCAAGAGGCGCACGCTCTGGAAAGGCGGGAAGGGAGAGTGGAGCGTTGGCATGACAATCGCATTCCAGACGTGCCTGGGCCACCTGCACCGCCCGTGCTGCCCGCGGAACCAATGGAAATTGGAGGAGCGCGCGTGCGCGGGGTTTCAAACTCCGGCGAGGTTCGCAAGAAAGAGGGGGAAACGACCAGGAAGTGTTTTCTCTGCCTACAGCCGGGACATTTTGCCAGAGTCTGCCCTCAGAGAAAAGCGTGGTAAGGAATGGTGGGGGCCGCGGGGGGAGAGCAGGAGCAGGGAAACGGCAAGGCTTGGCTGCAGGAGAGCGGGCACAGCAGCCAGGCGAGCAACCAGTGAAGGTGCCCAAACCAGACCCCCCCCCGGGCAGCAATAGCCATAGAGGTGGTGTTAGAACTCCCCAACGGACACCCTATTAAGGTAAAGGCATTGCTGGATTCTGGCAGCTCTTGCAACTTCTTTAGCAGGGATTTTGCACTAGAACACCAACTCCAGGTGGTGCCTCTCGAACACCCCCTGCAAGTAACAACCATTGATGGGAGAGAACTCTTGGGGGGGAGTGACCCACTAGACCCCTCCCATGAAAACGAGGGTCTCCAGACACACTGAGACAATTGCCTTTCACGTTGCCACATTAGCAGGGCCACCAATCATACTGGGAATGAGCTGGCTGGCACTGCACGATCCAGTAGTGGGGTGGCACCAGCGGACAGTCACCTTTGGGTCAGCTCACTGCGTAGAGCACTGCCACGAAGGGGAAGCCCCGAGGATGGCAGTAGCCAGGGTGGCAGGGATAGCGGTGGGAGAAAAGGTGAGAGTACTGTTATTGGTTTCAGAACTCACAGGGTTAAGGAGTTCTGTGTGACGTCTCTTACCTGAGGCGTGGTTAGAAACTCTTATGGGAGTGGATTGACTCTGAGAGTTTCAGTCTGGTTTCGCTTTTGCGGAGAGAGGACGCAAGATGGGTGAGCTTTCACCAGGTTTGAAGTTATGCTGTTAAACTTCATGATTAAAGGCTAAGAAGATAAGGAACGCCTTTGTGTCTGAATTTATTACTGCAATTGCTTCACCGCTGTATTTATCTCTGCTACCGGCAAGAGGGAGAGGCAGGAAGGATTTTTGGATCAGCACGGACAGACAGCAGAGCTGCGCAAAGGGAAGCGTGCTGGACTCCATGTTTGTTTTTCTTGGAACTCATGGCAACTTTGGCCTCTCCGTTGCCATAGGTTATGGGTGCTTGCCAACGCTTTGAAGCATTGCAGGAACGTCCCACGTGTGTGGGGGGGAAGCCAGCAGGAGAGTTGCTGGGTCCAGCTGGAGCTCTGGAGCTGTTTCTCTGAGGCTGGAAGGAGCTCGCTGGGAGGAGAAGCCGATCTGCCAGAGGCCGGAGGAAGCTGATACCAGTCGTGAGTAAGCTTACCCCGGGGGAGAAGGAGATGGCTCAGTCCCAGGAACATGGCTTTGAGCTTAAGCTGCCATGTGAGAAGTTAACCACTAAAACGTGGTTGGAGTGGAGTTATTTAGCAGAGTTGTCCTTAGTTGGAGCCAAGCTCTGGGAATTGGTGAAGCCGATGTCTTCGTCAGCTGGGGCTGTTGCAAGCCAACGTGAAGCTGAGGAGCGTGTTCTGGCTTTTCTGGCTGAGAATGTAAGTGCTGATTTAAGGCCTATAGTTCTGGATGCAAGGAAACCTGCAGTCGCTTGGCTAGCTCTACAGGAAGTGTGCAAAGCTGGGGGCGGAAGCAAGGGCCGGGAGATGGCTGCATCGGAACAGGAGAGGCAAGAGGGCACTGACCACCTTCGTGGAAGCCGGTGCACAGCTGGGAAAAGGCTGTGGGACCCCTGAGGGGGACGAAGGGACTATTGCCACTGCTGCTGTTGCTGCCAGTTTCGCAGGGTCTCAAAGCTGCGCAGGTGATGCAACATGTCTGTGTGAGGAGCTTGGAGAGAGGCAAGCTGCTGGGGGCCCTTTACCCACCACTGGGGGTGCAGGAAAGCGTCCTGGGAGCCCTGTGAGCAGTGGGGGGGGGCGGTGAGCGGTAAAAGCACAGAAAAGCCTCTTTTTCCAAAGGCTGCCAAGAGTTGTTTGCGTCGTAAGTCGAAGCCTGGGAAACAGGACAGAGCTAGATGCGTCAAGGTCAGCCATCTGCTGCAGAGGGAGATAACGGCTGCAGAGTTGTCTGGGAACTCTGAGATAAGTCCAGTCTTCGGAGCAACGAGAGAAGTTGCGGTTTCGGACGCTGCCACGGACAGGGGGTGCAGCGGGACGTTTGTTGGCAAGGCAACACTACAGAACAATTCCAGCAGGGACACAGCTGTGAAGTTTATAATTGACAGTGGAGCAAGTCATCACCTGATTGGAGAGACACCTGCTGGGGGGCTGCGGGACTGCAGGGCTGTTTTGGATGGGAAAATTGTGCAGTTTGCAAATGGTTCCCAAAAGCAAGTTTCTGACATTGTTGACGTGTATGTTCCTTTTTTGCAGGCGCAGCTGGAGATCTACGTTGTGCTGGGAATGTATTGTTGTCTGTTATCTGTACCAGCTCTTGTAAAAGAAGGGTACAAAATTTGTTTTGAAAATAACACCTGTTCTATTTCCAGAGGGGGGAAGCTGCTTGTCAACGTGGAAGGCAAGGACAATCTCTTTGTTCTGGAGACACCTCTGGAGGGTGGGGGGAATGCAGGAAAAGCACAGGCGCAGTGTGCTAGTGTTCCCAGTCATGATTCATGTGTTCATGTATGGCACAAGAGAATGTCTCATGCTTGTTCGGAAGATGTTAAAAGGTTGCCCGGCTGCACCAAAGGTTGTAAAATCACACCATGTGAGGGATCCCTAGTGTGCAGGGCATGCAGCAAGGTTCAAAGGTGCAGGTTTCCCGGGGTAAAGAGGGTAACCACAAAACCTTTTGAGTTGGTTCACACAGACCTTACAGGACCCATGAAGTGTGAGAGTCTGGGTGGGGCCAGGTTTCTGCTAACAATGGCAGATGATTTTTCTCAGAATTTATGGTGTTTCTCTCTCAGGTCACAGAAGGAGGCAGCGCAACTGATCCAGGATTGGGTTGCGGAGGTGGAACTAAGGTTCTCCACCAAGGTGCAAGAGTTCAGGAGCGACCGTGGGTCACAGTTCACTGGGTCTGCTCTGAAGGAATTCTTCAAGGAAAAGGGAATTCGTCACCAGGTGACGGGTGCAAAGTCTCCTCAAGAGAGAGGCGTGGCAGAGCACAGGAGTGAAACACTGGCTGAAGCTGTCAGGGTTTTGCTGTGTGACTCTGGGCTGCCTCAGAGCTTTTGGAGTGAGGCTTGGAAGTTTGCCAGCTTTGTTTTTAACAGGTCCTACAATCACGATGTAGGTGACACACCGTATTTTCTGTTGCACAAGAGGTGCATTTCTTCCGTTCGTTTGGTTCTAGGGCTTCAGTGCCGATACCAACAGCGCAACGGAAGGAGGGTGGTCCTAGGTGCCAGGACATGATCTTCTGTGGGTATGATCCTGCGACAAATGGGTGGAAGTTTGCATACCCAGAGGGTGATCAGACCAAGCTGCTGGTCAGCAAGCATGCTGAGTTCTTTGAGCAGGGTGGTTGGTCATGGCCTAAGGTTGGTTCTGATTTTCTCTCAGAATGTCTGTCCGATTCTGAGGGGGAGGAAGAAAGGGAGGAAGGAGAGGCAAAGGCGGAGCCTGTTGCTGAAGACCAGGTTGCTGATGATGGTCAAGCACAGGGGTGGGTTTCTCCACAGGTTAAGATGGAACCCAAGAGCGAGCCTTCATCTCCTGTTAGCCATGTGCAGGAGGCCCGAAGACGCAGCAAGTCAGAGGGGGAGTCTTCTGAGCTTGCTGGAGACACACTTGCTGACCCCAGTGGGTCAGGAGGAGCGCCCGAGGTTGTACTCCGGCGGTCAACTCGGACCACAAAGGGGATTCCACCTGAGAGGTTTCAGGTCACCAGTGCGTGGGTTGGTTTCGCACAGTGTGATTCTGGGAGTGTGGAAGGGATTCAACAATTGCCTGGGATAGATGCCAGTGGGAGGCAAAAGGCAATGGGAGGTGAGTTGAACTCAAAGAGGTCTGTAAATAGGGGTTCACAGTTTCCCTCAGGGTTCGAGACGAGAGGGGGTGTTATTGGTTTCAGAACTCACAGGGTTAAGGAGTTCTGTGTGACGTCTCTTACCTGAGGCGTGGTTAGAAACTCTTATGGGAGTGGATTGACTCTGAGAGTTTCAGTCTGGTTTCGCTTTTGCGGAGAGAGGACGCAAGATGGGTGAGCTTTCACCAGGTTTGAAGTTATGCTGTTAAACTTCATGATTAAAGGCTAAGAAGATAAGGAACGCCTTTGTGTCTGAATTTATTACTGCAATTGCTTCACCGCTGTGTTTATCTCTGCTACCGGCAAGAGGGAGAGGCAGGAAGGATTTTTGGATCAGCACGGACAGACAGCAGAGCTGCGCAAAGGGAAGCGTGCTGGACTCCATGTTTGTTTTTCTTGGAACTCATGGCAACTTTGGCCTCTCCGTTGCCATAAGTACCACCTCAGTATGCAGACCTGGAAGAAGTTTTCAGTGAGAAAGAGGCGGATAGACTACCCCCTCACAGGCCCTTTGACTGTCAGATCAACCTACTCCCAGGGGCTCAGTTACCAGTGGGTAAGCTGTACGCCATGTCAGACAGGGAGATGCAGGAGTTGCGGAAGTTCATTGACAAGAACCTGAAGAGGGGCTTTATACGAGAATCAAGGGCGGTGGGGGGCAGTCCAGTGTTCTTTGTGGACAAAAGAGACTCCAAGGAGCCCCGCTTGGTCGTAGATTATAGGTCGGTCAACCGGGTATCGGAACCAGTGACCTTCCCTATGCCCAGAATTGATGACATTTTGGCCAGGGTAAGGAAAGGGAAGGTTTTTACCAAGTTGGACCTTCAAGGGGCGTACAATTTGATAAGGATGAGGGAGGGGGATGAATGGAAAACCACGATGTTCACCCCTCTGGGGGCCTTTGAGTATCTCGTGATGCCCTTCGGATTACAATCGGGTTCCAGCACATTTCAAGCTTTCATGAACCACGTGTTGGGGTCCCTGCTGTACAAGAATTGTGTGGCCTTCCTGGACGACGTACTTATCTACTCAGAGAACGAGGAGCAGCATCTGAAAGATGTCAAGAAAGTGCTGAAAAGGCTGCAGGAGCATCAGCTGTGGGTCAAACTGGAGAAATGCCAATTCCACGCCCGAGAGGTGGGGGGAGAGCTTCCAAGATGGCGCCGGCAAGGGCAGCCCTGCTCTAAGCTCCATGCTAGTCGTGCAGTTTTTTATTAGTTTTTAACAGTTTTATTAATTTCTTTTTACCTGTTTTAATTGCTAGCTAAGGCATTTAAACCTACAAGTGACACAGCAATTTGTCTCCCTTGTTGGAAGGACACTGAATCACCGGCTACACAAGGAACTAGAAGGCAAGCGTTGGTTAAAATTACTCCCGGGCACTGGATCACCGCTGCTGTAGCTGTAGCCTGGAGACAGGGTCTGAGCGGAGTCTCAATACTTGGGGAAGGGAAAGAAGCCAAGCTGAAGTTTTGAAGCCAGGCCAGGGGAGGACCAGAGGAGACCATAGGAGTCCTCAGGTGCCTGGACAAGCAGCTGAACCCGACGGGCTTGAGGACCCAGCCTCCCTCCCGAGCCGCTTTCTCCAGCTGCACTTCGTCATCCTACCAGCTAGTGTGGAAAGCTGTGAGGCTGTGAGGCTTCGGGTTGCTGAAATTACACTTTGAGAGGCGAAGAAGAAGTCTACGGCAGAGAGAGGTGAGAAGAAAGGAGACAGAAGTTCCAATTAAACAAAACAAAAGCCTGGAAGTTCACAAAGCGGTGAGACCCTTCTGTTTTAAGTAAAGCCTGCCTTCACTTACCCCAGAGACCGAATAGGGGAGGGACGGGGGACCGGATAAAGATTTAAATTGAGAGCCCTTGACTTGTATAATTAACCGTGAAGAGGGCTGAGCTGGAGAAGATTTACTAGAGCCCTCAACAGGAGTAAATCTCTATCGGAATTTTACTCTTATTATAGCTCTTCAACGAACTGTGGAGAAATCCCTGGAGTTAAATACTCAGCTGCACAGCTAAATCACTGACTGTGGTAGGAAGTTCCCTTCTTCTCTCCTGTATTATTTATATTATTTAGTTCATATCTACTGTGGCTATGGGCAAGAGGAAACGCCTCAGAGAAGCAGAGGAATTACTGCTTCTCCCTAGCCCCAAGCTACAAGCTAAGGGAAGAAGAGTCCAGTCAAATCCTCAAGCAGCAGTTACTACACACAATAGATTTCTTCCACTAAGTGACTTGGATGTAGCCATTCCCAAGCCCCAAAATACCATCTTACACACTTGTAATCTAACGAGCACTCCCATTAAAGGTGGGTCCGACGTGGATGGAAAAAAGATCCAGGATAAAGAGAACCAGCTGGGAAATGAGTCCTCCCATTTACAATTAGCCATTAGGACACTGGACTGTATATTTAAAAAGATAGACTTTCTGACGTGCTCAATTTCCAAGCTAACTGAAAAAGTGATGGATATGGATGCCAAAATTGCCCTCAAAAATAACTACCAGAGGGGACCTCCACGGATAGCCCCACCAAAATCTGGGGCAAAGGGGATGAGAAAATACAAACTAAACAATCTCATGTGTAAGCAAAATCTAACACTGCAACCAAAGAAGGTGTGCCTAACGATAAAGTCAGAGATATGGGACTGGTCAAGCTTAGAAGGAGCTAAAATTGCCCTAAGTAAAATCCTGAGAATAAGCACAGTTCATATCGATCTTCGTGCTTTACTTCCGCTAACTCAATCAAATGGCCCTTACAAAGTTATTTTAGCCTTCCATTCGCTGAGATTACCCTTATTAATAATAAGAGAAAAATGGAAATTCATAAAAACAAAAATCATACCCACAAGGGTTTTTGCGGACAGCATAGTAAATCCACTACTTGTGGAAAAAGGGAAAGAGACATTAGATTCAGAAACAAGCTCTATAAAATCGCCAGACAAAGAGATGTTGCTCTCCCCACAGAGAACGGAGGAGATCGTCTGCAGCCCACAACTAGGAATGAATTTGGGTAGTTCCAGAATATCCAGTGGTGAAAGTGCCCTTATGAATTCATTTGATGAATTACAATCACAAGAAAAAGAAAAAATAATAAATAAATTAGACAAATTAAGAGAGAAGATGTTTCAGGCCAAAAGTAAAATAGGAAACAAAGAAATTCAAACAAACAGGGCCATTGAAGGCTCGGTGGACCTTCTCCAATTTAGCCCACAGCCCCAAAATAGGTCTATAAAATCCAAGGCAACGATACAGACAATCGTCCCGCCACCTTCATTAGTTAATTTGGAACCAGCTCATCCTGTACCAACCGGAATGGATATATCTACTAAAGAACAGCAAAATGTAAACAAAATTTTGACACATCAATGCCTCAATGCCTGACCTGGAGTCATCATTATCGGACGGAGAATCCCTAGCTGATGATCTAGAAGTTCAATCTGTTATCGATACGGACTGGACAGAAGACCCCTTGGGCCATATAAATAAGATGATATACCCATGGAAGGAAAATCTAATAATAGCTAAAACTTGTACCGACCTAATCTCTGCCCCCCTAGGTGATAAGCTCTCTGATAAAACAAGGGATTTCAGAGAGGAGATCAGACCAAACCAGGACACTACCCCTATAGGACCGAGCGAGCAGAGCATAATTATAAACAGCTCAAGTGGCACACCTGCGTCAAAAGGAGAGAAGTCATCTACTATTAGTCAAAGGAAAATTACTGACTTCTTTAAATCTGACAACCCAAGATCAGCGTTCCCCCCTTCTCCATTGTGACTACCCAAACCCCAGTCGAATCTCCCCCCCCCCCCCCCCGTTCTCCTTTTTAAGCTGGAACATAGCAGGTTGGAAGGGGAAAAAATCTGACCCGGACCTTGTAAAACTAATAAACTTACACCAAGTAATTATTTTACAAGAAACATGGGAAGAGGGGAGAGTAGATATTAATGGTTTTGATGTTACATCATTACCGGCATGCCCGTCTACTAAAGGAGGCCGGCCTAGTGGAGGATTAGTTATAGCAATTTCCTTGAAAATACAGGCAAAACTCACGCTTGTAAATGCTTCCACCTTTGCAATTACAGCCCTGATTACGGGGAAAAATTTTGAACTTGTTATAACAAATGTCTATCTTCCTCCTGGAGGCAACACTGCAGACTTATACAATAAATGGGGAATTTTGGAGGAACATCTTACTCTTTGTCTCTCCAAATACCCCAATATACCCAATGTTATAGCAGGGGACTTCAATGCTCGCATTGCAACAAACTGGGAGTCTTTAATCAAAGCCAAATGGTGGATAACTCCAGAATTCATTAATGACCTCGCCCTCCATACTCAAAGACTTTCCAAAGACAAAAGGGTAAATGAAGCAGGAACCCTTCTTTACCAATTGGTACTACGTCTAAACGTAGTGATTCTAAACGGGAACTGCCTGCCAGACGTACCGGGTGATTTTACACACATAAGCTCCTCTGCAAACAGTGTCCTGGATTATATGTTAGTATCTCATGACATTTTCCCCAAATTTTCCCATTTTAAAGTTGAAAATATTCAACTGAGCGACCACCTACCGTTGGTCGCCACAATGACTATAGACTGGACCCCAGATGGAGACAGGCACCCAACACATCTGATTACGAACTCAGTATTGCAAATCAAAAGTGTTAAATGGTCCGAATTACAGGCCCAAAAATACTCAGCATATTTCCAACAAGGGCTAAAACAAGCATATTCAGGCTTAATTGAGGACTACTACGATTATGACCAAACTCTAAGACTATTCTCGAATCTGTCAGAAGATCTATCGTCCTTTTTCTCTGTTCCGACGCATAAAATAAATCGAACACAAAGGAAGATAGGTGCATTGTGGTTCAATAGTGCTTGTAAACAGGCTAGACAACTTCTTGGTAACATCTACAAAGAATATAAAGCAACGGTCCTGCCAAAAGAATATTTCCAAGCAAAATCGGCCTACAAGCAAATTCAAAAGGGAGCTAGACAGGAATGGCAAGTGAATCAATGGCGGGCAATCATAGAAGCCTCATCATTACGGAACTCCAGACAATTTTGGCTCCTGGTAAATAAAAGAACTAAAAGATACCCTTTAACTATTATTCCTGCCCCGGTTTGGGAATCATACTTAAAAAATTATTTTGCCACAACTGACTGTACTGCTAACACAAGAGATGAATTTCAAGAACAGCTTCCCCTCTGGCCCCCCACTGATCCGGAGGACATCCATGATTTGATCGTTAAACTCAAAACAGGGAAAGCGCCTGGGCCAGACCTGATCCCGGCAGAAGCTATAAAATACCATGCGGACTGGTGGGCTTAAGTCCTGGCGACCATTTTTGATGCCGTTAACAACTCTGGAATGATCCCGGAAGTATGGAAGGACGCTATTATCGTTCCAATCCACAAAAAGGGCTCACCAGACGACCCAGGAAATTATAGAAATATCAGTCTGCTCTCAATAGTGGGGAAACTGTATGCCCGCTTCCTGTTGAACAGACTTACCCAATGGGCCGAAGAGAAAAAATTAATTGGGCCCGAACAAGCTGGATTTCGCCCAAAACAGTCAACAATTAATCATATTCTAATTTTACAGCATCTTGCCTGGAAATATTCCACCCCAAAGGGTGGCCAACTCTGTGTGGCATTCATTGATCTAAAGGCAGCATTCGATAGTATCCCCAGGAACATCCTCTGGGAAAAACTCACCCGCTGGGGCATCGACAGAAGGCTTCTCTGGCTAATAATTAAACTCCATGAGAACTCAGTGGCCAGAGTGAGACTCACTCCGGAGGGCGATCTCACCAATTCAATTCCCATTAACAGAGGTGTCCGACAGGGCTGTATATTGGCTCCATTCCTGTTTAATTTATTCATAAGCGACATGAGGACTCCCCTAACAGAGGCTCAAGAAAGGATTCACGCACCCCGCCTAGCACTTTTATCGTTGCCCTCTGTTACTATATGCGGATGACGCAGTCATCCTCTCCTTTTCTAGAGTAGGTCTCAGGAGGGCCTTAAAATTTTTTGGATCATATTGTAACACAAATTCCCTTACAATTAATTATGGAAAATCTAAGATCCTAGTTTTCTCAAAGAGCCGGAAACTCCATAATTGGAGAATTGATGGGAGAGTCATCGAACCAGTTTATAGATTCCAATACTTGGGAGTTTGGTTACAACATAACCTTAGATGGAAGGCCCATGTAGCTTATGTTACAAACAGAGCCAAAGCTATCTCCTTGGCGATCTTGCGATTCTTCTTCACCGATGGAGCCCTCCACATCCCATCGGCGTTGAAAGTGTTCAAGGCCAAGGTGATCCCGACAATTGCTTATGCCATCTCAACTTGGGGGACTTTTGTCAACCTATCTCACCTACAGGTTATTCAAAATCAGTTTTTAAGAGGGATATTGAAACTGCCCAACTGTGTAAGTAATACAGCGTTACACATGGAACTTAATATTGTATCCCTGGAAAACGCCCTGTGGAAGCACATACTCTGTCACTGGTTATCTCTATGGCACAATCTCCCAAACTTGTATTTGATACAATGTATGTGGAGAGATGATTTCCAGAGCCCATGGGTAAAAAATTTACAACTGAAAATTACGGCAATGGGAATCTCCCCATCTAAATTACTAGAGCAGGACATAGTTCCAGCTAAAAGAACAGTAACCTGTAAACTAGAGGAGATGGATTTGCAGCAGAAAATGGTGTTGGGCAATGGTACCTGCTCACCTCAAAACCTTGGTTTATTACCCCTCTTAAGGCTCCCAAACTATTTGAATTCCTTAACTTCTTCGACTCATAGATATGCCTTTATAAAGGCAAGATTCAGCGCCTTCCCATCGAACGTGCTGAGAAATAGATTTTCCAATGGACAGATATCGCTCTTATGTGATTGTAATTGTGGGGCACCGGAATCGTTGCATCACATAATCTTTGATTGTGCTTCTCACTCATCGGCCAGGAGCAAGTTTCTTGATCCATATCTAAAGGGAATCGCCGATGATTGGAATGAAGCCAAACTGAGATATCTACTAAATGATGAAGATCCCCTAAGATCACTCACGGTTGCCAGATTCTTGATCAGCGTCCTATCCCTAAAGAAGAAAAACGGACTCCTGTGTGGCTCGGATGACCCTTATAAACCATGATATATGTTTTAGGATGTAACTAGGTGATATCACCACTGATGTCTTTTATTAATTTATGAGCAGAAAACGATGTCTATGTTGCAAATTTATTGTAATGTATGTTGTTGGGTCTTTTGCTTATTTTGCTTTGGTTCTTGTCTGTTCTTGTAAGTTTTTAGCTGTTTTAAATTTGGAGGTTTAAGTATATATATATGTTGGTGGGAAACTGTCGTGTGACGGGCCAATGGCCGTAATAAATATCAATCAAGAATGGAAATAAAAAGTCCATTGTATAAAATACATTTGAGGGTCACTTGAGCAGGAAGCACGTGAGGCGCAGCAAAACACAGGCCGATAAACAGTAGACAAAGCCCATCTTTCCCAAACATCGCAGGAAAAGGCCAGAATTTACGAAGCGCATGAACCATCACAGCTTTCCTCAATGATGAAGCAATTGCTAATATATAATCATAGAACTAGGGAGTTTGAAAGGGCCACGAGGCTCATCTAGGCTTACCCCCTGCAATGTGGGAATCTTTGCCAAAGAGCTTCCCTCTTGTGGCTTATCCCCACAACAGATACTGACTTTGGGTTTTAGTCAAGCAAACAGTCTAATCCAGGCATTCCCAACCTGCGGCCCTCCAGATGTTTTTGTCCTACAACTCCCATGATCCCTACCTCACAGGACCAGTGGTCAGGGATCATGGGAATTGTAGTCCAAAACATCTGAAGGGCCGACGGCTGGGGATGCCTGGTCTAATCTGTCAGTGCCTAAATGATCTCAAGTGTCAGAACAACTTGACTGCCATCAGGAAATTTCCCACCGTCCCATTTCGACTCTCCAGCACCTGATCTGCATCACCAAGCAATCCCAAAATGCCGACAGCTTTGAACCTTGCAAGATCAAATGTCTCGCCCTGGACTGGACTCGAGGGACGATTCCGACATATTCCACATGGGAAACGCTCATGTCCCATGTAGCACCAAATCAGTAGTGCATGTGCTTTATAAAAAGCCTTGAGGAGATGATTGTGTTGTTGTTTAGTCGTGTCCAACTCTTCATGACCCCCTGGACCAGAGCATGCCAGGCACTTCTGTCTTCCACTGCCTCCCGCAGTTTGGTCCAACTCATGCTGGTAGCTTCGAGAACACTGTCCCACCATCTCGTCCTCTGTTGTCCCCTTCTCCTTGTGCCCTCCATCTTTCCCAACACCAGGGTCTTTTCCAGGAAATCCAGGAAATGCTGGGTGAGATCCCATGGACAGTAATACTAAAAGGAAAGGGAGTTCATGATGGCTGGGAGTTTGTTAAGAGGGAGATAGTAAAAGCACAACGTCAGGCAATACCAATGAGACGGAAACATGGAAGGTGCCTAAAGAAGCCAGGGTGGCTATCTAAAGAACTTTTAACTGAGTTAAGATTAAAAAAGGATGTGTACAAAAACTGGAAAAGGGGGGAAACCACCAAAGAGGAATTCAAACAAATAGCCAGCACGTGTAGACACAAAGTCAGAAAAGCTAAAGCACAGAATGAACTCAGGCTGGCTAGAGAGGTTAAAAGCAACAAAAAAGGCTTTTATGGGTATGTTCGTAGCAAAAGGAAGAACAAAGAAACAGTGGGGTCACTCAGAGGAGAAGATGGTGAAATGCAAACAGGGGACACAGAAAGGGCTGAACTCCTCAATGCCTTCTTTGCCTCAGTCTTCTCCGATAAAGAAAACAATGCCCGACCTGAAGAATTTGGAGCAAATGATTCAGCAGAGGAAACACAGCCCAGAATAACTAAGGAGATAGTACAAGAATACTTGGCTAGTTTAGATGTATTCAAGTCTCCAGGGCCAGATGAACTGCATCCAAGAGTATTAAAAGAACTGGCAGATGTGATCTCAGAACCACTGGCAGTCATCTTTGAGAATTCCTGGAGAACAGGCAAAGTCCCGGCAGACTGGAGGAGGGCAAATGTTGTCCCCATTTTCAAAAAGGGGAAAAGAGAGGACCCAAATAATTATCGCCCAGTCAGTCTGACATCAATACCAGGGAAGATTCTGGAGCAGATCATTAAGCAAACAGTCTGTGAGCACCTAGAAAGGAATGCTGTGATACCAATAGTCAGCATGGATTTCTGAAAAATAAGTCATGTCAGACTAACCTGATCTCCTTTTTTGACAGAATTACAAGCCTGGTAGATGAAGGGAACGCAGTGGATGTAGCCTACCTTGATTTCAGCAAGGCATTTGACAAGGTGCCCCATGATATTCTTGTAAAGAAGCTGGTAAAATGCGGTCTTGACTATGCTACCACTCAGTGGATTTGTAACTGGCTGACTGACCGAACCCAAAGGGTTCTCATCAATGGTTCCTCTTCATCCTGGAGAAGAGCGACTAGTGGGGTGCCACAGGGTTCTGTCTTGGGCCCGGTCTTATTCAACATCTTTATCAACGACTTGGATGATGGATTCAAGGGCATCCTGATCAAATTTGCAGATGACACCTGTCAGGGGTTCAGGAGCAGAGACGCAGAGAAGGGAGGAGACAGAGAGCGAGGGGGAGGAATACGAAGGAAAGATGAGTGGGGATGACGACCCGAGATCACCGAGCCTGTCCAGTGAGTCCGAGGATTCCCAGAAGGGAGCGCCAGCGGTCAGAGCAAGGGGGGAAAGCAGGGGGACACCCCAGGAAGAAGGGTCCAGAGAGGGATCAGAGAGCAGCAGTTGGAGATCGGGACCCACGTGCCCAGCCGGGAGCAGCGGGGAGAAAGGGGACCAGATATCGGGTTCCGGAGGCTTTCAGAAGGAGGGAGGGCATGAGTCAGGAGTAGTCACGCCCACCTCGGGGAGCGACGAAACGATCAAGAGGAAGGTAGGGAGTTGGGCGCGCGCGCCAAGTTCAAATGTAGCGGAAGCTGGCGCAGTAAGCAGCCCAGAGAGTGAGCCAGGTCCCAAAGCCCGCCGCAAGGAGGCGGAAGGGTCAGGGGGGTCCGCGTCAGAAGAGAGTAGGAAAGAAGAGACCCCGGGGGGCAGAAGGACCCAGAGACGGAAGGAAAGGCGCAGGAGGTGGAGCAAGGCTAGGGTATTAAACTGGTGTGCTAGAGGCGGAGACTCAGACGGGTCTTCGCCGGTCTGATCTAGAAGAAGTAGGGCTGCACATTGCAGTTTGGAAATGGAACCTGTAATCTAATAAAGACTCTTTTAACGTGAACGCTGGCTAACGTGGTCCTATGTGAGCTGGGACTGGGTGGCAGCCCTGACAGTAAGACCCGTCTCATAATAGCTTCGGACACCTGATACCTCACAGCGGAGGCAGAAGCAGCGAGAGGAGGAAATTGGTGTTTGGGAGCAAGCTCACAACGGTTGGCAGAGATGACGGAAGCAGAGAAAATTTCAGCGCTGCAACAGGCAGTGACACAATTGAACGCAGAGGTACAGGCATCCAAGAAAAGGGAGGAGGATGCGGCGGCCGCCTACAGAGATCTCCACGCCAGGTTTGAAGCATTGGTTAAGCAAGGGCAACCAGGACCCAGACCGGAGGGGGTTGGGTTGGCACGGAGAGCAGGGGGGCTTGTGGCTCACTTCGATGGGAATTTACAACAGTACCCCAATTTTCGAGCAGACGTAATGTGCGCACTGCAACTGCTGGCAAAAGACTTTAGAGATGAGGAAGAGAAAGTGGGGTTTATACTATCCCATTTGCATGGGGATGCTAAAGCGTGGCTACGCAATTTGTGGAGGGATAAAGATCCGGCGCTTCAGAGTGCAGATGCCTTTATCAAAGCGATGGATGCGTGCTTTTTATCTACCATTGACGTGGATCTTGCCCGACGGGAGATTCATGGACTGAGACAAGGGAAGGCGAGCGTAAGGCAGTATCACGCCCGCTTTTTTGCGCTGGTCAGTGCCTTGGAATGGGACCGGGATTCGCCCCCAGTCAGAGACCTGTTCTGGGAGGGTCTGAGCAGTGCTGTTAAAGACGAAATTGCGAGGGGGGAGAGGCCCCGGAGCACGCAGGAGGTGGTCCGAAGGGCGCTGACTGTGGGGGTGAGGCTGGAAGAACGTCCCTGGTGCAGAGACGAAGGACGTGGAGGGCGCGAAGCAGCGAGAAGTTTCTCTTTCGTTCCCAGGGAAGCTGCGCGTGCGCAATCCACACCTCCGCCAGGAGGGGGAGTGGAACCTATGGAGGTGGGAGGCGCCAGGGCTCAGTCAGCTACCAGAGCCCCTGCACCGGCAGCAGTCAAGACTAAACCTCCTAGAGGGACCCGGAAGTGTTATATATGCGACAGCTCTCAACACTTGGCGAAAGAGTGTCCCCAGAGGAGCTCCAGGCACACTGCAGGCTCCGCAACGGTGAAAGCGGCCACGCAGCACAGCGAACCCCAGCAGGGAAACGACGATGTCTGGCTGGAGACAGAGGCACTGGGGCCCAGCCAGACGCATCAGTGAAGCAGTCCCCAGCGATCTTGCAACCCACGGACCCCCTCCCACCCAAACCAGTAGTGCAGCTCACCGCATCTCTCCAGCTACCCGATGGCGTCACTATCGAAGTGCCGCTTTCTGTGGATTCGGGAAGCAACGCAGACTTTATAGCGCAGGATTTTGTGGAGCAGCACGCTATACAGCTACTGCCTGCCACTCTGCCCCTGCAAGTCGTCACAGTGGATGGCAGAGAGTTGCTGGGGGGGCAGGTGGTGAAGCAGACGCCGCCAATGGTGATGCGACTTGGTAACCACAGGGAAGTCATCAGTTTTAATGTCACCCGACTGTCGGACACACCCATTGTGTTGGGCATGAGTTGGCTGGACAGGCACAGTCCGACACTGGCTTGGTACCAGCGACAGCTGATCTTCGGCTCCTCTTACTGCGCAGAACACTGCATCCTGCCCAGACAGGAGGGAGAGGAGGAGGAATCACAGCTGCAGTTGGGAACGTTGCAAGCAGTCCCCCACAAATACGCAGACTTTCTGGAAGTCTTCTGCGAGAAGGAGGCAGACAAGCTACCACCGCACAGGCAATATGACTGCAAGATTGACCTCCTACCAGGGGCGACGCTACCGAAAGGGAAGCTGTATTCCATGTCTGAGGACGAACTACAGGAACTCAAACAGTTCATAGATCACAATTTGGAGCGCGGTTTCATCCGGGAGTCCAAGGCAGTAGGGGGCAGTCCTGTTTTCTTCGTGAAGAAGAAGGACACGCCCCAAAAAAGACTTGTGGTGGATTTTCGCCTCTTGAACAAGATGACCAAGCCCTCTGATTTCCCCATGCCCAGGATTGACGACCTACTGGCGACGGTGCGCAAGGGACGCGTGTTCACCAAGTTGGACCTGCGAGGGGCGTACAATCTCATCCGCATGAGGGAGGGCGATGAGTGGAAGACAGCCATGTTCACGCCTCTGGGCACCTACGAATACAGAGTGATGCCGTTTGGATTGCAAAACGGTTCTCACTGTTTTCAAGCTTTCATGCATCATGTGTTGGCGGGACTCCTCTACAAGAAGTGCGTCTGCTTTCTGGATGACATCCTGATATTCTCCGAATCGCAGCAAGCACATGACCAAGACGTTCGGGAGGTGCTGCAGAGGCTGCAGCAGCATAGACTGTACGCCAAACTGGAGAAGTGCCAGTTCGACACGAATGAGGTGGATTTCTTGGGCTACAAGTTGTCGGACAAGGGGCTAGCCATGGACAGCGCCAAGGTTCGCGCGGTGTTGGATTGGAAGAGCCCGCGCAACCGGAAGGAGGTCCAGCGGTTTGTAGGCTTCGCCAACTTCTATCGCAAGTTTATCAAGGGGTTCGCGATGCAGACGGCGGCTATTACGGACACGCTAAGCTCCAAGAAAAAGAAATTCATCTGGACGGAGCAGGCGGAGCAGTCCTTTCAGGCACTCAAGCGTCTCTTCGCGTCGGAGGAGCAACTGCTGCATATCGACCCCAGCAGACCGATGCGGGTAGAGACAGACGCGTCCGATAGAGCAGTGGGAGCGGTCCTGCTGCAGAGGGACCCACAGGGGGTCTGGAGGCCGGGAGCGTTCTACTCCAGAAAGCTCAGCAAGTCGGAGCAGAACTACACCATCTGGGACAGGGAGTTGCTTGCCATTCATGCAGCTTTCAAGGCGTGGAGGCACTTCCTGATCGGCGCCAAGCACACGGTGCAGGTCTGCACGGACCACAAGAATCTGGAGCACTGGCGCACGGCGAAGTTTCTGAACCAGAGGCAGATACGTTGGGCGGAGTTCTTTGCTGACTTCGATTTCCGAATAGAGTACGTCCCAGGCGACACCAACATCATGGCGGATGCACTGTCCCGAAAACCGCAATACCTCGAAGAGGTTACGCCAGCGGCAGCCATGCACATCTTCGCGCCAACAGCGTGGGCGTGCGCTTCAGCCACAGTAGACCTGGATGCGGTGCGGCGGGCGTTGCAGGACGACTCATTCGCGCAGGCGAAGATGGCCGAGGTGCACAAGGGCACGGCGAAGAGCGACGAGTTCCAGATACGAGACGGCTTGCTCTTACGTAAAGGGGCCATCTACGTGCCGGGAGACGAACTTCGCGCCAAGGTACTGCAGCAGTTGCACGACGCACCCACGGCCGGGCACTTTGGCACAGAAAAAACGGTGGAATTAGTCGCAAGGGACTTTTGGTGGCCCAGACTGAGAGGGGAAGTCGCGGACTACGTCGCGAGGTGCGACACCTGCCAGAGGGCCAAACCAGTGCACAAACCACCGGCGGGACTGCTGGAACCGCTGCAAACGCCGTTTGAACCGTGGGAGAGGGTGGCCCTGGACTTTGTTACGGATCTACCCAGCTCGAGGGGCAAGACAGCTGTACTAGTGGTGGTGGACTTGTTCACCAAGATGGCACATTTCATACCGTGTGCGAAGGTGGCCACGGCAGAACAAACAGCCAAACTGTTCATAGATCACGTGTTCAAAGTGCACGGGCTGCCGCGGTCTATACTGTCTGACCGCGGCCGCCAGTTCATCTCGAATTTCTGGCAGAAGCTGATGGGCTTCCTGAACGTCAAGATCAACCTGACATCAGCGAGACACCCGCAGACCAACGGGCAAGCGGAGAGGGTCAATGCCATCATGCAGCAGTACCTGAGATGCTATGCCAATCAACAGCCTGCGACGTGGGTGGATTACCTGCCGCTCGCCGAGTTCGCCTACAACAACACGAAGCACGTGTCCACGGGGGTGACGCCGTTCTTCGCCAACAATGGGAGGAATCCCAGAACCTTCCCGGGACTGGACAGAGTGGGGGAAGGGGAACCCCAGACGGCGGACGCTTTCGCGTCTGAGTTGCAGGAGGTCCACGATCAACTTCGACGGCAGCTGGAGCTAGCGAAGCATGCATACAAGGTGCAAGCTGACAAGCACAGGCGGGTTGGCGAAGAGATCCGAGTGGGAGACTGGGTCTGGTTGGCAGCCCACGCAGTGCCGACCAGATCGTTAGCCAAGAGGAAGTTGGGGCACAAGCAACTCGGTCCATACCAAGTCGAAGCGCAGATCAACCCAGTTGCTTTCAGGCTGGTGCTACCGGAGGGTTCCAGGATGCATCCGGTGTTCCACAGGTCGGTGCTCACTCCCTACAGGGCACCTCACAGGTTCCAGGAACCAGGAACGGCACCGAGTCCGTCTCAGGAGCGGACGGAGGCGGGGAGATTGCCGCAGCAGGACCCCATCAACGAAGTCACGGAGATTTTGGACTCCAGATGGGGGGAAGACGGAGTAGAATACCTCCTAGCCAGAGAGGGCACCCGGGCCAGTGCTAATAGCTGGGTGCCAGACTACGCTTTGGAGGAACCCCTGCTCAAGGACGAGTTTCATGCCCTTTTCCCACACAGACCCATGCCAGCAGGCTTCTTCGACGACTGGTTGTTCATGCCCACACTTTCCTCCAGCACGTTCCATGGATTCGACTCGGACGGGGAGCCTGCACAGGGCGCACGTTCCCCAGAGGGGTCACCGGAGGGTTCGGCGTCCGACACCTCGTATTGGTGGGACGATCGGCCAGAGGAGCAGTGGCGCCGGAGGTGGCTGGAGATGCCAGGTCAAGCGACCGACGCAGAGACTGACATGGACGTGTGCGGGGAGGATCTTGGTTTCGAGCACGGCGGCACTGAAATGGAGGCGGAGCAGCTCACCGTTGACGAACGCGAGGAGGAAGACTCGGAGGTCTTCAGTTGGCGGCCAGCTACGAGGAGCGAACTGTATCCGGCATTCACTCCCGTGATGATGGAGCACCCAGCAACCACCCTTGAAAGCGGGGAGGGGGGAAGGGGGGGCTTCGAGGGGGGGATGGATGTCAGGGGTTCAGGAGCAGAGACGCAGAGAAGGGAGGAGACAGAGAGCGAGGGGGAGGAATACGAAGGAAAGATGAGTGGGGATGACGACCCGAGATCACCGAGCCTGTCCAGTGAGTCCGAGGATTCCCAGAAGGGAGCGCCAGCGGTCAGAGCAAGGGGGGAAAGCAGGGGGACACCCCAGGAAGAAGGGTCCAGAGAGGGATCAGAGAGCAGCAGTTGGAGATCGGGACCCACGTGCCCAGCCGGGAGCAGCGGGGAGAAAGGGGACCAGATATCGGGTTCCGGAGGCTTTCAGAAGGAGGGAGGGCATGAGTCAGGAGTAGTCACGCCCACCTCGGGGAGCGACGAAACGATCAAGAGGAAGGTAGGGAGTTGGGCGCGCGCGCCAAGTTCAAATGTAGCGGAAGCTGGCGCAGTAAGCAGCCCAGAGAGTGAGCCAGGTCCCAAAGCCCGCCGCAAGGAGGCGGAAGGGTCAGGGGGGTCCGCGTCAGAAGAGAGTAGGAAAGAAGAGACCCCGGGGGGCAGAAGGACCCAGAGACGGAAGGAAAGGCGCAGGAGGTGGAGCAAGGCTAGGGTATTAAACTGGTGTGCTAGAGGCGGAGACTCAGACGGGTCTTCGCCGGTCTGATCTAGAAGAAGTAGGGCTGCACATTGCAGTTTGGAAATGGAACCTGTAATCTAATAAAGACTCTTTTAACGTGAACGCTGGCTAACGTGGTCCTATGTGAGCTGGGACTGGGTGGCAGCCCTGACAACACCAAAGTGGGAGGGGTGGCTAACACCCCAGAGGACAGGATCACACTTCAAAACGACCTTGACAGATTAGAGAACTGGGCAAAAACAAACAAGATGAATTTTAACAGGGAGAAATGTAAAGTATTACACTTGGGCAAAAAAAATGAGAGGCACAAAAACAAGATGGGGGACACCTGGCTTGAGAGCAGTACATGTGAAAAGGATCTAGGAGTCTTGGTTGACCATAAACTTGACATGAGCCAACAGTGTGACGCAGCAGCTAAAAAAGCCAATGCAATTCTGGGCTGCATCAATAGGAGTATAGCATCTAGATCAAGGGAAGTAATAGTGCCACTGTATTCTGCTCTGGTCAGACCTCACCTAGAGTATTGTGTCCAGTTCTGGGCACCACAATTCAAGAAGGACACTGACAAACTGGAACGTGTCCAGAGGAGGGCAACCAAAATGGTCAAAGGCCTGGAAACGATGCCTTATGAGGAACGGCTAAGGGAGCTGGGCATGTTTAGCCTGGAGAAGAGGAGGTTAAGGGGTGATATGATAGCCATGTTCAAATATATAAAAGGATGTCACATAGAGGAGGGAGAAAGGTTGTTTTCTGCTGCTCCAGAGAAGCGGACACGGAGCAATGGATCCAAACTACAAGAAAGAAGATTCCACCTAAACATTAGGAAGAACTTCCTGACAGTAAGAGCTGTTTGACAGTGGAATTTGCTGCCAAGGAGTGTGGTGGAGTCTCCTTCTTTGGAGGTCTTTAAGCAGAGGCTTGACAACCATATGTCAGGAGTGCTCTGATGGTGTTTCCTGCTTGGCAGGGGGTTGGACTCGATGGCCCTTGTGGTCTATTCCAACTCTATGATTCTATGATTCTCTTCTCATGAGGTGGCCAAAGTCTTGGAGCCTCAGCTTCAGGATGTGTCCTTCCAGTGAGCACTCTGGGCTGATTTCCTTCAGAATGGATAGGTTTGATCTTCTTGCAGTCCATGGGACTCTCAAGAGTCTCCTCCAGCATCATAATTCAAAAGCATCAATTCTTCGGCGATCAGCCTTCTTTATGGTCCAGCTCTCACTTCCATACATCACTACTGGGAAAGCATAGCTTTTACTATACTGACCTTGTTGGCAAGGTGGTGTCTCTGCTTTTTAAGATGCTGTCTAGGTTTGTCGTGAGATGATTACCCCTCCTTTATTGCCTGTTCCGGGTTGCCCAACCACTACCCCAGAGTCCTCTCTTGGCAGATCAAGAGGAGCAGGTGACGGCAAAGGCGGCCGGGTTTTGAGCTGGGGCAGTCAGAATAAGGTCCACTCTCGATTCAAAACCCTCAAATGTATTTGATATCATTGATTTTTCATTTCTATTCCTTGCAGATCATCTCGTTGTTTTATTGCTACAACCAAGGGCTGATGCAAATTAAGAGGATAATGATAATAATAATAATAATAATAATAATAATAATAATAATAATAATAATAATAATAATAATAATAAACTTTTATTTGTATCCTGCCCTCCCCGTCCGAAACCGGGTTCAGGGAGGCTAACACCAAATATGTAACACTGGTATAAAATCAAGCAATAACGAAATTACCTCCTGAAAACAAGCCAGGATCAAATTCAAATCCAATTAGATGGCTTTCCGCAGGATTAGGGTTGGGAACAGTAAACGCTCATCAGGCCCAACTCTTATATGGGCCTGTGAGAACACTGGGAGGCCTCTTTCATACTAGTCCTTACACAAAAAGAGAAGGGGAGTCAGGTTGAACCAAAGGCCCGGCGGAACAACTCCATCTTACAGGCCCTGCAGAAAGATGTCAGATCCCACAGGGTCCTGATCTCTTGTGGCAGAGAGTTCCACCAGGCCGGGGCCAAGGCTGAAAAGGCCCTGGCCCTGGTCGAGGCCAGCCTAATCTCCCTGAAGCCCAGGACCTCTAACATTTTTTTATTTGCAGACTGTTAGATCCTCCGTGGAGAGGCGGTCCTAGGCTGTATTCATTCGTTTGGCCCAACGTGGGGCTCGTACCCATGACCCCAAGATTCAGAGTCTCAGCGCTCTGCCGCCTGAGCTACTCACACAGCTGCCCTCTTGTGCACCTCACCTCAAATTTGTCCGAATTGTGCATGCCTGGGATTGACTGCATGAGATGGGAGGTGGGGTGGTTCCCAAAGTCAGAGCTCATGTAGCCAACGCGGAGCCAGCCCTCACTGCCTTTCAGGTCCTTGGGGTGCTCGTAAGGCGGCTTGTGGAGCACGTTGATCTAGCAAGGGGATTCAAGAAAGCCGGGTTACGGAAATGACATGGGGGTGGGGGACATGAGGCCACATCTTTGAAGTTGTTCCAATGTTACAAATATACATACCTTTGACTTGACAACCCAAGAAAGACACGCAGAAAATCTATGCTTTAACCGACTCTCCTCATTCCGCCATTTGAACGAATTTGGGCTCCACCTCCCTCCATGAGCCAAGAAGCAGGAAGTCATGTAGGCAGCAGGAACAGGGCATCCCGCCAGAATTCCCCAAGCCTGAGAGCACATACACGGCACCCCACCGAGGGAGGGACCAAGGGGGCAACCATAGACATCTGCCAAGGCAGTTTAGCAAGGCAGGTGTTCTGAATGCCCATCTCCAGACAAGTCCAGTGGGAAAGGACGTGTCAAGAGTTTTATTGTTCTTTCAGTGATGGAGATTTAAGGGGTCTGATAAAGGGACCTCATAGTGAATGCATAACCCTTGTATACCCCTCCTCATTTGTGATGTGCTAGTGATGTAGTGATGATGTATCAACGATGCTGCTTGAAGTGTATTCTGGGGGGAAGAAGGAAGTTTTAAAAGTTGACATTGCCCCATGCTCGGGGTTCTTACTCCTGGGCAGACCTGTGGTGCAACAGTAAGAATCATGGTCTACTGACCACTGTTTTGCTCCAAATTACCGGGCTGGGACTTCCTCCTTTTACTGACAGCATGGACCCATGGGGGACAAGTGCCCCGGTGAGCTAGGCTGTCAAGGAGTCACTCACCCTGGAATTTTTTCGCTTAACAGCCATTGGCGCCAATACAGAGCAGGCTTCCTAAACCTTGGCCCTCCAGCTGTTTTCAAACTACAGTGCCCATCATCCCTGACCACTAGACCTGCTAGCTAGGGACCATGGAGCTGTAGGCCAAAAGCATCAGGAGGGCCAAGGTTGAGGAAGCCTGATAGAGAGCTCTACCTCTCTTTCAAATCAGAGCCGGCAAAGGCGGTGGAGTTCCTGCGCGGGTGCCTCGAGGCGGTTGGAGGGTGGATGGCAGCTAACTGGTTGAGGTTGAATCCTGACAAGACTGAAGTTCTGTGGTGTGTGGGCGGGTGGGGGGGACTCCCTGGTCCTGAACGGGGCAACTGTGCCCCTGAAGGACCAGCTGCACAGTCTGGGGGTCATTTTGGACCCATGGAGGCACAGGTCTGTTCTGTGTCCAGGGCAGCTCTATCTGGGATGCAGGATAAGACCCTCCCTGCCCACGGACTCTCTTGCCAGAGTGGCGCATGCTCTTGTTATCTCCAGCTTGGACGACTGCAATGCGCTCTATGTGGGGCTACCTTACTGCAATTAATCCAGAATGTGGTAGCCAGACTGGGGGCCGTGAACAGCCGCAGAGACCACATAACACCAGTCTTGAAAGACCCGCATTGACTCCCAGTACGTTTCCGGGCACAATTCAAAGTGTTGGTGCTGACCTTGAAAGCCCTAAACAGCCCAGCAGATGAAACTTTCCTCTGGTTGTCAATATTAAGAGGATGCCAGCAAGATCAAACCTTTCTGTAAAATAAAGGATTTAAATCCAGTCTGACTGAGACCACATACCACCGGTCCCAAGAGATCTGCTTTGGCTCCCAGTACGTTTCCAAGCACAATTCATAGTGTCGGTGCTGACCTTGAAAGCCCTCAATGGCCTCGGCCCAGTAGACCTGAAGGAGCATCTCCACCCCGGACACCGGGGTCCCTCTCCCGAGGGCCTTCTGGCGCTTCCCTCCCTGCAAGAAGCCAAGTTACAGGGAAGCAGGCAGAGGGCCTTCTCGTGGTGACGGCCGCCCTGTGGAACGCCCTTCCATCAGATGTCAAAGAAATAAGCAATTATCTCACTTTTAAAAGACATCTGAAGGCAGCCCTGTTTAGGGAAGTTTTTAAATATTTAATGCTGTCTTGTGTTTTTAATATTTGGTTGGCAGCCACCCAGAGTGGCTGAGGATACCCAGACAGATGGGCAGGGTAGAAATAATAAATTATTATATATTATTATATATCCAAAGCCAACATGAAAGCATTCAAACTCTGACGGAACGGAGCGGCGCACACCTCTTCACAGCATAGACCCACCTTGTCCAGGCAAAGGTTCCCATGTCTCTCGGCAATAGCCTTTCGGAAGCCGTGAGACAGTGGATACAGCATGCTGTGATGGGGGTGCACCGAAGGGAGCCGGTTCTTCTCCAGCTGGTCAGCCACAATACTGACAAGCTTCTTCATTCTCTCGTCATAATCGGTCCAATCACAGACGATCTGAAAGGGGGCAAAGAAAACCAGGGTTCTAGATTCAGGTAGGTAGCCGTATTGGTCTGATGAAGTCAAAATATATTAAAATTGTCCAGTAGTGCCTTAGAGACCAACAAAGTTTGTTCTTGGTATAAGCCAGGCACCCCAAGCCTTCGGCCCTCCAGATGTTTTAGACTACAATTCCCATCATCCCCGACCACTGGTCCTGTTAGCTAGGGATCATGGGAGTTGTAGGCCAAAACATCGGGGGGGGCGCAGGTTGGGGATGCCTGATATAAGCTTTTGTGTGCATGCACACTTCTTCAGATACACTGAAGCGGAAGTCCCCAGACCCTGATATACAGAGGGAGAAGTCCCCAGACCCTGCTATATAAGAGTAAGGAGAAGCCCCCAGACCCTGATATATAGTGGGAGGGTGAGTTGGGGTTTTTCTCCGAAGGGTAGTAGGAGTCAATGTATGGTATGGTCCACCTGCTGGCAACTGTGAATGACTGAAAAAACAAGGGATGGTACACAGATGACCTGAAATAGTTTTAGGATATGTAATGAGACACAGTCGTCCACAGGTTGACCATACCGATTGAGTCCTACTACCGTTCAGAGAAATACCCCGCCCCACCCTCCCTCTAAATATCAGGGTGTGGGGACTTCCGCTTCAGTGTATCTGAATAAGTCTGCCTGCACATGAAAGCTTAGACACAGAACAAACTGAGTTGGTCTCTAAAGTGACATTGGACAATTCCTGAATTAGGTGACACTTTTACCATTACCGTGGTACCTTGGGACTCAAACGCCTCGGTTCCCAAATGCCGGAACCCTGGGAGTGTTGGCCCTTAAAACTCTTCCTCACCTGCAAACAGTGCGCCAGGTTGCAGTAAGCGTCAGGAAAATCCGGCTTCAGTTTCAAGGCGGTGCGATACAAAGCAATTGCCTCTGGGATGTTTCCGGAATCCTAGAAAGGGAGGGATATTTCAGCAATTGCCACTAGCTTTTTTTCTCAACCATCAAAACCAAAGATGAAGAACAGACAGAAGGCACGATGATCCACACCTGGTAGACTTATAAAGTAACATTCAACAATCATTGGAATAGAACAGGGGTCGGCAAACTTTTTCAGCAGGGGGCCGTCCACTGTCCCTTAGACCTTGTGGGGGCCAGACTAGATTTTGGGGAGGGGGAAAAAGGAACGCATTCCTATGTCCCACAAATAACCCAGAGGTGCATTTTAAATAAAAGGACACATTATACTCGTGTCAAAACATGCCGACTCCCGGCTAGATTGAGAAGGCCATGGGGCCGTAGTTTGCCTCCCCATGCTATAGAATAATATTGAGTATCAGCATGTAAAAATTCAATAGAAACCTACTCTTAACAATTACAATAAATTGTAATTAATCGTACAATAAATGAATATTACAATGAATGATTATTGTAATTGATCATAGAATAAATGTTACAATAAATGGTTATAAAACAATGGCAAGTCACAGTGTCTACAATAGCCGCAGCGAGAATCTTAACAGACAAAGGATGGAAAGGAGAATCCCATCCCTACTAAGTTGGCGTAGCTAGCAAAAAGGCTAAAATACGCAGAATTAGCAAGATTATAATACAGGCAGAATTACGAGAGGTTTTGGAAGAAACATTTCATAGAGAACAGGACACTTGCAGAGTACAGTGGTACCTCTGGATGTGAATGGGATCCGTTCCGGAGCCCCGTTCGCATCCTGAAGCGAATGCAACCCGCATCTGCACGTCGCAATTCGCCGCTTCTGCGCATGACATCATTTTGAGGGTCTGTGCATGCGGCGAAACCCGCAAGTAACGTGCTCCGTTACTTCTGGGTCACTGCGGAGCGCAACCCAAAAATATTCATCCTGAAGCATATTTAACCCGAGATAGGACTGTATTGTCTAAATTTACAGGGGTGCCCAAATTTTCCCAAAGAGGGCCAGATTTGACATGAGGGCGGGGCAAATTTGTTGAGCTGTTTTAGGATTTAACCCCAAGGTTGTTGAGCTCTTTTTAGGATTGAAGTTGTTGAGCATTTGGGGGGGGGGGGGGTTGCCCCAGTAAGTAAACCAGGTTACGCTCCCCGGCCACACGCTGGACATGTGTGGTCTAAAAAAAAATGTTGGGAAAATTTAAATTCTTTGGCAGGTGTGGATTGACAAAGGACAGCAGGAAATATGACAAAACCAATGCATTTTGAGATCTAGGAGAGACGAGCAAAAGGGCGCCATCGGAAATGTGACGTAGGGGTGATTGGAAGTCACAATGAGATTTTTTGGGTGTGGAACTCCACCATACTTTCCGTCTATATAAGCCACCCTCTATTTGGGGGGGCTCAAATTTAAGAAAATGAGCCATTCACCCACCCAATCACCCGTATAAGACCTCCCCCCCCCCATTTTTATTTCAAAGTAAAAATAGCAATTTTTTCATTTTCCTTTTAAAAAAATTATTTACAAACAAACACATAGACACAAAACAAAATTCGTATTACCCTACCACCCAAAATTTCAGACATTAAAACCACCCTTGTGGCTTCCCTCCACCGCCCCTCACCCTCCTATATAATATTTCACATTGCCATTTTTATTTCCCCCCTATTTATTTATTTATTTTTGATTTCATTTTACATGCTAGTTGCCGTACATTTTCAACACTATACATTACATATATGGATTCCCCACATCTAACCCTATACACAACTCAGCATTTACCCAAATACCCACGTGACTTCCTTCACTCACATTCACATTGCAATTTTTATCTAAATTTATATTTCTTAACTCTTTTAACTTACTATTTATTATTATTATAAACCAGATTTACAAACATTAAACCAAACATATCAACATGTTAGTTTTTGAACAGTACTTGAACACATAATCTTCAAACCATTTCCATTATATTTTTATTTTCCAGTTTGATTGGTACCTTATTACTGCACTTGACCTTGCCAGTTCTATAAATTCAATTAGTTTCTTTATCCAGTCATCCTTTGTGGGTATATATTTCCTGTTCCAGTTTTGTGCAAGGAGTAGCCTTGCTGCAGCTGTCGCGTATAAGAATAATATCTTCCCATCTTGTGGTATTTCTTTACCTCTTATACTCAGTAAATATGCCTCTGGTTTTCCCCTCTAAATTAATTCTGATCATCTTTTTTATTTCCTCATGAATTTTTTTAACGTTTCTGTAGCCCCACCATAAACGTATCGGCGTGCCCTCTGCCTCCTCACACTTCCAGCATAAATTCCAATTCTCCCCTTTTTCTTTTTGTGCCCCATCTCGGTTTGGGACGGCTTTTGCCAGTTGTTTTCCTTTTGTAAAAACTAAGATTCCCCTGCTGCCCCCCCCCAGTTTTTTTTTAAAAATAGATTTAGCAGAGACACAAAGCTTACCTTATGGATGGAAGCGAGGTTGCTGTGGGCATCGGCAAACGCAGGATTTATCTGGATTGCTCTTGTGTAGCATTGCAGAGCTCCCTGGACGTCTTGCATTTCCTTCAAGGTGTTCCCCATGTTGGAATAGGCGTCTGCAAAAGTGGGGCTGATTCTGACATGGAGGGCGAGAGAAAAAGTGCCATTTTGGTACAAAAATACTCTGAAGTTACGCTGGAAATGTAAGGGTCAAGAAGGCTCTTTCTATCCTATACGGTGGTCTTTAGGGCAGTTCATTAAAAAAAAACTTTTTTAAAAAATGCCTTCTCCAAAGCCTTCACAAAATAGGAAAACGTCCAAGAAAACAGCTATTTTCATGGAGGGTTGAGATATTAACTGATATGCACAAAATTTCAGATATAGCTATATAATCCCTAGTGTAGTAAGATAAGACCTTGGGAGCAGGCATCTTCAAAAAAGTGTTTTTTATGAACCACCCTAGTGGTCATGTGAGACAGTGAGACCTTGGTTCTCAAATGTTTTTTATACAGGTTTCTTTATACAGAAGGTTTTTTATACAGAAAGGTTCAGCATTGTGGCATCCTCTTCATACGGACAAGCAGCACTTTCCTTTTGGGAAATTCCATGCTCCTCAATTCTGGCAATTATTAATCACTCTCAATTCCACCCTAATAATTGCCACCTGCCCGGATTTTAACTTGTCTGAATTAATTTTTATTTGAATTACTTGATGTCTGCTTTTAGGCTCGTTGTGTTGTTTTTATGATGTTAGCTGCTCTGAGCCCAGCCTTGGCCGGCGAGGGTGGGATACAAACAAAAACAAATTATTATTATTATTATTACTACTACTCAAACGCTTTGGTTCCCAAATGCCGAAAACCCAGAAAAAGTGTTCCAGTTTCCAGGCGTTTTTCGGAAGCCAAACATCAAATTTGGCTGTCAGCTATTCTTTCTGGGGCGCCTGCACCAATCAAACAGACTTCGGGAACAGATTAAGTTTGGTGCTTTGGTTTTTGCAATTTATGTGGTGTTTTTGTTTCGGAGGCTTTTTTGGTTCATTTGTTTTTGCGACTGTGCGGATCCCAGTTTAGTTACTGATGGATTGATTGATTGATTGATTGATTGTGTGATTGCAGAAACGGATAGAAGCCCCGGTCCCCATCCGAACAATGACTATCATCAGTGCAGGTGAGGGAAAAAAATAATTTTCATTTTTATCATTTACAAGACTGTTGTATTTATTTTAGAGTACAGTACATGGATGACTGCTTTCATTTTAGGGATCAGTGGTCTCGTTAGATAGTAAAATTCATGTTAAATGGCTGTTTTAGGGATTGTTTTTCAAAGTCTGGTACGGATTAATCCGTTTTGCATGACTTTCTATGGGAAAGTGCACCTTGGTTTTGGAACACATTCAGTTTGAGAACCAAGGTACCACTGTATAATTAACTGGGGGGGGGGGAGAGAACATTTGTGTAAAAACCAGAAGCCTTTCTAATAGGTTTAACGGGTGAAGAAATACCAAGAGACCTAAAAAGACAGTGTATTCTATTTATGCCAGAATGTTCTTAGCCCGGATGTGGAAGGAAGAGAAGGTCCCAACAAAAGAAGAGTGGATTATCAAAATGACTGTGAAGATCAGACATCAAGATGATAGGAAATTTAAGCAAAGAAAAAAGTTAAAAGGACAAAATGGGGAAAATAATGAAGATGAAATGTGAAAAAGCATGGTGCAAAAACCTTAAGGATATAACCATCGTTAGTTCAAAGATGGCAAAATTAAGGGAAAATGAGATAGGCAGGAGAAGTAAATATTTAAAAAACCAGAAGAGGGAAGCTGGGGGAGATTGGGATTCATCTATGCTGTCTGCAAGAATGATGTTTGTGTTGAATATAAAATGCTAAAACTTAATAAAAACTATTTATATATATAAAAAAAATAAACAAGAATGGGAAAAATTTATTGAATACCTTAAAGATACATATTTAGAAATAATAATAATAATAATAATAATAATAATAATAATAATAATAATAATAATAATAATTGTATCCCGCCCTCCCTGGCCGAAACCGGTCTTAGGGCAGCTAACATCAAATATATAACATTAGTATAAAATCAAACAATAATTAAATTACCTCCTAAAAACAAATCGGGATCAAATTAAAATCGAATTAGATGGTTTTCCACAGGCAGGATTGATATAACATTGATGAAGCCAAAGTAGCAAATAAGGAAATGGAATAGAACGAATCATTGTAATTACATGCAAGAAAAGATGGCAAAATATGGAAACGGGGGGTGGGGGAGAGTCCAAGGGGTTTGTATATTCCCAGTATTGTATATATTGAAAATGTTTGGAGTGTATGGAAATAAAATGATAAAATAAAAAACTGAATAATAATAATAATAATAATAATAATAATAATAATAATAATAATAATAATAATAAATTTTATTTATATCCTGCCCTCCCCAGCCGAAGCCGGGCTCAGGGCGGCTAACAACAATCAAAATAGTCCAACATTTTAAAACATTCATTATAAAATTAATTAAATCAAATTAAAATCAAATTAATGGCAACCATCAAGCAAAATTCTGTGCAGGTTGCCAGAGGAGGGAGTCAGTCTGCGCCCTGACCAAAGGCCTGGTGGAACAGCTCTGTCTTGCAGGCCCTACGGAAGGATGTCAGGTCCCACAGGGCCCTAGTCTCTTGTGACAGAGCGTTCCACCAGATTGGAGCCGCAGCCGAGAAGGCCCTGGCTCTAGTTGAGGCCAACCTAACCTCTCTGTGACCTGGGATCTTTAGGGTGTTTTTATTTGCAGACCGTAAATTTCTCTGTGGGACATACCAGGAGAGGCAGTCCCATAGGTACGAGGGTCCTAGGCCGTATAGGGCTTTAAAGGTTAAAACCAGCACCTTAAACCTGATCCTGTACTCCACCGGGAGCCAGTGCAGCTGGTACAGCACCGGATGGATATGATCTCGCAGCGAAGACCCCGTAAGGAGTCTCGCTGCGGCATTCTGCACCTGCTGGAGTTTCTGGGTCAGTCTCAAGGGCAGCCCCACGTAGAGCGAGTTACAATAATCCAGTCTGGAGGTGACCGTCGCGTGGATCACAGTGGCTAGGTCAGGGTGAGAGAGATAAGGAGCCAACTGCTTAGCTTGGCGGAGATGAAAAAATGCCGCCTTTGTTATAGCTGTAATCTGCGCCTCCATGGAAAGGGAGGTGTCGAAGATTACACCCAAACTCTTAACGGACGATGCTGGCACTAATTGCACCCATGCAAGAGATGGGAGTTGCCCCCTCAATCCCATATCGCTCCGTCCCAGCCAGAGGACCTCTGTCTTCGAAGGATTTAACTTCAACCGGCTCCCACGTAACCATCCAGCCACAGCTTCCAGACATCTGGTCAGTGTATCTGGGGCCGAGTAAGGATGGCCATCCATCAACAGATAGAGTTGGGTGTCATCGGCATACTGATGGCAACCCAGCCCAAAACTCCGGACAAGCTGGGCGAGGGGGCGCATAAAGATGTTAAAAAGCATCGGGGAGAGTATCGCACTCTGAGGCACTCCACACACCAAGGAGTGGCGCGATGACAATTCCCCCCCAAGCGCCACCCTCTGTCCCCGACCGGAGAGAAACGAGCGCAGCCATTGAAGGACTGTGCCCTGGATCCCCACGTCGGCAAGGCGGTGGTCGAGAAGTTCGTGATCGACCATGTCGAAGGCTGCTGACAGGTCTAGAAGAATCAGCAGCCCCGACCCGCCTCGATCCAGCTGCCTGCGGAGATCATCTGTTAGGGCGACCAGAGCCGTCTCGGTCCCATGACCAGCGCGGAAGCCGGACTGGAATGGATCGAGAGCAGATGTTTCATCCAGAAACCTACCAAGCTGTTCAGCAACCGCTCTCTCAATCACCTTACCCAGGAATGGAAGATTCGAAACCGGGCGGTAATTGGATAGATCTAAAGGATCTAATGATGTTTTCTTTAAGAGCAGACACACCACTGCCTCCTTCAGTTCCCCTGGGAATATCCCAGTGCCAAGGGACAAATTGATGATATCCCCCAGGGGGGCCCGCACCTCGTCTGGACACGCTCTAATCAGCCAGGACGGGCACGGGTCAAGAGGACAGGTGGTGGGCTTTCCAGCTCGGAGGAGTCTGTCCACATCGGCTGGGGATATCCGGTCAAAGTGGTCCAATACTGGACCCGAGGACAGTCGAGGGGCCTCCAGTTCCTTTATTGTATCCAAATTGGCAGGGAGGTCATGGCGGAGCAACAGGACCTTCTCCGCAAAAAAGCTCACAAATGCCTCGCAGCTGTGTGTCGAATTGTTATTTAAATTTGGCTGTCCTTCAAGGGACAAAAAATAAAATAAAAATAAAAATAAAAAATAAAAAACCTAAAAGAAAAAGAGAAAGTGCTTTATCCACAAGAGGAGAGCTTTCCCACAGGCACCAGACCAGCGCATGAGGAGTAATAATAATTATTATTAACAACAACAATAATTTATTATTTATACCCAGCCACTCTGGGCGGCTTCCAGCAAAAGATTAAAATACAGTAAGGAGGAGCTCTTTCAATCTATTTTCCCCATGGCTTTGGAAGCTCACCTGATGGCCTCCTTGTAGTGCATGAGGGCCTCCTGGAGCTTCCCCTGCTGTTGCAAAACACTGGCTAAATTTGAATGCGCAGCTGCAAACTCCGGGAAGACCTGCGGGGAAGAAGCTCACTCTTAGTTTCCCTGAGAAGCATTCTAAAGAGACGGAGGCCGCTCTTTGAGGCTCAAAGGTTGTGGGCGTGAAATAAATCCTCATTTGGATTGACTTGCAAAAATTAAGGAGGAGGAGGAACCTATGGACTGCCTTTTTAGCATGCATAGGAAATACTGTTGGGAGATCAGACTGTCAAATGACCAATGCCGTATTTTAAAGAGCCCCTCTTTGATGCTCAAATGTGGCAGGGGCTGGCTGCAAAATAAATCACCGTTTGGAATGATTTGTGGTAATGATAATAATAATAATAATAATAATAATAATAATAATAATAATAATAATAATAATAATAATAATAATGGGCCTATGAACTGCCTTTTTCGTATGCATAGGAAATACTGTTAGAAAATAAGACTGTCAGGGGTCAAGCTCAGCCGACACAGAGAACAGCATGTGCCCAGCTTTTATTTCAATTTCTGTACCGTTCCTTAACACCTTGCATTGTTCTTCTGATGAAAAAGCAGATTTTTGGTCATTCCAGGAGGCCTAGGAATATAAAAAGGGGGACAGGCCCTCTTCCTTCCAAAAGGGACTTATCGGACCATGCTTTGTCGAGCCTCAAAATGCTACTTCACTTTCACTTCTTCACCATTATTTCCGTTATTGATCAAGAAAAATTTGATCGGCGATTTTTAAAAAGACCCAGACTAGGAGTCCAGGGTACGCATGCCTAACCCTTATATGTCAATTTAATTGTTGTAATTCTCCACGCACGTACCTCAAGAGCTTTCCGGTAGAGGCGGACAGCCTTCTCGATATTCCCTTGTTCTCGCTTGATGTTCGCCAGGTTATTAAGAGAATCCGCGTGAGTCGGACATAAACGGAGAGCTGTATTGTAGCATTCCTCGGCTTCGGCAACCTTCGAAACACAAAACAGAGTTTTTACACGAATATTAGTATGTCTTTCACAGGAGCCCAAAAGGCTGCTCTGTGATGTGATGGCTGGATTGAGGTTTGATACGGCCCCTCAGCTCCTGACGGTAACTTGGTATTAGAGCGGTTCATAAAAAACTCTTTTTTTGAAAATGCCTGCTCCAAAGTTCTTCTCTTACCAACAGTAGAGATTATATAGCTATATCTGGAATGGCATGCATATCAGTTAATATCTTTTATATATATATGCCAGCTGTCCTTTGTCAACAACCAATTGTTGCTGTTTTTTATATTGAATATATGCTATATGGTAACTGTTGCACCTCATAGGTAACTCAAGCCTTCTGCACGTCACAAAAGATGTATTTTATCAAAGTCATTGTTGAACTGAAATACAATTAAGAAGTATATTAATAGTGAAATGCAATTAAGAAGAAGCATATTAACAGTAAAACCCCACAATTGTTGAGCCTTTTTTAAGGATTTGACCCCAGAGGTGCTGACCTTTTTTTAGGATTAAAGTTCTTGAGCTTTTTGGGGGGAAGTTTTGCCCTAGTAAATAAACCGCCACGAGGGCCGGATTAAATCGACCAGAGGGCCAGATTAGGCCCCTGAACTGGACTTTGGACATGCCTGGTCTAAAAGAACATTGGGAAAATTTAAATTCTTTGGCAGGATAGCAGGAAATATGACAAAACCAATGCATTTTGAGATCTAGGAGAGATGGGTGGAAGGCCCCCAAAGTGGACTTTGGACATGCTTGGTTTAGGGGAACATAAATACAAGAGCAGACTAATCCGATTCAAACTCTCTTTCCCGCACACTTACCGTCTTTTGCAAGATGTATTTAAGGAAGACAGTAAGGGAAATGGTTTTGGTCATACTAAATCAAAATTAAGAGACAGAGTTGCTAGATAGTAAAAGAAAATCATTGCCAAAAACGTATAAGAATGGCATACAAAGGATGAAGAAGTTAAGTCGGTTATGATTAAATGGGCTCAAGATTTTGGTCATAACATTGAATTAGATAAGTGGGAAAGATTATGGGCAAAAACAATTTATTGAATGTACAGCACTAATTAAAAATTTAATGAAGATTTACGTATAGGTGGTATTTGACGCCGACTAAACTTGCTAAAATATATATAACTCAAGATAAGGCACGCTAGAAATGCAAGGAGAAGGAAGGGAATTTCGTCCATAGGTGGTGGATGTGCACTAAAGTCAAAGTCTACTGGGATATGATTTACAAAGAATTGAAAAAGATCTTTAAATATACTGTTATTAAAAAAACCAGAGGCTATTCTATTGGGTATTGTGGGAGAAGAAATTCCAAAAGTAGACTTATGTATGCTACCATAGCTGTAAGGACATTTTTAGCCCAGAAATGCAAGCGGCAGGAACTTCCAATTTTGGAAGAATGGCAGACAAAAACAATTGAATATGCAGAACTGGCAAAGCTGGCAGTGAAAATCCGAAATCGGCGCGACAAACTGTTTGAAAAGGACTGGAGTAAATTTATAAAAGATGTGAAAGAACATCTGAGAATGTTTGCTGGTTTGATTTAAAATATTTTGTCATGATAATTTTTGAAAGTGATTTACAAATGCTAAAGTAGTGTTAAAGAAGGATAGAACCTTTTTTATGTATGCTACCACAGCAGCAAGAATCCTTATCGCTAAGTATTAGAAGACTCAAGATTTGCCCACACTGGAAGAATGGCAGACGCAATTGATGAACTACATGGAGCTAGCTGAGATGACTGCCAGGATCCGAGATTTGGGAGAAGAAGCAATGGAGGAGGACTGGAAAAAATTTAAAGACTATTTGCAAAAGTTTTATAAGTTATATGAACTATAAGATGCCGCATGACTTGGAAGGTTAGCCCCAGCAATGAGAGTGGATTATATATGAAATTGGATAACACTATTGAAAGAATCAAAGTTTAAATGGTTAAAAATGACAATATGTTTTGTTTCTAGAGTAAATGGAAAATAAGGGATTTAAACTTAAATCGTAATTGAAAGTACAAAAGAAACACATGAAACAAGGTTATAATTTGCTGATAAATTTATTGTTAAGAATGCACTGTGCGGGAGATGTGGGGAAGTTCGATAGAAAGTTGAAATAAGTTGTTGAAATGGTTTGTTTTTTTCTTTTTCTTTTCTTATCTTCTCTGGTTTTTTTTTTCTTCTGTTCTATCTGTAACTGGAAAAAATGTAATAAAAATCATTATAAAAAAAAATACAAATGCTAAAGTAAATTGTTTTAAGTAGAGTAAGAAGGTAAATAGGGCGATATATGTTCAGGTAGGCAGCTGTGGTGGTCTAACGCAGTTGAAATATATAAAAAATATATAAATTGTCCAGTAGCACATTGCAGACCAACTCAGTTTGGTCTTGGTAGAAGCTTTTGTATCTGAAGAAGTGGACCTGCATACAAAAAATTATACCAAGAAGAAGCCAAGTTTAGCAAGCCCTGTTTAGGGAAGCTTTTAATGTTTGACGGACTATTGTATTTTAATATTTTGTCGCCAAGAGTGGCTGGGGAAACCCAGCCAGATAGGCGGGGTATAAATTTATTATTATTATTATTATTATTATTATTATTATTATTATTATTATTATTATTATTATTATTATTATCATCATCAGGTGCTACTGGACAATTTTTAAAGGGTGATATAGAAATGCTAAGAGGATCGTGACTGCTTAAGAAAGCCAGGGAGTGGGAGCGGGGGAGGGGGGAGGGGAGTCGACGCTTGGTATGAGCAAAGTTGTATGTGACGATATGACAAAGGAAAAAATAAAAGAGGACTTCTTCTAGGTTCTGTACCCCAAATCCCCCCCCAAAGAGCCCAATTTCGAGGTCACCATCATCCGGAAGGCTTTTTTCAGCAAACCCTCTGACATACAGAAAGCAAAAGGGACCGGTTTCATTTTCTTTTTTTAATTTTTATTTTATTTATAACATAGTCCACAACAACTCATACATACAAACAGACCCACCACCATTGACTAATTATCAAAATTAAACTCCTATCCCCTTACACAAAGAAAACATAACATAAAAATAAAAGACTTTATTCTGTTAAATGGCCGCCTTATTTACCTCTTGTATACTATTTCTTTTGTATGGGATTATTACAATTTTTCCTAATTATGACTTAAACCACAAAGTCTCCTGTAGAAATTAATTGAAACAAGTCCAAGTGTATATTTTGGGGCACTGTTTGGTAAAGTATTCTCTGCATTTTCCCCATTCCTTTTGGAATTCTTGTCTGGGTTGTGCCCTAATTGTCTCTGTTAATCTGGCCAATTCAGCATTTGGTAAAAGCCTAAGAAAAAGCTAAACAACTTCAATCCTAAAAAAAGTTCAACAATTTAAACCCTAAGAAAAGAGCTCAACAACTTCAATCCTTAAAAAAAGTAAACAACTTTGGTCGGCCCTTATGGCCCTTCACTTCATCAAATCTGGCCCTCTTTGAAAAAAGTTTGGACACCACTGCCTAATAGGAAAGTTTCTGTATTTTTTTTTCACAGGCCCACCAGAAATGTATAAGTGTCCCTTCTTCTTTACTGCACCTCCAGCACAGTTTTTTTGTTTTATACATTTTAGCTATTTTGGCAGGTGTTAAGTACCATCTATAAAACATCTTTTATATAGATGTTCCCCCCACCCCAAGGCAAAAGGGACCAGTTTCTTACGCTGCCTTTCTCTTTCAGCGCGTTGGCCAGGTTGCAGTAGGCGTCAGGGAAGTGGGGCTGGAGCTCAATGGCCCTCTTGTAGGTATCGATTGCCAGATCGATCAGCCCCTGTTCGTAATACACACATGCCAGGTTGCCGTGGACAACAGCGTGGTTGGGACTCAGGCTCAGGGCCCGTAGGTAGGCTGCAACGGCTCTGAAATGAGATCAAGGACTGGTTCAGTTTCATTGTCACCAGGGTGGATAAAAATCTGTTTTTTTAAAAATAAAATGCTTTGGGAGGACGATTAAGAGGATCGAGGCGGGCCGGGACTGCTGATTCTTTTAGATTTGTTAGCGGCCTTCGACATGGTCGATCACAAACTTTTGGACCACCGCCTTGCCAACATGGGGATTCAGGGCACAGTCAGACAATGGCTGTGCTCCTTTATCTCAAGTCGGGGACAGAGGGTGGCGCTAGGGAGGGAGTTGTCGCTGCGGCACTCCTTGTTGTGTGGAGTGCCGCAGGGCACAATCCTTTCCCAGATGCTTTTCAATATCTTTATGCGCCCCCTTGCCCAGATTGTCCGGAGTTTAGGGCTGAGTTGTCGTCAATATGCTGATGACACCCAACTTTATCTGTCAATGGACTCGGCCCCAGACACACTGACCAGATGCTTGGAAGCCGTGGCTGGGTGGCTGCGTGGGAGCCAGTTGAAGTTAAATCCTTCGAAGACAGAGGTCCTCTGGCTGGGTCAGGACAACATGGGGTTGGGGGGCCAACTCCCATCTCTTGTGGGGGCGCAATTAGTGCCAGAGCCTTCTGTCAAGAGCTTGGGTGTAACCTTCGATGCCTCTCTTTCCATGGAGGCACAGGTTGCAGCCACAGCAAAGGTGGCATTTTTCCACCTCCGCCGTATTAAGGAATTGGTTCCTTACCTTTCTCGCCCTGATCTGGCCAGTGATCCATGCGATGGTCACCTCCAGGCTTGATTATTTTAACTCGCTCTATGCTTAGACTCACTCTGACACCCTATATGGGATTTGGTATATAAATTTTCCCGTGGCTTTTTTTGCTGGCCCATGTAGCACCAGCATGGATAGCTGGCTTGGGTGAATAGCTGATGTTTCCTCCCTTTGTAGTCTTGATGAGGCTGCATTTTAAGCTGTATTTTAATTAACTGGGGTTTTTTTCTATTCTATTTTATTGTAATTTATATTTGGTGTTAGCCGCCCTGAGCCCGGCCCTGGCCAGTGAGAGCGGGGTAGAAATAAATAAATAAATAAATAAATAAATAAATAAATAAATAATTCAGGGAAGAATTATTTGTTTTAAGTTTTTCATGTGTGCGAAAACTCAGTCCAAGTTTTTCTTGGGGAAAAAATGTTTCAGCACATCAGTTAAGCAACATGGATACATATGCTACCATGTTACTGTTTTAGTGAAATAAATTGCTTAAATTGTTATGAAGGAAATGTTTCTTTTCTCCTTCCAATCAAGTACAGCAGAAAAGTTGTTCAAATAAAAAGTGTTCACTTATTAAAACTCACCATCATTTCGTCACAATCGGGCTGTATATAGCAGAACCAAATCATTTTGATATAACTGAGAAAAGACTCTGAAGTTAGGATTCCAAAAAGGAAACCTGCCTCCGATTGTCAATATTAAGAGGATGCCAGCAAGGCTGAACCTTCCAGTAAAAGGGGGATTTAAATCAAGTCTTATGGATTTGGGATTTAAATCAATTTGCTTTAAATAAAATCAACCCTCTAGGCAACAATGGGAGTTAGTTTGGGCATGGGTGCTGTCAGAGCTGCTTCCAGATCCTAGCTCACAGAGGATCACGCTAGCCAGCGGTCACTTTATAAAAGTCTTTATTGAGTTACAGTTTCCATTCTCAAGCTGCTGCGTGCAGCTCTACGTCTTATGAGTTAGACCGGCGAAGCTCCGTCTGAGTCTCCGCCCCCTGTACACCAGCTTAATACCCTAGCCTTACTCCACCTTTTCCGCCTGACCGTTCTTCTCTGGGTCCCTCTGCCCCCCATGGTCTCTTCCTTCCTGGACTCTTCTGACGCTGACCCCCCGGACCCTTCTGTCTCTTTGCGTCGGGCTTTAGGACCTGGCTCCCTTTCCGGGCTGCTTACTGCGCCACCTTCCTGTGCATTTGAACTTGGCGCGCGCGCCCAACCTTCCACTTTCCGCTTGACCGTTTCTTCGCTCCCCGATGGAGGTGTGGCCACTCCTGACTCATGCCCTCCCCCCTGCTGCGAGCTGCCAGAGCTCGATACCTGGCGCCCTGTTGGTGACGCTGGCCCCGATTTCCAACTGCTGCCCTCTGAGCCCCCTCTGGAACTTTCTTCCTGGGGTGTCCCCCTAGGCTCCCCCCTTGCTCTGGCCACTGGCGCTCCTTTCTGTGAATCTTCTGATTCACTGGAAAGACTCGGAGATCTCGGGTCGTCGTCATCACTCATCTTTTCTTCGGCCTCCTCCCCCTCACTCTCTGTTTCCTCCCTTGCCCTCGCCTCTGCTCCTGAACCCCTGACATCCATCCCCCCTCGAAGCCCCCCTGCCCCCCTCCCCTCCTTCCGGTGCGGGAGCTGGGTGCTGCAATGTCATGGGGACGGATGCCGGATACAGTTCGCTTCCCGTGGCGGGCCTCCAACTGAAGACTTCCGGTTCTTCCTCCCTGCGCTCGTCGACAACTGTCACCTCCGCTTCCATCTCTGTGCCTCCGTGCTCGAACCCAAAATCCTCCCCGTACATGTCCACGTCCATCTCCGCCTCAGTCGTTCCCGGGTCCGTCGCTCGACCTGGAACCTCCAGCCACTTCCTGCGCCACTGTTCCTCTGGTCTATCGTCCCACCAATACGAGGGTTCTGAGGCAGATCCCGCGGGCGACCCCTCCGAGGAACGTGTGTCCATTGTCGGTTCCTCGTCCGAGTCGAACCCCTGGAACGTGCTGGTTGAAAGCGTCGGTGTGAAAAGCCAATCGTCGAAAAAGTCTGCTGCCATGGGCCTGTGTGGGAAGAGGGCATGAAACTTGTCTTTGAGCAGAGGTTCCTCCAAAGCGTAGCCCGGCACCCAGCTGTTGGCACTGGCCGGGGTGCCCTCTCTGGCGAGAAGGTATTCTACTCCCTCTTCTCCCCATCTCGAGTCCAAAATCTCTGTGACTTCGTTGATGGGCTCCTCCTGTGGCACTCCCCTTTGCTCGGTTCCCTCTCGGAGCGGACTCGGCGCCGTTCTTGGTTCCTGAAACCTGTGAGGTGTCTTGTAGGGAGTGAGCACCGATCTGTGGAACACCGGGTGCATCCTGGAGCCTTCCGGAAGCGTCAGCCTGAAGGCTACCGGGTTGACCTGCTCTTCGACTTGGTAGGGTCCCAGTTGTTTATGCCCTAGTTTCTTCTTCGCTAACGACCTGGCCGGCACTGCGTGGGCTGCTAACCAGACCCAGTCTCCCACATGGATCTCTTCGCCAACCCTCCTGTGTTTGTCCGCTTGTACCTTGTATGCGTGCTTAGCCAGCTCCAGGTGCCGCCGAAGCTGATCGTGGACCTCCTGCAACTCCGACGCGAACGCGTCTGCTGTCTGCGGCTCCCCCTCCCCCATTCTTTCCAGTCCCGGGAAGGTTCTGGGGTGCCTTCCGTTGTTGGCGAAGAACGGCGTCACTCCCGTGGACACATGCTTCGTGTTGTTGTAGGCGAACTCGGCGAGAGGCAGGTAATCCACCCACGTCGTGGGCTGTTGATTCGCATAACATCTCAGGTACTGCTGCATGATGGCATTGACCCGCTCCGCTTGTCCGTTGGTCTGCGGGTGTCTAGCCGAAGCCAGGTTGATCTTGACGTTCAGGAAGCCCATCAGCTTCTGCCAGAAGTTCGAGATGAACTGCCGCCCCCGGTCGGACAGTATAGACCGCGGCAGACCGTGAACCTTGAACATGTGATCTATGAACAGTTTGGCGGTTTGTTCCGCCGTGGCCACCTTTGCACACGGAATGAAATGTGCCATCTTGGAGAACAAGTCCACCACCACTAGCACTGCCGTCTTGCCTCTCAAGCTGGGCAGATCCGTGACAAAGTCCAGGGCCACTCTCTCCCATGGTTCGAACGGGGTTTGCAGCGGTTCCAGCAGTCCCGCCGGCGGTCTGTGTACTGGTTTGGCCCTCTGGCAGGTGTCGCACCTCGCCACGTAGTCCGCGACTTCCCCTCTCATTCTGGGCCACCAGAAGTCTCTGGCGACTAATTCTATCGTCTTCTCTGTGCCAAAGTGCCCAGCGGTGGGCGCGTCGTGCAACTGCTGCAGTACCTTGGCGCGAAGATCGTCCCCCGGCACGTAGATGGCCCCTTTACGGAGGAGTAATCCGTCTCGAACCTGGAACTCGCCGGTCGCAGTCGTGCCCCTGTGTGCCTCTGCCATCTTCGCTCTCACGAAGGAGTCGTCTTGCAACGCACGTCGAACCGCCTCCAGGTCAACAGTCGCGGAAGCGCATGCCCACGCTGTCGGTGCGAAGATGTGCATGGCCGCCGCTGGCGTCGCCTCCTCGAGGTATTGCGGTTTACGGGAGAGGGCGTCCGCCATGATGTTGGTGTCCCCCGGGACATACTCTATGCGGAAGTCGAAGTCCGCAAAGAACTCTGCCCAACGTATCTGCCTCTGGTTCAGGAACCTCGCCGTGCGCCAGTGCTCCAGGTTCTTGTGGTCCGTGCGGACCTGCACCGTGTGCTTGGCTCCGATCAGGAAGTGCCTCCACGCCTTAAAGGCTGCATGAATGGCCAACAACTCCCTGTCCCAGATGGTGTAGTTCTGTTCTGACTTGGTGAGCTTCCTGGAGTAGAACGCTCCCGGTCTCCACGCCCCCTGCGGGTCTTGCTGCAACAGCACAGCTCCCACGGCTCTGTCCGAGGCGTCCGTCTCCACCCTCATCGGTCTGCTGGGGTCGACGTGTAGTAGCTGCTCTTCCGACGCGAAGAGACACTTGAGTGCCTGAAAGGACTGCTCCGCCTGCTCCGTCCAGATGAACTTCTTCTTCTTGGAGCTGAGCGTGTCTGTGATGGCCGCCGTCTGCATCGCAAACCCCTTGATAAACTTGCGATAGAAGTTCGCAAAGCCGACAAACCGCTGGACCTCCTTTCTGTTGCGCGGACTTTTCCAATCCAAAACCGCGTGAACCTTGGCGCTGTCCATGGCGAGCCCCTTGTCGGACAACCTGTAGCCCAGGAAGTCCACCTCCGACACGTCGAACTGGCATTTTTCCAGCTTGGCGTAGAGCTTATGCTGCTGCAGTCTGCTCAGCACTTCCTTGACGTCTCTGTCGTGATCCTGCTGCGAGTCAGAAAAGATGAGTATGTCGTCAAGGAAACAGACACACTTCTTGTAGAGGAGCCCCGCCAGCACGTGATGCATGAAAGCATGAAAACAGTGGGAGCCATTTTGCAATCCAAACGGCATAACTCTGTATTCGTAGGTGCCCAGGGGCGTGAACATGGCCGTCTTCCACTCATCGCCTTCCCGCATGCGAATGAGGTTGTATGCCCCTCGCAGGTCCAACTTGGTGAAGACGCGTCCCTTGCGCACCGTCGCGAGGAGGTCGTCTATCCTGGGCATGGGGAAGTCCGATGGCGCGGTCACCGCGTTCAAGGTCCGGTAGTCCACCACGAGCCTTTTTTGGGGCGTGTCTTTCTTCCTGACAAAGAATACAGGACTGCCCCCCACTGCCTTGGACTCTCGGATGAAACCGCGCTCCAAATTGTGATCTATGAACTCCTTGAGTTCCTGTAATTCGTCCTCCGACATGGAATACAGCTTCCCTTTTGGTAACGCCGCCCCTGGTAGGAGGTCAATCTTGCAGTCGTATGGTCTGTGGGGGGGTAGCTTGTCCGCCTCCTTCTCGCAGAAAACCTCCAAAAATTCTGCGTACTTGTGGGGAACCGCTTGCAGCGTCCCTAGCTGCAGCTGCGACTCCTCTTCCTCTCCTTCCTGCCGCGGCAGGATGCAGTGTTCAGCACAATAGGAAGAGCCAAAGGTCAGCTGCCTCTGGTACCAAGCCAGCGTCGGGCTGTGCTTGTCCAGCCAACTCATGCCCAATACAATAGGCGTGTCCGATAGTTGAGTGACATTGAAGCTGATGACTTCCTCGTGATTCCCAAGTCGCATCACCATTGGTGGCGTTTGCTTCACCACTTGCCCCCCGAGCAGCTCCCTGCCATCCACCGTGACAACCTGCAGGGGCAGTGTGGCGGGCAGTAACTGTATAGCGTGCCGGTCGACGAAGTCTTGCCCTATAAAGTCCGCATTGCTTCCTGAGTCAATGGTGATTGGCACGTCCATGGTGAGGCCATTGGGCAGCTGGAGCGATGCAGTGAGCCACACTACTGGTTTGGGCGGGAGGGGGTCTGTGGGCTGCAAAATCTCTGGGGACTGCTTCACTGACACGTCTGGCTGGGCCCCAGTGCCTCTGTCTCCAGCCAGACTCCGTCGTTTCCCTGCTGTGGTTCTCCTTGCTGCGTTGCTGCAGTTACCATTGCCGAGGCTGCAGTGTGCTTGTGGATCCTCTGGGGACACTCTTTCGCCATATGCTGGGGATTGTCGCAGATGTAACACTTCCGGTTCCCTCTAGGAGGCTTCGCTTTCACTGCTCCCGGTGCTAGGGCTCTGGTTGCTGACTGAGCCCTTGCAGCTCCAACCTCCATAGGTTCCGCTCCTCCTCCTGGCGGAGGCGTGGATTGCGCACGCGCTGCTTCTCTGGGAAGGAAAGAGTAGCCTCTGGCTGGTTCGCGCCCTCCACGCCCTTCGTCCCTGCTCCATGGACGTTCTTCCAGACGCACCCCAACCGCCAGCGCCCTCTGAACGATCTCCTGCGTGCTCCGGGGTCTCTCCCCCCTTGCAATTTCGTCTTTAACCGCGCTGTTCACTCCTTCCCAAAACAGGTCTCTGACCGGAGCCGAATCTCTGTCCCATTCCAGGGCACTGACCAATGCAAAAAAGCGGGCATGATACTGCCTTACACTGGCCCTCCCTTGTTTCAGTCCATGTACCTCCTTCCGGGCAAGATCCACGTCTATGCTTGATAAAAAGCACCCATCCATCGCTTTAATAAAGGCATCCGCATTTTGGAGCGCCGGATCCTTATCTCTCCACAAATTGCGCAGCCATGCTTTAGCATCTCCATGCAAATGGGACATGATAAATCCCACCTTCTCTTGCTCATCTCTAAAGTCTTTGTCCAGCAGTTGCAGTGCACACATTACATCTGCTCTAAAGTTGGGGTACTGTTGTAAATTCCCATCGAAGTGAGAGACTAGACCGCCTGTTTGTCTCCCCAACCCAATCCCCTCCGGTCTGGGTGTCAGTTGCCCTTGCTTCGTAAGCATTTCCAACCTGACCTGGAGATCCCTGTAGGCGGCAGCTGCGTCCTCCTCTCTCTTCCTGGATGCAAGTATCTCGGCATTCAGTCGTGTCACTGCTTCTCTGAGATCCGCTATCTGCTGTTCGGCCGTCATATTGTCTGCCGTTCGTGAGCTCGCTAGTAGGCACCCGCTTTCTCTCCTCTCCGCGAGGCTGTAGATGCCCACAACTGAAGAGACGGAGCTTACTGTCAGAGCTGCTTCCAGATCCTAGCTCACAGAGGATCACGCTAGCCAGCGGTCACTTTATAAAATCTTTATTGAGTTACAGTTTCCATTCTCAAGCTGCTGCGTGCAGCTCTACGTCTTATGAGTTAGACCGGCGAAGCTCCGTCTGAGTCTCCGCCCCCTGTACACCAGCTTAGTACCCTAGCCTTACTCCACCTCTTCCGCCTGACCGTTCTTCTCTGGGTCCCTCTGCCCCCCGGGGTCTCTTCCTTCCTGGACTCTTCTGACGCTGACCTCCCGGACCCTTCTGTCTCTTTGCGTCGGGCTTTAGGACCTGGCTCCCTTTCCGGGCTGCTTACTGCGCCACCTTCCTGTGCATTTGAACTTGGCGCGCGCGCCCAACCTTCCACTTTCCGCTTGACTGTTTCTTCGCTCCCCGATGGAGGTGTGGCCACTCCTGACTCATGCCCTCCCCCCTGCTGCGAGCTGCCAGAGCTTGATACCTGGCGCCCTGTTGGTGACGCTGGCCCCGATTTCCAACTGCTGCCCTCTGAGCCCCCTCTGGAACTTTCTTCCTGGGGTGTCCCCCTAGGCTCCCCCCTTGCTCTGGCCACTGGCGCTCCTTTCTGTGAATCTTCTGATTCACTGGAAAGACTCGGAGATCTCGGGTCGTCGTCATCACTCATCTTTTCTTCGGCCTCCTCCCCCTCGCTCTCTGTTTCCTCCCTTGCCCTCGCCTCTGCTCCTGAACCCCTGACAGGTGCAACCACTAAACTGAGAATATAAGACGTAATGTGATTATACGCAAAACCAATAAAAAACATTTATATAAAAAAGAGAATATAAGCTCTATGCCTATTTGCTTACCTGTCAAATATACGCGCCTCCTTCAAGACGTTCCCCAGATTAATGTAAGCATCCAGGAAGTTGGGGTCCAGGGTCACCGCCTGAAAATATTTAAGATAATAGATTTTTGTTACTAATACAGTCATACCTCAGGTTGAAGTAGCTGCGGGTTAAGCATTTTCGGGTTGTGCTCCGTGGCGACCTAGAAGTAACAGAGCGCGTTACTTCCGGGTTCTGCAGCTTGCGCACGTGCAGACACTCAAAATGATGCCACACGCATCTACGGAAGCAGCAAATTGTGACCCGAGCATGTTCGCTTCAGGATGCGAACGGGGCCCCGGAACGGATCCCGTTCGCATCCAGAGGTACCACTGTATAACAGCATGGTTACTTTTAAATAAGTGGGTCAACTTTGACCTAGGCTGCCTCCTACCTACCTTCCTACCTTATCGATCTACCGACTTTATCTTATTATCTATCTACTTGCCTATCTATCTATCTATCTATCTATCTATCTATCTACCTACCCTATCTATCAAATCTATCTACCTACCTACCATCTAATCCAGGTGTGGCCCAACTTGGCCCTCCAACCCCCATCATCCCTACCTAACAGGACCAGTGGTCAGGGACAATGTGAGTTGTAGTCCCAAAACAGCTGGAGGGCCAGGTTTGGCCATGCCTGAATCTATCTACCTACTCAATCAATCAATCTAACTAATCTATCTATCCATCTACCAACCTTTCTTATATATGTATCTATCTAATCTACCTACCTAATCTATCTATCTAATCTAATCTAATCTAATCTAACTATCTATCATCTATCTAATCTATCTATGCAAGGAATATCAACTGTACGAGAAATGGTACCAACTAATGGTACTAACAGGACACCGGAGGCCCATTGCAGCTGAAAAAATGCCTCCAGTTTTAATATAAAAAAGAATGGGAAACGTTTATTGCATATTGACAAAAGCAGTGCACACAGGTTAATACATTAGCAGGATTAATTTTTTTTAAAAAACCCACCTGTAATGGTTAAATTTAAAGTAGAATCATAGAATCATACAGCTGGAATAGACCACAAGGGCCATCGAGTCCAACCCCCTGCCAAGCAGGAAACACCATCAGAGCACTCCTGACATATGGTTGTCAAGCCTCTGCTTAAAGACCTCCAAAGTAGGAGACTCCACCACACTCCTTGGCAGCAAATTCCACTGTCAAACAGCTCTTACTGTCAGGAAGTTCTTCCTAATGTTTAGGTGGCATCTTCTTTCTTGTAGTTTGGATCCATTGCTCCGTGTCCGCTTCTCTGGAGCAGCAGAAAACAACCTTTCTCCCTCCTCTATGTGACATACTTTTCTATATTTGAACATGGCTATCATATCACCCCTTAACCTCCTCTTCTCCAGGCTAAACATGCCCAGCTCCCTTAGCCGTTCCTCATAAGGCATCGTTTCCAGGCCTTTGACCATTTTGGTTGCCCTCCTCTGGAGTAAGGACAGTCCCCGGATTTACAAATCAGTCCCCATACAAAATCCATTTAAGTTGAAAAGTATCCCCGGACTCATTGAAAAAAAATCTGATAACCTTAAATTAGTGATGAAGATTTTATTGAAGAAGAAGAAGAGTTTGGATTTGATATCCCGCCTTTCACTCCCTTTAAGGAATCTCAAAGCGGCTAACATTCTCCTTTCCCTTCCTTCCCCACAACAAACACTCTGTGAGGTGAGTGGGGCTGAGAGACGTCAGAGAAGTGTGACTGGCCCAAGGTCACCCAGCAGCTGCATGTGGAGGAGTGGAGACGCGAACCCGGTTCCCCAGATTATGAGTCTACCGCTCTTAACCACTACACCACACTGGCTCTCCAGTGATGATAATGAATGATGATAATACAAAGGAACCAGGGGAGGCAAGTCAAATAATCCCATAATGTGGGATTAACATTGATTGTGTATACAGTTGTTTTTTAAAAAAATATTATTTAATTTAATGATTTGGTTTTTTGTGAAAACTAAAAAAATATTATACAGTGGTAGCTTGGGTTAAGTACTTAATTCGTTCCGGAGGTCTGTTCTTAACCTGAAATTGTTCTTTTTTAAAATAATAATAATAATTTTTATTAAATTTTCCTATTTACAAATTCGCCATCCCAAACAGTATTCACAAATTTCAACTTTTTGGACTTCCACGAGCTTTTCCACCAATCCATATTTTCTATTTTTATGCATTCTCTAAATTTATATTGCCATTTAATATTATCCTTTCAGTTCTATTTCTTTTTTACAATACATCTTTAACTTTCACAAAGCCTCTTTAAATCCCACTAGCGTTGTCTGTTCGTCACATATGCTTTTCCGATAATCTGTAAACTTTCCCGAGTCCTCGATGAACTTGTGATCCCATTGATATCTAATCTTCCCAGTCAGTTTATCCAGTTCTGCATAGTCCATAAGTTTCATTCTCCACTCTTCAAGGGTCGGTAGCTCCTCTTGTTTCCATTTTTGGGCCATTAATATTCTTGCCGCTGTTACTGCGTATTGGAAAAGTTTGCAATCCTTTCTATTTATCTCTCTTCCAGTTATTCCTAACAAAAAGGCTTCTGGTTTCCTTACAAATGTGTATTTAAGCATCTTCTTCAACTCATTATATATCATTTCCCAGAAACCCTTTACCTTCTTACATTCCCACCACATATGGAAAAAAGATCCTTCTTTTTCTTTACATTTCCAACACTTATTACATGTTTTGAACATTTTTGCTAACTTAACCGGTGTTATGTACCATCTATATACCATTTTCATAATATTTTCCTTTTTCCATTTTCATAATATTTTTCCCAGTCAGCCAATTGTATATTATAACCAAAGTCTCTGTCCCAATGTATCATAACCGACTTTACCTCCTCGTCCATCGTTTGCCAATCCAACAACATTTTATACATTTTTGACAATATCTTATAATCATTGTTTATCATCTCTATTTGAAATTTCGATTCTTTTTCCGTATATCCACTCTTTTAAATCCTTTTTAAACATTTCATTTACCTGAAAATAATGCAACCAATCAAACACATGTTCTTTTACTTGTTCATATGGCTTCATTTTCCATTTCCCCCCTTCTTTAATTATTAGCTCTCCGTAAGTGATCCAATTCCCTCTCATATTGATTTTCTTTACACTCATAACCTCTAATGGAGACAACCAGTGTGGAACTTTGGGTTCTAATATATTTTTATACCTATCCCATATTTCTATTATGGAGCTCCTGAAAATGTGATTCTCAAAACCCTTGTGACTTTTCTTCTTCTCCAACCACAAATACACGTGCCACCCAAATCTATTATCAAATCCTTCTAACTCTAACAGTTTATTGTTTTTTAATTTTATCCATTCCCTTAACCAGCAGAGACAAGACGCTTCATAATATAATTTCAAATCTGGCAGCGCAAAGCCTCCTCTTTCCTTTGCATCTGTCAATAACTTACATTGTATTCTTGGCTTTTTGCCCTGCCAGATATATCTTGAATTTGCCACTCTTTGAAAGTCGTTGTCCCCCTAATTATAGGAATCATTTGGAACAAAAATAACATCTTTGGAAGCACACTCATTTTGATCGTTGAGATTCTACCCCCAAAAGAAAGTTTCATCCTTCCCCAAACTTACAAAACTTTTTTGATTCTGTTCCACACCGGTATATAGTTGTTTTGAAATAAATCAATATTTCTTGGAGTTAACCATATTCCCAGATATTTTACCTTCTTCGCCACTTCAATCCCTGATTCTCGTTGCATTACTTCTATTGCACTTTGGTCCATATTCTTAATCATTACTTTGGTTTTTTTCTTATTTAATTGTGGGAGCCAGGAAGTCATGGAAAAGGCTTGTAGTGCCACCTGGTGCCTTGCTGACCTCGGTGACCAGCACTCTGAGCTTACAATGTATTAGAATGTATTGACCCTATAAGGAGTTAGGTTCCCCCCTCTGGGCACTGTAACCCTATATGGTTTGTGGGTGGGTTAAAGCTTGACCGGATGAGGTAACGTGAGACATTGGAATGCAGCCATGCGGCTGGAGAGAACAAAGGATAATAAAATCGGAGGAGAGAGAGGAAGGAGCTTTTTTGCCCTCCGTCCATGGAGACATTTGCCTTTGTGTGTGTTTTTTCTTTGCCTTGCACCCCAAAATGACGGCTGGTTTCCGTCAACTGGTTCCCACAAGTGGTGCCCTCTCTGAGGCAGAATAAAAGGATACGGCTGAGGTTTTTAAAAGGGAAAAAAGAAGCAACTGGAAGCAAACAGTCTGAGGCAGACTAAGAGGATTTTAAAAGAAACTGTGAGAGGATTTTTGATCCAAGCAGTGGTTATCATCGACTCACTACGTCCGGCAAGGATTGCAAAGCGCTCTACATCTTTAAAAAAGATCCCGGTGAGTTCGATCCCTTCTATTATATTGATTTTTGAAAAATGGGCAGCTCTTTGACTACTCCCCAACAGAAATTTTTAAAAGACTGAACAGCTTATCTCTGAACAATTGACTTTCGGCCACATTGAACCATCTTCATCCCACTGGCTCCAGCAGACAAGGAACAGTTTGCTTTTACATTGCCAGTATATCACGATTCGCAACGTTATCAGTGGATTGTCCTCAAGGCATGCGGAACTCCCCTACACTTTGTCAACATTTTGTGGTGAAGCATTGAAACCTTTCCACATGCGCCACCTAGAGGTGCTGCACACGAGCTGCACCTGGCCGTATTTGCTACATCGTTGCCAACAGGAATTTTATATGCTCAGGCGGAACAAGAAGAAGACTATCTGCATTATAGAATGGTTACATCTACCACATACCCCACCGAAGAACATTTATTCAGTAATTGAATCCACATCAGACATTGTTATCAAAGGACGTTCACGTGCAAATTGCTTTAGCTGATTTTATAGGTGTCATCATTTTTAACCCTCCAAAGGATGACCGTTTGACATTTCTGACACAGGTCACCTATGTTTGGCTACCCCCTTGTCTCTCACACCTCTCCCCTCTGCACTAACCCTCTTCACGGATAGAACAAGAAGTAGGGGGGTGGTGACATGGGAGGAGGGAGGAAAATGGAAATGTTTATATACCCCTCCACAGTCTTCTGCCCAGTGAGCTGAGCTAGCAGCTGTGATTCTTGCCTTTCAATCCTTTCCTACTCAACCTTTCAATCTTATTGTGGATACTCAGTATGTATATCGCCTTTTTGCTAGTTTACCAATATCTTATATAACTCCTTCCTTGGATTCTGACTTGTTTTCCTTGTTTCTTGGCCTGCAGGCCTTACTTCAGCACAGAGAGTTATCTTATTATGTTGCACATCTTCGCTCCCACACATCACACCCAGGGTATTTAGCAGAGGGCAATGCAAGAGCAGATGTGGCTCTGAGGGACATTTCTACCTTTTCTCTCTTTTCTGACCCTATACTAGGTCATAACACCTTTCACCTTCCTGCGAAAGCATTGGCAAAGCATTTTTCTATTCCTTTGGCCCAAGCAAGGGATATAGTTTCCCAATGTGCTTCTTGTTCTAAATCTCAGCTGGCCATTCCTTTTGATGCTGTCAATCCTAGGGGCACGTCTGCATTGGCGTGTTGGCAGATGGATGTCACACACACACACCTGTGTTGGCTCCACTCTCCAAGGTTCACCTCACGGTGGACACCCACTCTGGATTCATATGGGCTACGCCCATGAGGGGGAAAACAGCTCGGCATGTCATTCAGCACACTATCCGCTGTTTCTCAGTCATGGGTAAACCTGCGCGTATCAAAACTGATAATGGTCCAGCATATATTTCTAAAACATTTTCGGAATTTTGTATGTTGTGGAATGTGAAATTAACTCATGGCATACCCTTTAACTCCACAGGTCAAGCTATAGTGGAAAGAGCACACCTGACGTTCAAAACACTATTGCTTAAACAGCTTGGCGGCCGAAGCATACCAACGGCAGATATCCCTTCGGCTGTTCACCAAGTTCTTTTTGTACTTAACCATCTTTTATATCCACATAATAGGACCCATACTCCCGCGGAATTGCATTTTAGGAAGGAGGAGGCACTCCCCCACCCCTTGGTGGTGTACCGACGCTTGCCTGATCCCGCGTGGCATGGACCTGTTCCGCTGATCACGTGGGGACGAGGGTATGCGGCAGTGGACGTCGAGGACAAGCCTTTGTGGGTTCCAGCTTGATGCGTGCGGCCATGGCGAGTCCCTTCAACTACAGAAGTGCCTTCCTAACCATTTGCCTTGCCATCTTTTGCTGCATCATTATACAAGGATGAGAAGCAGACAACACAATCCAGTTGCAGCCACCATATTTCACCTTATCGGCTGGCAAGCAGCTGTCGCCTGAATCCTACTCTGGCTGGCAGTATCCACGGCTCAGCCACTCTCGAACTATAAGAACAGCATTGTTGAATAAGACTTTTAGGGGAGAAAATTATCATAAGATATGGAGGAATAATATTTTTGTACAAGATATGATTAAGTTTACCAGTTTATTGCATGCTTCTAAATGTTGGTTATGTATGCACATGCCGCCCTTTGCCAGTCATTCAGGCATAATGCTTCATGGCGTGCCTGTCAATGGATCTTTTCAATTTACTGATATTATATCTCCTAAGCAAACATTTTGGCCTCCAGTACAATTGACCCTCCATGAGCCTGCCCCCATTTGTTTTCAAATTAAAGAGGGGAAAGAATCATGGGGCATATATCCAAACTGTCAATATACATTGAAATTCATGTTTAATAGCTCTTGTTCTCTTACAGGAACATACAGTGACCAATCTCAGTGCTTTAGAAGCGATACCAGTGCATGGCTAAAAACTAGGAAAGAAACCTACCATGCAAATTGGAGTCTGAATTCTTCTATCCCTGGCTTAGCAATATGCCACAGATGAGCAATTTCATATCAGTTCCTGTCAGGGAACTGCCATCGGAGGAACAGGTGGGGAGAGGGCTCACGGAGGCTGGGAGGGACTCAGCAGCGGAAGCAGGGACCAGCAGGGGGAGAGATGGGTCTCTGGAGGAAGGTCTCACGAATGCTGAGAGAGACGCAGCAGCTAAAGCAGGAACTAGCAGGGAAAGGGGAGGATCTCTGAGGGAAAGCGAGCAAGAGGGAGGGCTCAGGGACACGTCCAGCAAGAACAGTGGGGAGGTGTCAGAAGCTCCCATAGGGAGACCCATTCCTCGCCGGAAGCTGTCACGTCGTGAGTCCAGAAGACGTGTTTCCGTTAAGGAGCTTCTATGCTGGAAGCGCTTCCGAAAACAACCACTGTCGGAATCTGCAAGTGACTAGGGCAGACATGTCTGAGGAGCTCTGTCACACACAGAGGTTTGTGGAGTTGCACAAACTCTGAGGGACCACGATTTTACGCACAAGCAGCTAATCATCCCATCACAGCATTCCGACAGTCTTTGTAAGCTGCCTGTGCAGGAGAAGGCATCATGAGCGACCCAGCCGGAACCGGAGAGGCAGGAGTTGGAGCGGGTCCAAGCTTGGAAGAAAGGTACCGAGCGTTGGAAATCCAACTGGCGCTGCAGACGGCGAGGCTTGAGGAGAGAAGGGCTCAGGATGCAGACAAGAAGGGGAGAGCCACCCAGTTCACCAGAAAGGTACCAGGATTGGTGCAGAAGTTTGGGGGGGACCCCAAGGACTACCATGCCTTTAGAACAGAGATGCAATATGCCCTCAATGTGCAGTTTGATGAATTCCCTGACGAGGAATCGCGAGTGGCTTTTGTGATTGGGCATCTTGAAAAAGGGGCGAGGGACTGGGTTAGACCCCTGATGGCAACGCACAATGACGTCCTAAAGGACACCATGAAGTTCTTTCGTGCAATGGATCTCATGTTTTCCAGCGATATTGAGGAGGGAGTGGTGCGCAGACAGCTAATGTCTTGCAAGCAGGGAAGCCGATCTGTCCGTGAGTACTGGACTGAGTTCACCATGCTGGTTCACAGATTGGGGTGGGACTTATCGGCGGCACCCATTCAAATGCTATTTGAAGAAGGCCTTGCTTCGGCTGTGAAAGACGAACTTTCCCGGGGTCCTAGGGCGGAGTCTATGGATCAGCTGACTAAATCTGCGCTGACCATAGGAGCGCGCCAGGAGGCGAGAGCTTTGGAGAGGCGGGAAGGGAAGGGGGAACGCTGGAAGGAGTTCCGCATTCCTGACATTCCAGAGACAACTTTCCCGCCGGCAGAGCCGATGGAAATCGGAACAGCGCGCGCGCGCGCAGTTTCAAAGCCCAGGGAGGGGGGAAAGAAGGAGGGAAAAGGCACCCGGAAATGCTATCTCTGCCAACAGCCAGGTCACTTTGCCAGAGTCTGCCCCCAGAGGAAGGAATGGCAAGGGATGGTGGGAGCTGTTGAGGGAAGAGAGGAGGGAAAACCGGAGCAGGTAAAAGCCAACGCCTGGTTGCCCCAGTCGGGGCACAGCAGCCAGGCCAAAGAGCAGTGAAAGTGCCCATGCCAGAAGCTCCTCAACCTGCCCTAGTGATTGAAGTGTCGCTAGAGCTGCAAAATGGACACCCCCTAAAGATAAAGGCGCTGTTGGACTCAGGCAGCTCCTGCAATTTTATGAGCAAAGAGTTTGCAGCTGAACACCAGATACAGACTATCCCTTTAAGCAACCCCCTGCAGGTGACCACGATCGATGGCAGGGAGTTGTTGGGAGGAAAAGTCAGCTTGCAGACCGTCCCAATGATAATGAAGGTGGCAAGGCACACAGAACTGATAGCGTTTAATGTGGCCACCTTGGGAGGAGCTCCTATTATTTTGGGGATGAGCTGGCTAGCGTTACATGATCCGCTGGTGGGCTGGCATCAGAGAGTGGTTTCCTTTGGTTCAGCACATTGCTTAGAACACTGCAAAGGGGGAAAGGGTTCAGCAGGGGCCCAAGCCACCCTAGCAGGGACGGAAGTAATGGAGAAGGTGAAGGTACCACCACAATACGCAGATCTCAGCGACGTGTTCAGCGAGAAGGAAGCTGACCAACTACCCCCGCATAGGCCCTTTGACTGTCAAATCAATTTACTCCCTGGGGCACAGCTTCCTGTAGGCAAGTTGTATGCCATGTCAGACAGAGAAATGCAGGAGCTAAGAGAGTTCATTGACAAGAACCTGAAGAGAGGCTTCATCAGAGAGTCCAAAGCAGTGGGGGGTAGCCCAGTGTTTTTTGTGGATAAAAAAAACACGGACAAGCCGAGACTTGTGTGTGACTTCAGGGCGTTAAACGCAGTGTCAGAACCCTTGGCTTTCCCTATGCCCAGGATTGACGACATTTTGACCAGGGTGCGGAAGGGAAAGATTTTTACAAAGCTGGACCTAAGGGGGGCGTACAACCTGATACGTATAAGGAAAGGGGATGAATGGAAAACCACCATGTTCACCCCTTTGGGGGCATTTGAATATTTAGTTATGCCCTTCGGTCTACAAGCAGGCTCGGCGTGCTTCCAATCGTTTATGAACCACGTACTGGGGCCTTTGCTTTACAAGAATTGTGTGGCCTTCCTAGATGACGTGTTGGTGTATTCTGAGAATGAGGAGCAGCATGTGAGAGACGTCAGAGAAGTGTTGAGCAGGCTGCAAGCCAACCGGCTGTGGGTGAAACTGGAGAAGTGTCAGTTTCATACCAAGGAGGTGAAATTCCTGGGGTACCGCCTGTCAGACAAGGGATTGGCCATGGATCCCGGCAAGGTCCAGGCAGTGCTGGAATGGAAAACACCCAAAACCAAGAAGGATGTGCAGAGGTTCCTAGGGTTTGGGAACTTTTATCGTAAGTTCATCCGAAACTTTGCACACCTGACGGCGCCCATTACGGACTGTCTCAGCAGTAAGAAGAAATTTGTTTGGACTGAGGAGGCGGAGCGAGCGTTTGAGGAACTGAAAAGGGCCTTCGCCTCTGAAGGACAACTTCTGCATGTGGATTTACAAAAAAAGCTGAGAGTCGAAACAGACGCATCAGACAGAGCCATAGGGGCGGTGCTTCTTCTGCAGCCAGGGAAGGAGGAGTCAGAGTGGAGACCGTGTGCCTTTTTTTCGCGAAAGCTGAACAAATCTGAGAGGAACTACATGGTGTACGACCGAGAACTTCTTGCTATTCATGAGGCTTTCCGGAGATGGAGGCACCTGCTAATTGGTGCACAACATAAGGTGCAAGTGTGCACTGACCATAAGAACCTAGAGTATTGGAGAACGGCGCGAGTGCTCAACCAACGGCAGTTGAGATGGGCCCAGGAGTTCTCCAAATTTAACTTTGAGATTTGTTACGTGCCAGGCCCAGAGAACGTTAGGGCGGACGCTCTCTCACGCAAACCTGAATATTTGGAGGGGGAGGGAGCACCCGAAGAAAGACATGTCATTCCAGAGGACCGCTGGGTGTGTGGGGCGGCATTGGTGGGGCAAAGGGAACTGGTAGAGGGAACGGTGCATGATGAATACGCCCAGGAGAAACTCAGGGGTCTCAGGAGGGAGGGAGACAAACCCGGGGGTTTTGAGGAGAGAAACGGGACGTTGTATTACAAGGGAGCGTTATATATACCTGAAGGAGAGTTGAGGGAGAAGGTACTCAAGCAACTGCACGATAGCCCCACAGCAGGGCATTTTGGGCAACACAAAACCATGTGGCTGGTTACCAGGGAATTTTGGTGGCCCAAGGTCAGGGAAGATGTGCGGGAGTATGTGAGAGGGTGTGACCAATGCCAGCGAGCCAAGGGGGAGAGGCGGGCACCGGCAGGGTTATTAGAACCACTACCCACACCTGAAAGACCATGGGAAACAGTGGCAATAGATTTCATGACTGATCTGCCAAAGTCCAGAGGGAAAACAGCCATCATGGTTGTGGTAGACCTGTTAACCAAAATGGCCCACTTTATAGCCTGCTCACATGCTGTCACGGCAGAAGAAACCGCTAAATTGTTTGTAGAAAATGTGTTTAGGTTGCATGGCGCCCGCTTGAGGGTGGTTTCAGACCCAGGGAAACAATTTACTTCCAGGTTCTGGAGGAAGCTCATGAGCTTACTGCATGTAGAGGTCAATTTTTCGACTGCCCGGCATCCTGAAACCAACGGGCAGGCGGAAAGAGCCAATGGCATCCTCCAGCAATATTTGAGGTGTTATGTGAATGACAGAGAGAATGATTGGGTGGAGAAGCTGGCGTTGGCAGAATTTGCCTACAACAATGCGGAGAACGTGTCCACGGGGATGAGCCCCTTTTTGGCTAATTATGGGTGCCATCCCCGGGCTTTCCCAGGGGGGGGAGGGGAGAACTGGAGCGTTCCAGCTGCCGAACAGTTCGTAGAAGAAATGGAAGCGATCCATCGCCAGCTCCAACTTAACTTAGACAGGGCCAAGGAGGAATATAAGAGGCAGGCAGACAAAAACAGAAGAGAAGGTGAAACCATTAGGGTGGGGGACCAGGTGTGGCTGTCAACCCAAGGGTTACCATTCAAAGAGGGTTGTAAGAAGTTAAGACCCAAAAGACTGGGCCCATTTGAAGTCACGCAACAGGTCAACCCAGTGGCTTTCAGACTCCGGTTACCGAACCACATGAAGCTGCACCCAGTTTTCCACAGGTCGTTGCTGTCACCGTATAAAGGGGACAGAGAAGGGAGGGTCACTCGGGGACCAGCAATGGAGGAAAGGGAACACAGCTACCATGTAGCGGAGATTCTCGATTCCAGGTGGAAGGGAGATCAAGTAGAGTATTTGGTAACGTGGGAAGGGGAACCGGAGTCGGAAAACACCTGGGTCATGGCAGAGGATATCAATGACGAGGTTTTAATAGAAACTTTTCATCAGAGGTTCCCACGTAAACCTCAGCCAGTGGCGAGGTTCCGGAGGGAATACTTTGCCACCACCGACGAAGAAGAAGAGTTGGAGGGGTTCACAGATTCCGAGGAGGAGGAGGATTCAGCGAGCCGGAACGGCGACCGATGGAGGGAAATGTTCGAGACGTCTGAAGATGAAGAGGATTCTTTTCGGGGTTTTACCTCCTCACCGCCCAGAGGAGAGGGAATGGGCGGGGGTGAAGGGGGTCCTGGAGAGGAGGTGGATGTCAGGGAACTGCCATCGGAGGAACAGGTGGGGAGAGGGCTCACGGAGGCTGGGAGGGACTCAGCAGCGGAAGCAGGGACCAGCAGGGGGAGAGATGGGTCTCTGGAGGAAGGTCTCACGAATGCTGAGAGAGACGCAGCAGCTAAAGCAGGAACTAGCAGGGAAAGGGGAGGATCTCTGAGGGAAAGCGAGCAAGAGGGAGGGCTCAGGGACACGTCCAGCGAGAACAGTGGGGAGGTGTCAGAAGCTCCCATAGGGAGACCCATTCCTCGCCGGAAGCTGTCACGTCGTGAGTCCAGAAGACGTGTTTCCGTTAAGGAGCTTCTATGCTGGAAGCGCTTCCGAAAACAACCACTGTCGGAATCTGCAAGTGACTAGGGCAGACATGTCTGAGGAGCTCTGTCACACACAGAGGTTTGTGGAGTTGCACAAACTCTGAGGGACCACGATTTTACGCACAAGCAGCTAATCATCCCATCACAGTTCCTTATTTACTGAAGCCTTTAATTGGTCCCAACAGAGTAGTAATATCAGCTATTTACTCCAAAGAGAGTTATGGTTGCTTTGTGGTGAAAAAGCATACAAAGCCATTCCTCGAAACCTCACAGGCACATGTACATTGGGTCTCGTGGTTCCGTTGTTGTATAAGGTTGATAAGTTACCATCTTCTCTTAGACTACGAAATCGTCGGGAGGTAAATTCACCCATAAATCAATATATCGGTACCCAGGTCTCTCGGGCCTTGCTGCCCTCGGTGGGTGCAGCAATGAACTATAGGGACCTCCATCGGCTAGCAAATTGGACTGAAGGATTATTCAATGATACCATAAAAGCTTTGAAGGAACTCAACCAGGAGGTGTCTGCAATGAGAGAAGTGGTTTTACAGAATCGTTATACTTTGAATGTGATTTTAGCTTCAAAAGGAGGAGTTTGTGCGCTTGTTCATTCTCACTGTTGCATGTTTATTCCTGATAATAATGTCAGCATATCTGCGACAATCGACCATATGGAAACCATGGTAGCCCACAATCCGTTTGCCCCCCCTCCTTCCGTTGATCCATGGGCATGGTTATATTCTTGGCTTCCGGATGGAAGTTGGCTTCGACATTTATTGATTTTAGTGATCATTATAGTAGTTATTTGCATTATTTTGTGTTGCTGTATACAATGTATTCCTTCTTTAATTTCTGTATGTACTGCATGGTTCTCCAGTCCGCGGCCCGCTTCCGGTCTCACAAGAGTCGCCTATCGCGCTCGATATAACCGTATTGGTACTGACATATATGACTCTGATTAAATAAATAAAGAAAGAGGGCATGTGGGAGCCAGGAAGTCATGGAAAAGGCTTGTAGTGCCACCTGGTGCCTTGCTGACCTCGGTGACCAGCACTCTGAGCTTACAATGTATTAGAATGTATTGACCCTATAAGGAGTTAGGTTCCCCCCTCTGGGCACTGTAACCCTATATGGTTTGTGGGTGGGTTAAAGCTTGACCGGATGAGGTAACGTGAGACATTGGAATGCTGCCATGCGGCTGGAGAGAACAAAGGATAATAAAATCGGAGGAGAGAGAGGAAGGAGCTTTTTTGCCCTCCGTCCATGGAGACATTTGCCTTTGTGTGTGTTTTTTCTTTGCCTTGCACCCCAAAATGACGGCTGGTTTCCGTCAACTGGTTCCCACATTTAATATAAACCCGGCCACCTTGCCAAATTCCATCTCCACATTTAAACTCTTTAAAGGATCTTCTATCGTTATTACCAGGTCATCAGCAAAGGCTTTAACTTTATATTCGTTTTGACCTACTGTCACCCCTTTTATTAATTCATTTCGTCTAATTGCACTCAAGAGGACTTCCAGAACCATTATGAATAACAGTGGCGAGAGAGGACAACCCTGTCTTATACCCTTCCATATCTTCACTTCTTCTGTTATTACATTATTCACAATCAATTTAGCTCTTTGCTCTGTATAAATCGCCCTTATTCCATTATAGAAATCGTTCCCCACTTCCATAAATTCTAAATTTTTTAACACAAATTCCCATGATATACAGTGGTGCCTCGCAAGACGAATGCCTCGCAAGACGGAAAACCCGCTAGACGAAAGGGTTTTCCGTTTTGGAGGCACTTCGCAAAACGAATTTCCCTATGGGCTTCCTTCGCAAGACGAAAGCCCATAGGGAAATCTCCAGGACAGCGGGGAAGCGCAGCGCGTCTTCCCCACTGCCCTCGGACCTCCTCCGAAGGCTGGCGGTGGTGTGGAGACCTCCTCCCGCCGCCAGCCTTCGGAAGGCTGCTCTGAAGCCTGGCGGTGGGGTGGAGAAACCTCCTCCCGCCGCCAGGCTTCGGAAGGATGCTCCGAAGCCTGGCGGCGGGAGGAGGTCTCTCCGCCCCACCGCCAGCCTTCAGAAGGCTGCTCCGAAGCCTGGCGGCGGGAGGAGGTCTCTCCGCCCCACCGCCAGCCTTCGGAAGGCTGCTCCGAAGCCTGGCGGTGGGGCGGAGAGACCTCCTCCCGCCGCCAGGCTTCGGAAGGCTCTCCGAAGGCTGGCGGTGGGGCGGAGAGACCTTCTCCCCGTGCCAGCCTTCGGGTGGCTGTCCTGAAGACTTGCGGTGGGAGGAGGGTTTTCCTTCCCACCGCCAACATTCAGAATGCTGTTCTGAATGTTGGCGGTGGGGAGGAAAAACCCTCCTCCCACCGCAAGCCCCGGGAACAGAGGAGAATCACTGCGCCCCTTCCCCTCTGTTCCCGTATCTGTCCTGAAGGCTTGCGGTGGGGAGAAAAGCCCTTCTCCGCACCGCCAGCCTTGAAAGCGGTTTCCATAGGAACGCATTAATTGATTTTCAATGCATTCCTATGGGAAACGGTGCTTCGCAAGACGAAAAACTCGCAAGAAGAAAAAACTTGCGGAATGAATTAATTTCGTCTTGCGAGGCACCACTGTATTATCAAATGCCTTCTCCGCATCTACAAACATTAGTATAGCTTGTTTCTCATTCCTAGCAGACAGATATTCCAAAACATTTATTATATTTCTCACATTATGTTTCATCTGCCTGCCTGGAAGAAACCCTGCTTGATCATCGTGAATAAATTCTCTCAATACCTTTTTTAATCTTTTTGCTAATATTCCAGCAAAAATCTTATAGTCTGTGTTTAACAATGAGATCGTGTGTTAAATCAGAATCTTGCTTGGGAATAAGTATGATGAAGGCTTCTTTCCAAGTTTCCAGAATATCTTTTTCCTTCAAAATATTATTCATAACTTCTTTCAGTGGTACCGTCAGGGTGTGCCTCAATTCTTTGTAATAACTGGCTGTAAATCCATCTGGTCCTGGAGCCTTTCCTTTTTTCAATTCTTTTATGACCTCTATTATTTCCTCATTCTCAATTGGGGCATTCAGTCTGTCTTTCTTTTCTGTCGGGATCTTTTGCACCTTTTTTTCTTTTAAATATCTTTCTATTCTCTTCAAATTGTTCTTTTCTCTGTTGCTGTACAAATGATTATAAAAGTCCAAGAATCCTTTTCTAATGCCTTTCGGGTTCTCAATCTCTTCTCCATCCACAATAATTTTGTTGATTATGTTTTGTTCCTTTCTTTTCTTAATTTGCCACGCGAGCCATTTACCTGACTTATTGGCATTGTCCATAAAATATTCCATCAACTTCTTTTGCGCCTCTTGTATGATTTTTTGATCACCCAAGAGGTAATCGTTAATTCTCCATCTAAATGATCTTTCTTCATAACCTTTAATTTCCAATTTTATTGGACTGTGGTCTGAAATTACTCTTGGCTGAATTTCAATTTGCCGAATTCTTGGAGTTAGTTCATTCGAGACCCAAATTTGATCTATTCTTGACATTGACTGATTTGGTTCCGAATAAAATGTAAACTGTTTCTCCAGTGGATGTCTAAGTCTCCAAACATCAATTAGATTACAGTTTTTCGTCATTGAAAAGAAAGTCTTGGGTAGTTTTCCTTCTTTGCTAACCTGAAATTGTTCTTAACCTGAACTTTAGCTAATGGGGCCTCCTGCTACCATTGAGCCGCCAGAGCACGATTTCTGTTCTCATCCTGAAGCAAAGTTCTTAACCTGAAGCACGATTTCTGGGTTAGCGGAGTGTATAACCTGAAGTCTATGTAAAACGAGGTACCACTGTATATATTTAAAAATTGCATCCAATTTTGACAGTGTTATTACAAACCACTTCATTCAGCCCTGCAACATCTTGCGAAGCAGCGATATACTAATATGCATCTGTTATTATGTGACATTGGTCAAGGCTTTCTGGGAAATAATATATGATGAGTTTAAAGAAAATGTTTGAAAATACATTTGTCAAAAAAGCCAGAAGCCTTCTCACTAGGTATAAGACTTCTTATGTCTGCAACGACGGCAGCAAGAATGCAACTAGCCCAATGGGGCTTAAATTGGATTGTTATGAATGAAAAAAATTAGTAAAAAAATATTTCAAAAGAGAATGCTACTTGCCCAATTAATGGGGCTTAGATCAGGTTATTCATGAAAGAAATGATAAAAAAATATTTAAAAGAAGAGAGAATGCTACTAGCCCAATTAATGTGGCTTATATTTGATTGTTATTAATGAAAAAATTAATAAAAAATAATTTAAAAAGAGAATGCCACTAGCCCAATTAATGGGGCTCATATGGGATTGTTATTAATGAAAAAATTAATGAAAAAATAATTTACAAAGAGAATGCCACTTGCCCAATTAATAGGGCTTAAATCAGATTGCTATGAATGAAAATAATAAATTCTTTAAAAGAAGAAGAGAGAACGCTACTAACCCAATTAATGGGGCTTCTATTGGATTGTGATTAATGAAAAATTAATAAAACATTATTTAACAGAAGAAGAGAGAACGCTACTAGCCCAATTAATGGGGCTTATATTGGATTGTTATCATTATCATTATTTTTCCAGGCCTTCCCATCTAGAGCCCAGAAACTCTGTAACAGTTACCTTCTCAAAGTGATGAATCGCCAGCCAGATTTCCCCTTGCGCATTGAACACACAGCCGAGGTTACTCCATGCCACAGCAAAGTTGGGTTGGGTCTCGATGGCTTTCAGGTAGCAGGCCTTGGGAGGGTCGAGAGGTAGGTAGGTACAGGGGGAAGGGGGTATTTGCACAAAAGAAAAGCAAGAGAAAAGTCCCAGTTAGTATCCCTCCTCTGACCGGCCAAAAGTGATCCTGCGGTAGAGGCTCGCTCGCTGGCGCCAAAACTCGCGTGCTGGCGGGTGATGCTGCGCCAGCGCAAACCAGGACCCGAGTGCAAATCCACCATTGTCAGTTATGCTGACCCTTCGATATATAGCAATTCTTTCCTAGCAAGCAATTCCTTGGCCAAGGCCAGGACAGTTGCTTTCACACTCGCAATCGGCTTCCAATACGCCACCGTTTGGATTGCAACAGTTTGGATTGTGACACAGTTTGGATAGCATCCTGGCTGAGGTCAGATGATCTTGGGGCCAGTCTCTCCCAAATATTCTCCAGTTGTCAAAATGACAGCAGGGCCTTGGTTCTCAAACGCCGAAAACCTGGAAGGAAGCTTCAAATTCTTCTTTTACAGCAGCCTTTCTCAACCTTGGGTCCCCAGATGTTGTTGGACTACAACTCCCATAATTCCTAGCCAGCATGACCTGTGGTCAGGGATGATGGGAGTTGTAGTTCAAGAACATCTGGGGACCCAAGGTTGAGAAAGGCTGTTTTACAGGAAGGCTCAACTTTTACTGGCATCCTCTTCACACGGACAAGAGGAGGTTTCATTTCGGGAGCCACAAAATCCCTGCTACTCAAACGCCGAAAACCCAGAAGGAAGGGTTAATCCTTCTTTTACAGAAAGGTTCATATGGACAATAGGGCAGTTTATGAAAAAGAAATTTTGGAAAATGTCTGCTGCAGAGATCTTATCTTACTACACTACGGATTATATAGCTATCTCTGAAATTTCATGCATTATCAGTTAATATCTTGACCCTACTCCACTGAAAAGCATTGGGTGTTCAGTAGGGCGGTTCAAAAAAACCTTTTTTTTAAAAAAAATGCCTTCTCCAAAGGTACTACACCAGGGACCCTCCTTCATGAAAATAGCCGTTTTCCTATATCGTGAAGGCTGAAATGTCAATTCAGTGGAGCTGGGTCAAGATATTAACTAATAGGCATTTTCAAAAAAAAAAGTTAATATGAACCGCCCTAATGGATAGGCGCAGGTTTCCTTTTGGGAGTCACAAAATCCCTGCTACTCAAACACCTTGGTTCCGAAACGCCAAAACCCCGGAAGGAAGCGTTCCTGTTTCTGGAGCTTCTTGGAAGCCAGATGTCTGACGCAGCTGTCGGCGATTGTTTCTGGGGCGCCTGCACCAATCAGAAGCTGCGCCTTGGTTTCCAAACATTTTGGAAGTCCAACAGGCTTCCGGAATGGATTAAGTTTGGCGCTTTGGTTTTTGCAATTAATTTTGTGCTTTTGTTATTTCTTGTATAGTACAGTACATTATCGCTTTCATTTTATGGATCAATGGTCTTGTTAGATAGCAGAATTTGTGTTCAATGGCTGTTTTTGTAAAAGTCTGGAACGGACGAATCCATTTTGCATTCCTTTCCATGGGAAAGCACGCCTTGGTTTTGGAACGCTTTTGAAACGGACTTCCAGAGCGAATGAAGTTTGAGAACCGTGGTAACCGGTCGTTAAAAACTTCCCTAAAGGTTCAGCCTTGCCGGCATCCTTGGTTTTGGAACGGATTCCGTTTCAGAACCAAGGGACTACTGTAAGTAGAAATTACATTAGAAGATCCAGAATACCCCATGAAAGACACGGTCTCTCTTTTTAAAGAGCAGAAACTTGGCTCTCCAACCCTGAACTCACCTGTGCAGGACGCACATCTGAATGTTACTTTCACAACCTCAAATGACAGCTTTGCACAAAGGTCCCGGTCCCTGCAATGCGAGCACGAGAAGTCGCCAGCGCCCCCTAACAGCACGCCGCTCGCGCCCTCGCTGCCAACTGCCGCGCTTTGCCGCAACGCCCCTGGGTGCTATGAGTGGCCAACCAGACTGATTCATCTGCCGGACAGGCCCATGCAGAAACTCAGGGGGGTGGGGAGTCTTAAATTTGTGCCAGAAACCTCAATGCATTGCAACCCAATTTTGCTGAGAGGCCTAGAGGAGCCGCCCACATGGAGATGAATCGTCTAGTCCACCATTCACAAGGGCCCCATCACACGCCGTGCGCATTTCCGCTGCGCCGCCCTTGCGCTACCGCAGGACCACAGCGCGTCATCGGCAGAGCAGAACGCTGCAATCCAAACAAAGAAGGAAAAAGGATAAAAAATGAACCACCGGGAAGAGTTAGATACTTTTAACTAAGTCCTTTCCCAATTATCTCTTTTAAATCTTAAGGTACTTTTTTTACGTTTATTTCTCGGAAAGAAACGTGGCTAGGACTATCAATTGCTCTCTAACGTTACTCACTTGTACAGAAAATACTTAAGCAGTTACTTAAGTGTTTTGAACGTCAGGTGTGCTCTTTCCACTATAGCTTGACCTGTGGAGTTAAAGGGTATGCCATGAGTTAATTTCACATTCCACAACATACAAAATTCCGAAAATGTTTTAGAAATATATGCTGGACCATTATCAGTTTTGATACGCGCAGGTTTACCCATGACTGAGAAACAGCGGATAGTGTGCTGAATGACATGCCGAGCTGTTTCCCCCCTCATGGGCGTAGCCCATATGAATCCAGAGTGGGTGTCCACCGTGAGGTGAACCTTGGAGAGTGGAGCCAACACAGGTGTGTGTGTGTGACATCCATCTGCCAACACGCCAATGCAGACGTGCCCCTAGGATTGACAGCATCAAAAGGAATGGCCAGCTGAGATTTAGAACAAGAAGCACATTGGGAAACTATATCCCTTGCTTGGGCCAAAGGAATAGAAAAATGCTTTGCCAATGCTTTCGCAGGAAGGTGAAAGGTGTTATGACCTAGTATAGGGTCAGAAAAGAGAGAAAAGGTAGAAATGTCCCTCAGAGCCACATCTGCTCTTGCATTGCCCTCTGCTAAATACCCTGGGTGTGATGTGTGGGAGCGAAGATGTGCAACATAATAAGATAACTCTCTGTGCTGAAGTAAGGCCTGCAGGCCAAGAAACAAGGAAAACAAGTCAGAATCCAAGGAAGGAGTTATATAAGATATTGGTAAACTAGCAAAAAGGCGATATACATACTGAGTATCCACAATAAGATTGAAAGGTTGAGTAGGAAAGGATTGAAAGGCAAGAATCACAGCTGCTAGCTCAGCTCACTGGGCAGAAGACTGTGGAGGGGTATATAAACATTTCCATTTTCCTCCCTCCTCCCATGTCACCACCCCCCTACTTCTTGTTCTATCCGTGAAGAGGGTTAGTGCAGAGGGGAGAGGTGTGAGAGACAAGGGGGTAGCCAAACATAGGTGACCTGTGTCAGAAATGTCAAACGGTCATCCTTTGGAGGGTTAAAAATGATGACACCTATAAAATCAGCTAAAGCAATTTGCACGTGAACGTCCTTTGATAACAATGTCTGATGTGGATTCAATTACTGAATAAATGTTCTTCGGTGGGGTATGTGGTAGATGTAACCATTCTATAATGCAGATAGTCTTCTTCTTGTTCCGCCTGAGCATATAAAATTCCTGTTGGCAACGATGTAGCAAATACGGCCAGGTGCAGCTCGTGTGCAGCACCTCTAGGTGGCGCATGTGGAAAGGTTTCAATGCTTCACCCACAAAATGTTGACAAAGTGTAGGGGAGTTCCACATGCCTTGAGGACAATCCACTGATAACGTTGCGAATCGTGATATACTGGCAATGTAAAAGCAAACTGTTCCTTGTCTGCTGGAGCCAGTGGGATGAAGATGGTTCAATGTGGCCGAAAGTCAATTGTTCAGAGATAAGCTGTTCAGAAACAGGATGGTGCCATTGCTGCGGATTTTTCTTTTGGTGGAGGCCACCGTTCTACCCACACTGAGGTATCGGTGATCCTGGTTTGCCATGCTGGAAACGTTGTATCGGTGGCTACAGGCTGGTTTTCATTGAGCGCTGCTGCTAGCAGATGAATCTTGTGGGTGGCTGTATCACCAGACTGACAAATGCGAAGCATGGCTGCTGTGTCTGTGGCAGGATTGTGTATTATCGGTCTTAACGCAACCTTACAATCCTCTTTGGCATATTCAAAGGCCAATTGTTTGATAATTATTTGTTTGGCTTCAGGATTTTCAATTTGTCTACTCACTGCTGTAATCAGCCTGTCCATAAAGGAAGAATATGATTCTCTTGCCTCTTGCCTGATTGAACCCCACCTTGATTGAATACTGGTGGGTTCTGGGATTTTTCTCATTGCTTGTTGAGCAGCAAGAGCAGTATCCCTCAATAAAATCTGCAGCAGTGTGGCTTGTACTGAAGCCTGAGCAAAGGGCCCACGCCCCATCATAGCATCCATCACATCTGCGAGGGTAATATTAGGATTATTCCCTCTTGCTTGTTGCAGTAAGGCAGGAGCATAACCACGACAGGCGATTTCCCATTCATGAGCAAATAATACACCAGCTGATGGAGGTAAAACTGTACGTGCCAAAAGCTTGATGTCATCTGGAACCAACAGCTGGGCTAATGTGGCTTCCAAAAGAGCCTGTGTGAATGGTGCTTGCAGTCCATTTGTCCTGACTGACAATTGGAGCTCTTTCAAGATTTTAAAGTCAAAAGGTTGGTGCTGGGCTTGAGTTCCTGCTGGAGCACCAGCAGGGGGCACAATAACAGGGAATGCCATGGTATCCTGAGATAAGGAACAGGCAAGGGCTGCACGTTGAAAGGGGGTAGCTGGTTCTGCTGCTGAAAGAGCAGGGTCATTTCCAGCCAGACCACGATATTTTTGCAGGATTGGGTCCTCTAGTGAGGAACTATAATCTGGAGGCTTGGGTTCTGGAGCTGCTGGCAGGGCAAGGATTGGAACAAACTCTAACACAGCAGACTGGATTAAAGAAGCTGGAGGTTGTGATGGCAATGCAGCCAGGGAGATATTTTTTGGTGATAAAGAGCCCATAGCGTAATGAACCTTGCACCATGCATTTAAAATCCGAGTACTGATGCTGGGGAGCTCATGAAAATGTTCACCAATCTTGTCCCAAAGTTTCAGTTCCCAAGTCCCATTTGCAATTACACCCAAGTCCCAGGGAGAATGTTCATCAATGGCCAGAATGAGCTGTATCAAATCACCCTCGGGAACTTCCAGTTTGTTGGAGGAGAGGAGAAATTTTAAGTCTTTTAAAAATTTCTGTTGGGGAGTAGTCAAAGAGCTGCCCATTTTTCAAAAATCAATATAATAGAAGGGATCGAACTCACCGGGATCTTTTTTAAAGATGTAGAGCGCTTTGCAATCCTTGCCGGACGTAGTGAGTCGATGATAACCACTGCTTGGATCAAAAATCCTCTCACAGTTTCTTTTAAAATCCTCTTAGTCTGCCTCAGACTGTTTGCTTCCAGTTGCTTCTTTTTTCCCTTTTAAAAACCTCAGCCGTATCCTTTTATTCTGCCTCAGAGAGGGCACCACTTGTGGGAACCAGTTGACGGAAACCAGCCGTCATTTTGGGGTGCAAGGCAAAGAAAAAACACACACAAAGGCAAATGTCTCCATGGACGGAGGGCAAAAAAGCTCCTTCCTCTCTCTCCTCCGATTTTATTATCCTTTGTTCTCTCCAGCCGCATGGCTGCATTCCAATGTCTCACGTTACCTCATCCGGTCAAGCTTTAACCCACCCACAAACCATATAGGGTTACAGTGCCCAGAGGGGGGAACCTAACTCCTTATAGGGTCAATACATTCTAATACATTGTAAGCTCAGAGTGCTGGTCACCGAGGTCAGCAAGGCACCAGGTGGCACTACAAGCCTTTTCCATGACTTCCTGGCTCCCACAATTAAATAAGAAAAAAACCAAAGTAATGATTAAGAATATGGACCAAAGTGCAATAGAAGTAATGCAACGAGAATCAGGGATTGAAGTGGCGAAGAAGGTAAAATATCTGGGAATATGGTTAACTCCAAGAAATATTGATTTATTTCAAAACAACTATATACCGGTGTGGAACAGAATCAAAAAAGTTTTGTAAGTTTGGGGAAGGATGAAACTTTCTTTTGGGGGTAGAATCTCAACGATCAAAATGAGTGTGCTTCCAAAGATGTTATTTTTGTTCCAAATGATTCCTATAATTAGGGGGACAACGACTTTCAAAGAGTGGCAAATTCAAGATATATCTGGCAGGGCAAAAAGCCAAGAATACAATGTAAGTTATTGACAGATGCAAAGGAAAGAGGAGGCTTTGCGCTGCCAGATTTGAAATTATATTATGAAGCGTCTTGTCTCTGCTGGTTAAGGGAATGGATAAAATTAAAAAACAATAAACTGTTAGAGTTAGAAGGATTTGATAATAGATTTGGGTGGCACGTGTATTTGTGGTTGGAGAAGAAGAAAAGTCACAAGGGTTTTGAGAATCACATTTTCAGGAGCTCCATAATAGAAATATGGGATAGGTATAAAAATATATTAGAACCCAAAGTTCCACACTGGTTGTCTCCATTAGAGGTTATGAGTGTAAAGAAAATCAATATGAGAGGGAATTGGATCACTTACGGAGAGCTAATAATTAAAGAAGGGGGGAAATGGAAAATGAAGCCATATGAACAAGTAAAAGAACATGTGTTTGATTGGTTGCATTATTTTCAGGTAAATGAAATGTTTAAAAAGGATTTAAAAGAGTGGATATACGGAAAAAGAATCGAAATTTCAAATAGAGGTGATAAACAATGATTATAAGATATTGTCAAAAATGTATAAAATGTTGTTGGATTGGCAAACGATGGATGAGGAGGTAAAGTCGGTTATGATACATTGGGCCAGAGACTTTGGTTATAATATACAATTGGCTGACTGGGAAAAATATTATGAAAATGGAAAAAGGAAAATATTATGAAAATGGTATATAGATGGTACATAACACCGGTTAAGTTAGCAAAAATGTTCAAAACATGTAATAAGTGTTGGAAATGTAAAGAAAAAGAAGGATCTTTTTTCCATATGTGGTGGGAATGTAAGAAGGTAAAGGGTTTCTGGGAAATGATATATAATGAGTTGAAGAAGATGCTTAAATACACATTTGTAAGGAAACCAGAAGCCTTTTTGTTAGGAATAACTGGAAGAGAGATAAATAGAAAGGATTACAAACTTTTCCAATACGCAGTAACAGCGGCAAGAATATTAATGGCCCAAAAATGGAAACAAGAGGAGCTACCGACCCTTGAAGAGTGGAGAATGAAACTTATGGACTATGCAGAACTGGATAAACTGACTGGGAAGATTAGATATCAATGGGATCACAAGTTCATCGAGGACTCGGGAAAGTTTACAGATTATCGGAAAAGCATATGTGACGAACAGACAACGCTAGTGGGATTTAAAGAGGCTTTGTGAAAGTTAAAGATGTATTGTAAAAAAGAAATAGAACTGAAAGGATAATATTAAATGGCAATATAAATTTAGAGAATGCATAAAAATAGAAAATATGGATTGGTGGAAAAGCTCGTGGAAGTCCAAAAAGTTGAAATTTGTGAATACTGTTTGGGATGGCGAATTTGTAAATAGGAAAATTTAATAAAAATTATTATTATTATTTTAAAAAAGAACAATTTCAGGTTAAGAACAGACCTCCGGAACGAATTAAGTACTTAACCCAAGCTACCACTGTATAATTTTTTTTAGTTTTCACAAAAAACCAAATCATTAAATTAAATAATATTTTTTTAAAAAACAACTGTATACACAATCAATGTTAATCCCACATTATGGGATTATTTGACTTGCCTCCCCTGGTTCCTTTGTATTATCATCATTCATTATCATCACTGGAGAGCCAGTGTGGTGTAGTGGTTAAGAGCGGTAGACTCATAATCTGGGGAACCGGGTTCGCGTCTCCACTCCTCCACATGCAGCTGCTGGGTGACCTTGGGCCAGTCACACTTCTCTGACGTCTCTCAGCCCCACTCACCTCACAGAGTGTTTGTTGTGGGGAAGGAAGGGAAAGGAGAATGTTAGCCGCTTTGAGATTCCTTAAAGGGAGTGAAAGGCGGGATATCAAATCCAAACTCTTCTTCTTCTTCAATAAAATCATCATCACTAATTTAAGGTTATCAGATTTTTTTTCAATGAGTCCGGGGATACTTTTCAACTTAAATGGATTTTGTATGGGGACTGATTTGTAAATCCGGGGACTGTCCTTACTCCAGAGGAGGGCAACCAAAATGGTCAAAGGCCTGGAAACGATGCCTTATGAGGAACGGCTAAGGGAGCTGGGCATGTTTAGCCTGGAGAAGAGGAGGTTAAGGGGTGATATGATAGCCATGTTCAAATATAGAAAAGTATGTCACATAGAGGAGGGAGAAAGGTTGTTTTCTGCTGCTCCAGAGAAGCGGACACGGAGCAATGGATCCAAACTACAAGAAAGAAGATTCCACCTAAACATTAGGAAGAACTTCCTGACAGTAAGAGCTGTTTGACAGTGGAATTTGCTGCCAAGGAGTGTGGTGGAGTCTCCTACTTTGGAGGTCTTTAAGCAGAGGCTTGACAACCATATGTCAGGAGTGCTCTGATGGTGTTTCCTGCTTGGCAGGGGGTTGGACTCGATGGCCCTTGTGGTCTATTCCAGCTGTATGATTCTATGATTCTACTTTAAATTTAACCATTACAGGTGGGGTTTTTTAAAAAAATTAATCCTGCTAATGTATTAACCTGTGTGCACTGCTTTTGTCAATATGCAATAAACGTTTCCCATTCTTTTTTATATTAAAACTGGAGGCATTTTTTCAGCTGCAATGGGCCTCCGGTGTCCTGTTAGTACCATTAGTTGGTACCATTTCTCGTACAGTTGATATTCCTTGCATAGATAGATTAGATAGATGATAGATAGTTAGATTAGATTAGATTAGATAGATAGATTAGGTAGGTAGATTAGATAGATACATATATAAGAAAGGTTGGTAGATGGATAGATAGATTAGTTAGATTGATTGATTGAGTAGGTAGATAGATTCAGGCATGGCCAAACCTGGCCCTCCAGCTGTTTTGGGACTACAACTCACATTGTCCCTGACCACTGGTCCTGTTAGGTAGGGATGATGGGGGTTGGAGGGCCAAGTTGGGCCACACCTGGATTAGATGGTAGGTAGGTAGATAGATTTGATAGATAGGGTAGGTAGATAGATAGATAAGATAGGTAGGCAAGTAGATAGATAATAAGATAAAGTCGGTAGATTGATAAGGTAGGAAGGTAGGTAGGAGGCAGCCTAGGTCAAAGTTGACCCACTTATTTAAAAGTAACCATGCTGTTATACAGTGGTACCTCTGGATGCGAACGGGATCCGTTCCGGGGCCCCGTTCGCATCCTGAAGCGAACATGCTCGGGTCACAATTTGCTGCTTCCGTAGATGCGTGTGGCATCATTTTGAGTGTCTGCACGTGCGCAAGCTGCAGAACCCGGAAGTAACGCGCTCTGTTACTTCTAGGTCGCCACGGAGCACAACCCGAAAATGCTTAACCCGCAGCTACTTCAACCTGAGGTATGACTGTATTAGTAACAAAAATCTATTATCTTAAATATTTTCAGGCGGTGACCCTGGACCCCAACTTCCTGGATGCTTACATTAATCTGGGGAACGTCTTGAAGGAGGCGCGTATATTTGACAGGTAAGCAAATAGGCATAGAGCTTATATTCTCTTTTTTATATAAATGTTTTTTATTGGTTTTGCGTATAATCACATTACGTCTTATATTCTCAGTTTAGTGGTTGCACCCATACCCAAACTAACTCCCATTGTTGCCTAGAGGGTTGATTTTATTTAAAGCAAATTGATTTAAATCCCAAATCCATAAGACTTGATTTAAATCCCCCTTTTACCGGAAGGTTCAGCCTTGCTGGCATCCTCTTAATATTGACAATCGGAGGCAGGTTTCCTTTTTGGAATCCTAACTTCAGAGTCTTTTCTACAGTTATATCAAAATGATTTGGTTCTGCTATATACAGCCCGATTGTGACGAAATGATGGTGAGTTTTAATAAGTGAACACTTTTTATTTGAACAACTTTTCTGCTGTACTTGATTGGAAGGAGAAAAGAAACATTTGCGTGGACAGGCGGAGTCCCCAGATCTTGCACGGTCCCCCCGTCATGTGAATAACGACTCAAGACAACGTGCTATGGGATTAAATTGGCCACAACTTTATTAAATTTCAAATGTGGGTAGACCTTGGCTCAGGCATTGGGCGTTCTCCCTCCCCGGTCCCCAGCCGGGGACCTAGGGAGCATCAGGGTTATCCAGTGTGTGTGGGGGGGATGGGCCGGCTCTGGAGAACATATGTTCAAGCAGAGATGGCCGCCCCCGTAACGCCGCCGCAGGAGGGAGCAATGACGACCTTTCGGTGTACGGCCAAAGCCTCCCTCCAGAAAACCCCTTTAACGGGGAACCCTGGTATCGCCGCCGCAAGAGGAAGATGGACAAAAGGATTCCGCCCAAGGCCTGATACCGCCAAAGTTGTGACGTTTTGCTACGGGAAAGGCGAAACCTGCCAATGCAGGGAAATTCCTTTCCGGCCCTTTAACAGCGACCTTAACGTAGCAGCGCCCGCATACCTGTGAAGAAAAGTTAACCTGCAAAACCTGTGAAGAAAAGTTAACCTGCAAAATAAGACCTTAACTGAGGGTGGGTAGGGTGGGAGAAGCTCTGGAGCCAAGTGTGGATTCCTAGGTAAGATCCTCCCTCTATTGTGTGGGCAGGTAATCCCTCCCCTACCTGGCCTGGTCTCCTTGGCAACGCTTCCCCCAGGTGGGATTGGACAACTGACTGAGGTAGGTGGAGACCTCCAGGTATCCCACCTGAGGGAAGGCAAAGCCAAGCCTATGCTGTTGGAGCCGCTCCAGATCTAGGGGCTGCACGCGTCCACGCAAAGGGCGCCCCCCATTTTAAGCGGGGAGCGGTCATTCCTTCATAACAATTTAAGCAATTTATTTCACTAAAACAGTAACATGGTAGCATATGTATCCATGTTGCTTAACTGATGTGCTGAAACATTTTTTCCCCAAGAAAAACTTGGACTGAGTTTTCGCACACATGAAAAACTTAAAACAAATAATTCTTCCCCGAATTATTTATTTATTTATTTATTTCTACCCCGCTCTCACTGGCCAGGGCCGGGCTCAGGGCGGCTAACACCAAATATAAATTACAATAAAATAGAATAGAAAAAAACCCCAGTTAATTAAAATACAGCTTAAAATGCAGCCTCATCAAGACTACAAAGGGAGGAAACATCAGCTATTCACCCAAGCCAGCTATCCATGCTGGTGCTACATGGGCCAGCAAAAAAAGCCACGGGAAAATTTATATACCAAATCCCATATAGGGTGTCAGAGTGAGTCTAAGCATAGAGCGAGTTAAAATAATCAAGCCTGGAGGTGACCATCACATGGATCACTGGCCAGATCAGGGCGAGAAAGGTAAGGAACCAATTCCTTAATACGGCGGAGGTGGAAAAATGCCACCTTTGCTGTGGCTGCAACCTGTGCCTCCATGGAAAGAGAGGCATCGAAGGTTACACCCAAGCTCTTGACAGAAGGCTCTGGCACTAATTGCGCCCCCACAAGAGATGGGAGTTGGCCCCCCAACCCCATGTTGTCCTGACCCAGCCAGAGGACCTCTGTCTTCGAAGGATTTAACTTCAACTGGCTCCCACGCAGCCACCCAGCCACGGCTTCCAAGCATCTGGTCAGTGTGTCTGGGGCCGAGTCCATTGACAGATAAAGTTGGGTGTCATCAGCATATTGACGACAACTCAGCCCTAAACTCCGGACAATCTGGGCAAGGGGGCGCATAAAGATATTGAAAAGCATCTGGGAAAGGATTGTGCCCTGCGGCACTCCACACAACAAGGAGTGCCGCAGCGACAACTCCCTCCCTAGCGCCACCCTCTGTCCCCGACCTGAGATAAAGGAGCACAGCCATTGTCTGACTGTGCCCTGAATCCCCACGTTGGCAAGGCGGTGGTCCAAAAGTTTGTGATCGACCATGTCGAAGGCCGCTAACAAATCTAAAAGAATCAGCAGTCCCGGCCCGCCTCGATCCTCTTAATCGTCCTCCCAAAGCATTTTATTTTTTAAAAAACAGATTTTTATCCACCCTGGTGACAATGAAACTGAACCAGTCCTTGATCTCATTTCAGAGCCGTTGCAGCCTACCTACGGGCCCTGAGCCCGAGTCCCAACCACGCTGTTGTCCACGGCAACCTGGCATGTGTGTATTACGAACAGGGGCTGATCGATCTGGCAATCGATACCTACAAGAGGGCCATTGAGCTCCAGCCCCACTTCCCTGACGCCTACTGCAACCTGGCCAACGCGCTGAAAGAGAAAGGCAGCGTAAGAAACTGGTCCCTTTTGCCTTGGGGTGGGGGGAACATCTATATAAAAGATGTTTTATAGATGGTACTTAACACCTGCCAAAATAGCTAAAATGTATAAAACAAAAAAACTGTGCTGGAGGTGCAGTAAAGAAGAAGGGACACTTATACATTTCTGGTGGGCCTGTGAAAAAAAAATACAGAAACTTTCCTATTAGGCAGTGGTGTCCAAACTTTTTTCAAAGAGGGCCAGATTTGATGAAGTGAAGGGCCATAAGGGCCGACCAAAGTTGTTTACTTTTTTTAAGGATTGAAGTTGTTGAGCTCTTTTCTTAGGGTTTAAATTGTTGAACTTTTTTTAGGATTGAAGTTGTTTAGCTTTTTCTTAGGCTTTTACCCCATGCTGAATTGGCCAGATTAACAGAGACAATTAGGGCACAACCCAGACAAGAATTCCAAAAGGAATGGGGAAAATGCAGAGAATACTTTACCAAACAGTGCCCCAAAATATACACTTGGACTTGTTTCAATTAATTTCTACAGGAGACTTTGTGGTGTAAGTCATAATTAGGAAAAATTGTAATAATCCCATACAAAAGAAATAGTATACAAGAGGTAAATAAGGCGGCCATTTAACAGAATAAAGTCTTTTATTTTTATGTTATGTTTTCTTTGTGTAAGGGGATAGGAGTTTAATTTTGATAATTAGTCAATGGTGGTGGGTCTGTTTGTATGTATGAGTTGTTGTGGACTATGTTATAAATAAAATAAAAATTAAAAAAAGAAAATGAAACCGGTCCCTTTTGCTTTCTGTATGTCAGAGGGTTTGCTGAAAAAAGCCTTCCGGATGATGGTGACCTCGAAATTGGGCTCTTTGGGGGGGGATTTGGGGTACAGAACCTAGAAGAAGTCCTCTTTTATTTTTTCCTTTGTCATATCGTCACATACAACTTTGCTCATACCAAGCGTCGACTCCCCTCCCCCCTCCCCCGCTCCCACTCCCTGGCTTTCTTAAGCAGTCACGATCCTCTTAGCATTTCTATATCACCCTTTAAAAATTGTCCAGTAGCACCTGATGATGATGATGATGATGATGATGATGATGATGATAATAATAATAATAATAATAATAATAATAATAATAATAATAATAATAATAATAATAATAATAAATTTATACCCCGCCTATCTGGCTGGGTTTCCCCAGCCACTCTTGGCGACAAAATATTAAAATACAATAGTCCGTCAAACATTAAAAGCTTCCCTAAACAGGGCTTGCTAAACTTGGCTTCTTCTTGGTATAATTTTTTGTATGCAGGTCCACTTCTTCAGATACAAAAGCTTCTACCAAGACCAAACTGAGTTGGTCTGCAATGTGCTACTGGACAATTTATATATTTTTTATATATTTCAACTGCGTTAGACCACCACAGCTGCCTACCTGAACATATATCGCCCTATTTACCTTCTTACTCTACTTAAAACAATTTACTTTAGCATTTGTAAATCACTTTCAAAAATTAGCCTCTGGTTTTTTTAATAACAGTATATTTAAAGATCTTTTTCAATTCTTTGTAAATCATATCCCAGTAGACTTTGACTTTAGTGCACATCCACCACCTATGGACGAAATTCCCTTCCTTCTCCTTGCATTTCTAGCGTGCCTTATCTTGAGTTATATATATTTTAGCAAGTTTAGTCGGCGTCAAATACCACCTATACGTAAATCTTCATTAAATTTTTAATTAGTGCTGTACATTCAATAAATTGTTTTTGCCCATAATCTTTCCCACTTATCTAATTCAATGTTATGACCAAAATCTTGAGCCCATTTAATCATAACCGACTTAACTTCTTCATCCTTTGTATGCCATTCTTATACGTTTTTGGCAATGATTTTCTTTTACTATCTAGCAACTCTGTCTCTTAATTTTGATTTAGTATGACCAAAACCATTTCCCTTACTGTCTTCCTTAAATACATCTTGCAAAAGACGGTAAGTGTGCGGGAAAGAGAGTTTGAATCGGATTAGTCTGCTCTTGTATTTATGTTCCCCTAAACCAAGCATGTCCAAAGTCCACTTTGGGGGCCTTCCACCCATCTCTCCTAGATCTCAAAATGCATTGGTTTTGTCATATTTCCTGCTATCCTGCCAAAGAATTTAAATTTTCCCAATGTTCTTTTAGACCAGGCATGTCCAAAGTCCAGTTCAGGGGCCTAATCTGGCCCTCTGGTCGATTTAATCCGGCCCTCGTGGCGGTTTATTTACTAGGGCAAAACTTCCCCCCAAAAAGCTCAAGAACTTTAATCCTAAAAAAAGGTCAGCACCTCTGGGGTCAAATCCTTAAAAAAGGCTCAACAATTGTGGGGTTTTACTGTTAATATGCTTCTTCTTAATTGCATTTCACTATTAATATACTTCTTAATTGTATTTCAGTTCAACAATGACTTTGATAAAATACATCTTTTGTGACGTGCAGAAGGCTTGAGTTACCTATGAGGTGCAACAGTTACCATATAGCATATATTCAATATAAAAAACAGCAACAATTGGTTGTTGACAAAGGACAGCTGGCATATATATATAAAAGATATTAACTGATATGCATGCCATTCCAGATATAGCTATATAATCTCTACTGTTGGTAAGAGAAGAACTTTGGAGCAGGCATTTTCAAAAAAAGAGTTTTTTATGAACCGCTCTAATACCAAGTTACCGTCAGGAGCTGAGGGGCCGTATCAAACCTCAATCCAGCCATCACATCACAGAGCAGCCTTTTGGGCTCCTGTGAAAGACATACTAATATTCGTGTAAAAACTCTGTTTTGTGTTTCGAAGGTTGCCGAAGCCGAGGAATGCTACAATACAGCTCTCCGTTTATGTCCGACTCACGCGGATTCTCTTAATAACCTGGCGAACATCAAGCGAGAACAAGGGAATATCGAGAAGGCTGTCCGCCTCTACCGGAAAGCTCTTGAGGTACGTGCGTGGAGAATTACAACAATTAAATTGACATATAAGGGTTAGGCATGCGTACCCTGGACTCCTAGTCTGGGTCTTTTTAAAAATCGCCGATCAAATTTTTCTTGATCAATAACGGAAATAATGGTGAAGAAGTGAAAGTGAAGTAGCATTTTGAGGCTCGACAAAGCATGGTCCGATAAGTCCCTTTTGGAAGGAAGAGGGCCTGTCCCCCTTTTTATATTCCTAGGCCTCCTGGAATGACCAAAAATCTGCTTTTTCATCAGAAGAACAATGCAAGGTGTTAAGGAACGGTACAGAAATTGAAATAAAAGCTGGGCACATGCTGTTCTCTGTGTCGGCTGAGCTTGACCCCTGACAGTCTTATTTTCTAACAGTATTTCCTATGCATACGAAAAAGGCAGTTCATAGGCCCATTATTATTATTATTATTATTATTATTATTATTATTATTATTATCATTACCACAAATCATTCCAAACGGTGATTTATTTTGCAGCCAGCCCCTGCCACATTTGAGCATCAAAGAGGGGCTCTTTAAAATACGGCATTGGTCATTTGACAGTCTGATCTCCCAACAGTATTTCCTATGCATGCTAAAAAGGCAGTCCATAGGTTCCTCCTCCTCCTTAATTTTTGCAAGTCAATCCAAATGAGGATTTATTTCACGCCCACAACCTTTGAGCCTCAAAGAGCGGCCTCCGTCTCTTTAGAATGCTTCTCAGGGAAACTAAGAGTGAGCTTCTTCCCCGCAGGTCTTCCCGGAGTTTGCAGCTGCGCATTCAAATTTAGCCAGTGTTTTGCAACAGCAGGGGAAGCTCCAGGAGGCCCTCATGCACTACAAGGAGGCCATCAGGTGAGCTTCCAAAGCCATGGGGAAAATAGATTGAAAGAGCTCCTCCTTACTGTATTTTAATCTTTTGCTGGAAGCCGCCCAGAGTGGCTGGGTATAAATAATAAATTATTGTTGTTGTTAATAATAATTATTATTACTCCTCATGCGCTGGTCTGGTGCCTGTGGGAAAGCTCTCCTCTTGTGGATAAAGCACTTTCTCTTTTTCTTTTAGGTTTTTTATTTTTTATTTTTATTTTTATTTTATTTTTTGTCCCTTGAAGGACAGCCAAATTTAAATAACAATTCGACACACAGCTGCGAGGCATTTGCGAGCTTTTTTGCGGAGAAGGTCCTGTTGCTCCGCCATGACCTCCCTGCCAATTTGGATACAATAAAGGAACTGGAGGCCCCTCGACTGTCCTCGGGTCCAGTATTGGACCACTTTGACCGGATATCCCCAGCCGATGTGGACAGACTCCTCCGAGCTGGAAAGCCCACCACCTGTCCTCTTGACCCGTGCCCGTCCTGGCTGATTAGAGCGTGTCCAGACGAGGTGCGGGCCCCCCTGGGGGATATCATCAATTTGTCCCTTGGCACTGGGATATTCCCAGGGGAACTGAAGGAGGCAGTGGTGTGTCTGCTCTTAAAGAAAACATCATTAGATCCTTTAGATCTATCCAATTACCGCCCGGTTTCGAATCTTCCATTCCTGGGTAAGGTGATTGAGAGAGCGGTTGCTGAACAGCTTGGTAGGTTTCTGGATGAAACATCTGCTCTCGATCCATTCCAGTCCGGCTTCCGCGCTGGTCATGGGACCGAGACGGCTCTGGTCGCCCTAACAGATGATCTCCGCAGGCAGCTGGATCGAGGCGGGTCGGGGCTGCTGATTCTTCTAGACCTGTCAGCAGCCTTCGACATGGTCGATCACGAACTTCTCGACCACCGCCTTGCCGACGTGGGGATCCAGGGCACAGTCCTTCAATGGCTGCGCTCGTTTCTCTCCGGTCGGGGACAGAGGGTGGCGCTTGGGGGGGAATTGTCATCGCGCCACTCCTTGGTGTGTGGAGTGCCTCAGAGTGCGATACTCTCCCCGATGCTTTTTAACATCTTTATGCGCCCCCTCGCCCAGCTTGTCCGGAGTTTTGGGCTGGGTTGCCATCAGTATGCCGATGACACCCAACTCTATCTGTTGATGGATGGCCATCCTTACTCGGCCCCAGATACACTGACCAGATGTCTGGAAGCTGTGGCTGGATGGTTACGTGGGAGCCGGTTGAAGTTAAATCCTTCGAAGACAGAGGTCCTCTGGCTGGGACGGAGCGATATGGGATTGAGGGGGCAACTCCCATCTCTTGCATGGGTGCAATTAGTGCCAGCATCGTCCGTTAAGAGTTTGGGTGTAATCTTCGACACCTCCCTTTCCATGGAGGCGCAGATTACAGCTATAACAAAGGCGGCATTTTTTCATCTCCGCCAAGCTAAGCAGTTGGCTCCTTATCTCTCTCACCCTGACCTAGCCACTGTGATCCACGCGACGGTCACCTCCAGACTGGATTATTGTAACTCGCTCTACGTGGGGCTGCCCTTGAGACTGACCCAGAAACTCCAGCGGGTGCAGAATGCCGCGGCGAGACTCCTTACGGGGTCTTCGCTGCAAGATCATATCCATCCGGTGCTGTACCAGCTGCACTGGCTCCCGGTGGAGTACAGGATCAGGTTTAAGGTGCTGGTTTTAACCTTTAAAGCCCTATACGGCCTAGGACCCTCGTACCTATGGGACTGCCTCTCCTGGTATGTCCCACAGAGAAATTTACGGTCTGCAAATAAAAACACCCTAAAGATCCCAGGTCACAGAGAGGTTAGGTTGGCCTCAACTAGAGCCAGGGCCTTCTCGGCTGCGGCTCCAATCTGGTGGAACGCTCTGTCACAAGAGACTAGGGCCCTGTGGGACCTGACATCCTTCCGTAGGGCCTGCAAGACAGAGCTGTTCCACCAGGCCTTTGGTCAGGGCGCAGACTGACTCCCTCCTCTGGCAACCTGCACAGAATTTTGCTTGATGGTTGCCATTAATTTGATTTTAATTTGATTTAATTAATTTTATAATGAATGTTTTAAAATGTTGGACTATTTTGATTGTTGTTAGCCGCCCTGAGCCCGGCTTCGGCTGGGGAGGGCAGGATATAAATAAATTTTATTATTATTATTATTATTATTATTATTATTATTATTATTATTATTATTATTATTCAGTTTTTTTATTTTATCATTTTATTTCCATACACTCCAAACATTTTCAATATATACAATACTGGGATTATACAAACCCCTTGGACTCTCCCCCACCCCCACCCCCCGTTTCCATATTTTGCCATCTTTTCTTGCATGTAATTACAATGATTCGTTCTATTCCATTTCCTTATTTGCTACTTTGGCTTCATCAATGTTATATCAATCCTGCCTGTGGAAAACCATCTAATTCGATTTTAATTTGATCCCGATTTGTTTTTAGGAGGTAATTTAATTATTGTTTGATTTTATACTAATGTTATATATTTGATGTTAGCTGCCCTAAGACCGGTTTCGGCCAGGGAGGGCGGGATACAATTATTATTATTATTATTATTATTATTATTATTATTATTATTATTATTATTATTATTATTATTATTATTTCTAAATATGTATCTTTAAGGTATTCAATAAATTTTTCCCATTCTTGTTTAATTTTTTTATATATATAAATAGTTTTTATTAAGTTTTAGCATTTTATATTCAACACAAACATCATTCTTGCAGACAGCATAGATGAATCCCAATCTCCCCCAGCTTCCCTCTTCTGGTTTTTTAAATATTTACTTCTCCTGCCTATCTCATTTTCCCTTAATTTTGCCATCTTTGAACTAACGATGGTTATATCCTTAAGGTTTTTGCACCATGCTTTTTCACATTTCATCTTCATTATTTTCCCCATTTTGTCCTTTTAACTTTTTTCTTTGCTTAAATTTCCTATCATCTTGATGTCTGATCTTCACAGTCATTTTGATAATCCACTCTTCTTTTGTTGGGACCTTCTCTTCCTTCCACATCCGGGCTAAGAACATTCTGGCATAAATAGAATACACTGTCTTTTTAGGTCTCTTGGTATTTCTTCACCCGTTAAACCTATTAGAAAGGCTTCTGGTTTTTACACAAATGTTCTCTCCCCCCCCCCAGTTAATTATACAGTGGTACCTTGGTTCTCAAACTGAATGTGTTCCAAAACCAAGGTGCACTTTCCCATAGAAAGTCATGCAAAACGGATTAATCCGTACCAGACTTTGAAAAACAATCCCTAAAACAGCCATTTAACATGAATTTTACTATCTAACGAGACCACTGATCCCTAAAATGAAAGCAGTCATCCATGTACTGTACTCTAAAATAAATACAACAGTCTTGTAAATGATAAAAATGAAAATTATTTTTTTTCCTCACCTGCACTGATGATAGTCATTGTTCGGATGGGCTTCTATCCGTTTCTGCAATCACACAATCAATCAATCAATCAATCAATCAATCAGTAACTAAACTGGGATCCGCACAGTCGCAAAAACAAATGAACCAAAAAAGCCTCTGAAACAAAAACACCACATAAATTGCAAAAACCAAAGCACCAAACTTAATCTGTTCCCGAAGTCTGTTTGATTGGTGCAGGCGCCCCAGAAAGAATAGCTGACAGCCAAATTTGATGTTTGGCTTCCGAAAAACGCCTGGAAACTGGAACACTTTTTCTGGGTTTTCGGCATTTGGGAACCAAAGCGTTTGAGTAGTAGTAGTAATAATAATAATAATTTGTTTTTGTTTGTATCCCACCCTCGCCGGCCAAGGCTGGGCTCAGAGCAGCTAACATCATAAAAACAACACAACGAGCCTAAAAGCAGACATCAAGTAATTCAAATAAAAATTAATTCAGACAAGTTAAAATCCGGGCAGGTGGCAATTATTAGGGTGGAATTGAGAGTGATTAATAATTGCCAGAATTGAGGAGCATGGAATTTCCCAAAAGGAAAGTGCTGCTTGTCCGTATGAAGAGGATGCCACAATGCTGAACCTTTCTGTATAAAAAACCTTCTGTATAAAGAAACCTGTATAAAAAACATTTGAGAACCAAGGTCTCACTGTCTCACATGACCACTAGGGTGGTTCATAAAAAACACTTTTTTGAAGATGCCTGCTCCCAAGGTCTTATCTTACTACACTAGGGATTATATAGCTATATCTGAAATTTTGTGCATATCAGTTAATATCTCAACCCTCCATGAAAATAGCTGTTTTCTTGGACGTTTTCCTATTTTGTGAAGGCTTTGGAGAAGGCATTTTTTAAAAAAGTTTTTTTAATGAACTGCCCTAAAGACCACCGTATAGGATAGAAAGAGCCTTCTTGACCCTTACATTTCCAGCATAACTTCAGAGTATTTTTGTACCAAAATGACACTTTTTCTCTCGCCCTCCATGTCAGAATCAGCCCCACTTTTGCAGACGCCTATTCCAACATGGGGAACACCTTGAAGGAAATGCAAGACGTCCAGGGAGCTCTGCAATGCTACACAAGAGCAATCCAGATAAATCCTGCGTTTGCCGATGCCCACAGCAACCTCGCTTCCATCCATAAGGTAAGCTTTGTGTCTCTGCTAAATCTATTTTAAAAAAAAAAACTGGGGGGGGGCAGCAGGGGAATCTTAGTTTTTACAAAAGGAAAACAACTGGCAAAAGCCGTCCCAAACCGAGATGGGGCACAAAAAGAAAAAGGGGAGAATTGGAATTTATGCTGGAAGTGTGAGGAGGCAAAGGGCACGCCGATACGTTTATGGTGGGGCTACAGAAACGTTAAAAAATTCATGAGGAAATAAAAAAGATGATCAGAATTAATTTAGAGGGGAAAACCAGAGGCATATTTACTGAGTATAAGAGGTAAAGAAATACCACAAGATGGGAAGATATTATTCTTATACGCGACAGCTGCAGCAAGGCTACTCCTTGCACAAAACTGGAACAGGAAATATATACCCACAAAGGATGACTGGATAAAGAAACTAATTGAATTTATAGAACTGGCAAGGTCAAGTGCAGTAATAAGGTACTGGAGGGGTGAAGGTCAGAATGACCAGTTGAGAGCCAGGCCAGAGCCAGGTTTAACCTCTAAAAGCCATTTCATAAACGCAAGCAGCTAAAACTATTTTTCTCTCTCTTGCCTTGCAAACAGCAAGCTTTGCAAACAGCAAGTAGATTCTGCAGGTGCAGCTAGCTTGCCCCTGCAGGAAGTTTGCCAGTTGAGGTTAAGCCATTTCTGAGAAACGACCCCTGACAAAGGCAAGTAGCAGGATGTTTGCTGACCGCCAGGGTCCAGATATAACTCTTAGGTGTGAAGTGGCTAAACCACAAGTACATTTCTTGGAAGCAAGGGGTTCAGGGGTACTTCCTGGAATTAGTAAAGAGGTTAAGTAGATTATAAGCCAGTAGCGCCACCTAGTGGAATTAGCAACTTGGAACCGAAAGGACACACCAATTTATTAATTGGTTGGGCTTTAATGAATATGCATCAATGACCATAGGAAATTGTCAATCATTGGCTAAAGGGATGCCAAGGGGCTGAACTATGCTTTGCAGAAAGGTATATAGGTAAGCTGCCCCCAAGGAGAGGTGGGCATTTTCTCATTTTCCTAAATGCACCCACATTTGCTTTTGTCTGACAAAACCAAATAAAAAACTTTTTCTTTAAGAAACTTTGCTGCCTGATTTTTACATTCCTGGTCTGTATTTCTGAAGTCCCTTTCATTTCTGGTGCCGTGACTCGGATCAGAAGGACTTTAAGTGTCCTTAGAGACCAGGAGGCAGCTCCCTTGCCCTCTGGGCAGAGACGGCGGAGGGCCAACGGACCTCCTGGCTTCCAAGTGCACACCGAACTTTTTCTTCGGAGGGGGACAGAAGGCAACTTGACCCTCTTGCTGTATCCTGGGTCAGAGGACAACGGATTTGAAGAGCCGAGGTTGGGAGGACAGGGCAGAGAACAGCCGGCTGGGGTGAGTACATGGCAACAAGCCCTGAGGGGATAGGAAATCCTCCTTTTAATTAAGGAGAAGGGAGATCCTGATCAAATCTCCAGCGTGGATAGTGGCATTAAGGAGAAGGGTTGACCCCTGACAACCACCCACGCTTTAGTATTAGGAAGGAGAGAAAGGGGGGGCACAGGGTGGTTAGCGTATGGTACAACCGTCCAGCGAAAGAGGCATTTTGTGCATGTATGTGTGTTACCCCAGGGCATTCCCCTGGGGTCGTAGCAATAAGTACTCCTTGCGAAGTGAATGTGTGAGTGTTTGGTGTGGGGACGCTGTACAGGGCCATACTGAAAATGGGAGGGGGAGGCTCGAAAGCCTTGAAAGGTCCAGTAATTCCCCTTCAATGCATGTTAAACAACTTCAAGAAAGGATTCAGCGGAGACTATGGCATAGACCAGGGGGGACATTCTGACCAGATCCCCTATATAGACAACTGACTGAAGGTGGTAGATGACACCCCCCCCCCGGTTGAAGAAATGCAGGACTGAACATTGCAAAGTCATGGCCCTTAGGGCTGAAATTAGAGGAGGGCAGGCAGGAAGATGTCTCAAGAAGCCCATTTATCAGGGACCCGAGGCAGAAGTCCTGGCCCCAGCCCCATATGTTCCAGAGGCCGTGGTGCCCCCCCCCCTTGGGAGGACAGGGACAGCTCCCTCATGTCAACTTTTGGAGAGGGAAGACGTCCAGAAGAAGTGCAGTGTTTATGGAGAAGAGTGTACAGAACAGTAAGCAGTTATTACTGCATTAACAGAGGAAAATAAAAGAAAAGAGCATGAAACAGGATGCTGCTATAGAATTAATGTAACAGGATCTTGAACAGACAAATGAAGGACTTAATAGATTAAACACAAGTCATTTAGAAGAGAGGTCTCAACTAATTCAAGACCTCCAGAGGCATGGAAGAGAATTTGACAACCTCAGAGAGGTTTTAGCTGAGAAAGACAAAGAAATTTCTGCTATTATTTCAAATACAAATGTGTATTCTGAGCAGATTAATATTCTGAAATGTCAGATCAAGTGCAAAGAGGATGAAATGCAAGACAGGGAAATAGTGTTGTCTAAGGCTGAAAGGGAAGTCCAGTTACTGAAAGATCTACAAACCAAAGGTGTGAACAGTGGAGGCAGAAAGCTTTCAGAACTTTCTGAACAGTTAAGTGCAATAAAATCAGAACTGGCTGAGGGGAAAAAAAATTGAAAACGCTAGTAAAACAAAAGAGAATGAAGAATTTGTTAGGCAAATCAAAGAGACTAGCCAAATAGTTAAAGATCTTCATTCTGCAATTAAGACTTGTGATGTTACTTACAACAACAAACTCATGGAGTGTGACTCACAAATTAAATTGCTTAAAGAACAAATAAGTAAATCAGCTAAAAATTGCAAGAAACAGAAATAGAATGTAAGGAGGAACAGACCATCTTAAATCCCAGGTCGATGAACATATCTCTGTAAAGGAGAAATTGAACAAGTTACTAAAATTAAAAGAAAAACAAAGAACAAAGTTTTGTGAATGAACTGAAATCAGTGAAAGATTCACACAACCAGTTCACTTTACAAAATGCAAAAAAAGGGGATGAAGATTTAGCTAATTTATCCAGACAACTTGCTGAACATACTGACCATCTAGAAATTGTCAAAAGGTCACTGCAAGAAAAGGCAGAGATTGTGATATCCCTAAAAGAGCAAAACCTCTAAATGAAGTTACCAGAGGAAGGGAAAGAGACCCCTTTGAGTGGGGACCAGCCCAACAAGAAGCCTTTTAGACTATCAAGCAATTAGATTCCACAGTGAAAGGCTGGCCACCCTGTCTGTGGGCTGTCACTGCCACCGCCACACTAGTGGAAGAAGCAGACAAGTTCATGTCTGGCCAGGAGATGCATGTGAATGTTCCCCATTCGGTTCTCACCCTTATGGAATATAAGGAGGCTGAAACAGGCTTTGCCCAACCCATTGAGAAGTCTGCAGGCGCAGTGGAAGTTTGTGAAACAGACGTGCCTGATGGTCTAGAGAGACCAAAGGGTCCTAGCCATTTTAAGGGCCAGCCTTGATTCTTGGCTGTTGCCAATACTCCAAGGGAGGAAGCCCTGGGTCGCGTGGCAGGAACTGAAGACAGCATGTCAGGCCACAGTGGCAGCCAGCCCAGAGGGGGCTGGGCTGTAGGACGCCCAGAAAGCCCAGAGGGGACTAGAGGATGCCCAGAAAAAGTACCAAGCCCAGAGGGGGCTGAGGCTGTTTTGGGAAGCTGTTTCTACGCTTCAATAAATCTGTATGATGGACTGTGGGCTAGAGAGAGGCTGAGACCTGGGAAGAGGAAGGCAGTTACAAGTTGTTCCTCAGGCAGCAGAGCACCCAGAAGTGGGGGTGCAAGCCAGGCAAGCCAGGCAAGCTGTTCCAAGAGTTCTAAGAAAGCCAAAGTCTCCAAGAGTTGTTTGTGCTCTGAGGCGAAGTCCAACAGCAAAAGGCATTGCCCTGCAATTGGCAGCTAGATGCAAGGCTAACGTCCAGAAGTTGAGATGTTACTGGAAGCAGTATGGGGCCCCGAAGAGATTGCCGTGATGCACTGCAAAGGCCATGGGAGAGGCCGGGACATGGTCACTAGGAGCAACCGGAAGGCAGACAACGCAGCTCGTGAAGCAGCTTTGAAACCTCCACCAGCACTCAACGCAGCCCTCATCCCACAACTCACTCCAGACGATGTGGAACCACGCTACACACCGGAGGAGCAACAGTGGGCACGCCAGGAAGGAGCAACACTCCAGGAGGGATGGTTCCGTCTACCAGAAAACCGTGTTTTTGTGCCCCAACATCTGGCTACCGTGATTGTGAAGAATTACCACGAGTCCACTCATGTAGGGGGTCCAGCTGCCAGAGCACACCTTGGGAGACTTTTCTATATCACTAACCTTTCTCAACTAGTTGCTGCTATATCCCAGAGGTGTGTCCTGTGCGCCAAGAACACCCCCAGACAAGGCCACCTCCCTCCGCCGGGCGTACAACACGTGGGCTTCACCCCTATGGAGAGCCTGATTGTGGACTTCACTGAATTGCCTCCAGCTAGGGGTATCAAATACCTGCTTGTGTTTGTCTTCATGCTGACGGGCTGGACAGAGGCGTACCCCACTAGGATAGAGAAGGCTTGTGAGGTGACCAAGAAACTGCTGAATGAAGTCATACCCAACTGGAGGCTACACGCAGCCTACAGACCCCAGAGTTCGGGAAAACCTGAGCGTATGAATCGCACCTTGAAGACCCACTTGGGCAAGCTGACCCAGGAGTCGGGACTACACTGGATAGATGTTCTGCCCATTGCCTTGTTTCGGATTCGGAGCGCTCTAACCAAGAGACTGAGACTATCACCCTTTGAACTTTTGTATGGCAGACCAACCCCTTTCGTCCGAGACATCCCCGCCAGTTTGGGGCGGGTGGGAGATCACATCACTCAGGAACAAGTGCAATTCCTGTCCCCGTGTGTGTTTGCTTCCCTTTCCAGGTACTACCTCGAGGCTACACCGTGCAGTCTCGCTGAGCCGGTCCACCAGTTCCAGCCGGGTGACAGCGTGGAAGCGCAACCCCCTCATCCCTAAGTGGCGAGGCCCGTATACCGTCCTCCTCTCCATCCCAACTGCGGTGAGAGTAGCCGACGTGATTCCCTGGGTGCATCACACGCGTCTGATCATCACCTTGTGTCTGACGCTACCGGGAACGCGTTGGGCCACGGGCAACAAGATCCTGCGACTGATCATCACAAGGACTTTCACAAGGACTTTCCCCTTTTCTCTATTATGTTCTGTATTGATTTGCTCTATGTCCTACTGCCCTTTTTGCTCTATGTCCTATTGTCCTGACCCCACTGAGCCATACCGACCCTATTGGCCTGCGGACCTCTGCTATGACTGGATCGTCTTGCCAGTGGTAAGAAATGGCGTGCTCATTGGCTATTGGGAACAGGGCTTTGATGAGGTTGCCGTATTGAAACATCCCACTACCCCACTGTGGCTTCTCTTCCACACCACTGTCCAGCGCACATGGGTACTGCTCCTACGGGAAGTTGCAGAGACGGTCGAAATCTATCGAGTTCTGGACAGCTCTTGCTGTTGTGGGGGGGGGTAACCAACTGTCACTTGGGGGGGTAGAGCACTGTACCAACCCCATCTGGTAGACCAGGTCCTAATCTTAATCCAGGTGTTGCATGGGACAGAGCCTATCTTAATGCAAATATTGCAGGGGAGGGAGCCTGAACCAGGTGTGCATTGAAATTGCTGAACAAGTGCCAGTAAATCCTGCAGCCCCACCTGTGGTTGTCGTGGTGGCTCGAGCCTCCCATAATCCCAGAAGAATACCTGGCCTGGTAACTCCACACATAATACCCTTGAATGTGGTAGGGTATTCTTGTGGCTACATAAGGGTTGCCACCCCAGGCTTCAGCCTCCATTTGCCCTGGTCAGAGACCACGTAGGTGACCTCCACCCAGTAGGACCAGCCTTTGAACTTTACAGAGTCTATTGCCATCCCTATAGCTCCCGAGGCCTAACAGTGTATCAGTCCCAGACGGCCACTTTTCCATGTGTAGAGTGGGAACGTTTTGTGTGTAGACGCTGTTCACGCCTCAGTAGGGCCAGGAGTTAGAGGCCCACATGACCTGGCCTTCGTGGGCCCCCATCCCTTTGGCTTGTGGTATTACCCTTTTTGTGGTATTTCTGTGTTGGTGGTACAGTTCTTTGTTCTGGGGCACCGAACATCCCTCGCATCAGGATGTGGATCATACCCTGCCTCCTGATGGTTCTCACCTCTCAAATGGCCACAGGGTGGAAGGAAAACACCTTCCTGAATATGACAACAGCTGTAGCTAAGAGCCTGAACAGGTCTGAGTGTTACAGGCTGATTTGTACCACAAAATTAGTCTAGATGGTGCAGGTCTCCCCAGTGTATGTAGTTGAATTAGTTCTTAGCTCCCAGGTTGGTCATGGTTAAAAGAGATTTTGCTTGTGATTTTACTTCTCTTCGTTACCGTATTACTCTTATCATGCTTTTTGCCTTGCCTTATTCAGATTGTACGCCAAATGGTAAGCCGCTCAGTTAATGCAGCAACACGTACCTATATCCTGGCTCTCTATGATATTGTACCTATAGGTCCATCAAGCGAAAATGGAGAACCGTGACCGGTCAGCATTTTCGTGATGGAAAGGGGGGAATGGAGGGGTGAAGGTCAGAATGACCAGTTGAGAGCCAGGCCAGAGCCAGGTTTAACCTCTAAAAGCCATTTCATAAACGCAAGCAGCTAAAACTATTTTTCTCTCTCTTGCCTTGCAAACAGCAAGCTTTGCAAACAGCAAGTAGATTCTGCAGGTGCAGCTAGCTTGCCCCTGCAGGAAGTTTGCCAGTTGAGGTTAAGCCATTTTCGAGAAACGACCCCTGACAAAGGCAAGTAGCAGGATGTTTGCTGACCGCCAGGGTCCAGATATAACTCTTAGGTGTGAAGTGGCTAAACCACAAGTACATTTCTTGGAAGCAAGGGGTTCAGGGGTACTTCCTGGAATTAGTAAAGAGGTTAAGTAGATTATAAGCCAGTAGCGCCACCTAGTGGAATAGGCAACTTGGAACCGAAAGGACACACCAATTTATTAATTGGTTGGGCTTTAATGAATATGCATCAATGACCATAGGAAATTGTCAATCATTGGCTAAAGGGATGCCAAGGGGCTGAACTATGCTTTGCAGAAAGGTATATAGGTAAGCTGCCCCCAAGGAGAGGTGGGCATTTTCTCATTTTCCTAAATGCACCCACATTTGCTTTTGTCTGACAAAACCAAATAAAAAACTTTTTCTTTAAGAAACTTTGCTGCCTGATTTTTACATTCCTGGTCTGTATTTCTGAAGTCCCTTTCAGTACCAATCAAACTGGAAAATAAAAATATAATGGAAATGGTTTGAAGATTATGTGTTCAAGTACTGCTCAAAAACTAACATGTTGATATGTTTGGTTTAATGTTTGTAAATCTGGTTTATAATAATAATAAATAGTAAGTTAAAAGAGTTAAGAAATATAAATTTAGATAAAAATTGCAATGTGAATGTGAGTGAAGGAAGTCACGTGGGTATTTGGGTAAATGCTGAGTTGTGTATAGGGTTAGATGTGGGGAATCCATATAAGTAATGTATAGTGTTGAAAATGTACGGCAACTAGCATGTAAAATGAAATCAAAAATAAATAAATAAATAGGGGGGAAATAAAAATGGCAATGTGAAATATTATATAGGAGGGTGAGGGGCGGTGGAGGGAAGCCACAAGGGTGGTTTTAATGTCTGAAATTTTGGGTGGTAGGGTAATACGAATTTTGTTTTGTGTCTATGTGTTTGTTTGTAAATAATTTTTTTAAAAGGAAAATGAAAAAAATTGCTATTTTTACTTTGAAATAAAAATGGGGGGGGGGAAGGTCTTATACGGGTGATTGGGTGGGTGAATGGCTCATTTTCTTAAATTTGAGCCCCCCCAAATAGAGGGTGGCTTATATAGACGGAAAGTATGGTGGAGTTCCACACCCAAAAATCTCATTGTGACTTCCAATCACCCCTACGTCACATTTCCGATGGCGCCCTTTTGCTCGTCTCTCCTAGATCTCAAAATGCATTGGTTTTGTCATATTTCCTGCTGTCCTTTGTCAATCCACACCTGCCAAAGAATTTAAATTTTCCCAACATTTTTTTTTAGACCACACATGTCCAGCGTGTGGCCGGGGAGCGTAACCTGGTTTACTTACTGGGGCAACCCCCCCCCCCAAATGCTCAACAACTTCAATCCTAAAAAGAGCTCAACAACCTTGGGGTTAAATCCTAAAACAGCTCAACAAATTTGCCCCGCCCTCATGTCAAATCTGGCCCTCTTTGGGAAAATTTGGGCACCCCTGTAAATTTAGACAATACAGTCCTATCTCGGGTTAAATATGCTTCAGGATGAATATTTTTGGGTTGCGCTCCGCAGTGACCCAGAAGTAACGGAGCACGTTACTTGCGGGTTTCGCCGCATGCACAGACCCTCAAAATGATGTCATGCGCAGAAGCGGCGAATTGCGACGTGCAGATGCGGGTTGCATTCGCTTCAGGATGCGAACGGGGCTCCGGAACGGATCCCATTCACATCCAGAGGTACCACTGTACTCTGCAAGTGTCCTGTTCTCTATGAAATGTTTCTTCCAAAACCTCTCGTAATTCTGCCTGTATTATAATCTTGCTAATTCTGCGTATTTTAGCCTTTTTGCTAGCTACGCCAACTTAGTAGGGATGGGATTCTCCTTTCCATCCTTTGTCTGTTAAGATTCTCGCTGCGGCTATTGTAGACACTGTGACTTGCCATTGTTTTATAACCATTTATTGTAACATTTATTCTATGATCAATTACAATAATCATTCATTGTAATATTCATTTATTGTACGATTAATTACAATTTATTGTAATTGTTAAGAGTAGGTTTCTATTGAATTTTTACATGCTGATACTCAATATTATTCTATAGCATGGGGAGGCAAACTACGGCCCCATGGCCTTCTCAATCTAGCCGGGAGTTGGCATGTTTTGACACGAGTATAATGTGTCCTTTTATTTAAAATGCACCTCTGGGTTATTTGTGGGACATAGGAATGCGTTCCTTTTTCCCCCTCCCCAAAATCTAGTCTGGCCCCCACAAGGTCTAAGGGACAGTGGACGGCCCCCTGCTGAAAAAGTTTGCCGACCCCTGTTCTATTCCAATGATTGTTGAATGTTACTTTATAAGTCTACCAGGTGTGGATCATCGTGCCTTCTGTCTGTTCTTCATCTTTGGTTTTGATGGTTGAGAAAAAAAGCTAGTGGCAATTGCTGAAATATCCCTCCCTTTCTAGGATTCCGGAAACATCCCAGAGGCAATTGCTTCGTATCGCACCGCCTTGAAACTGAAGCCGGATTTTCCTGACGCTTACTGCAACCTGGCGCACTGTTTGCAGGTGAGGAAGAGTTTTAAGGGCCAACACTCCCAGGGTTCCGGCATTTGGGAACCGAGGCGTTTGAGTCCCAAGGTACCACGGTAATGGTAAAAGCGTCACCTAATTCAGGAATTGTCCAATGTCACTTTAGAGACCAACTCAGTTTGTTCTGTGTCTAAGCTTTCATGTGCAGGCAGACTTATTCAGATACACTGAAGCGGAAGTCCCCACACCCTGATATTTAGAGGGAGGGTGGGGCGGGGTATTTCTCTGAACGGTAGTAGGACTCAATCGGTATGGTCAACCTGTGGACGACTGTGTCTCATTACATATCCTAAAACTATTTCAGGTCATCTGTGTACCATCCCTTGTTTTTTCAGTCATTCACAGTTGCCAGCAGGTGGACCATACCATACATTGACTCCTACTACCCTTCGGAGAAAAACCCCAACTCACCCTCCCACTATATATCAGGGTCTGGGGGCTTCTCCTTACTCTTATATAGCAGGGTCTGGGGACTTCTCCCTCTGTATATCAGGGTCTGGGGACTTCCGCTTCAGTGTATCTGAAGAAGTGTGCATGCACACAAAAGCTTATATCAGGCATCCCCAACCTGCCCCCCCCCCGATGTTTTGGCCTACAACTCCCATGATCCCTAGCTAACAGGACCAGTGGTCGGGGATGATGGGAATTGTAGTCTAAAACATCTGGAGGGCCGAAGGCTTGGGGTGCCTGGCTTATACCAAGAACAAACTTTGTTGGTCTCTAAGGCACTACTGGACAATTTATATATATATATTGACTTCATCAGACCAATACGGCTACCTACCTGAATCTAGAACCCTGGTTTTCTTTGCCCCCTTTCAGATCGTCTGTGATTGGACCGATTACGACGAGAGAATGAAGAAGCTTGTCAGTATTGTGGCTGACCAGCTGGAGAAGAACCGGCTCCCTTCGGTGCACCCCCATCACAGCATGCTGTATCCACTGTCTCACGGCTTCCGAAAGGCTATTGCCGAGAGACATGGGAACCTTTGCCTGGACAAGGTGGGTCTATGCTGTGAAGAGGTGTGCGCCGCTCCGTTCCGTCAGAGTTTGAATGCTTTCATGTTGGCTTTGGATATATAATAATATATAATAATTTATTATTTCTACCCTGCCCATCTGTCTGGGTATCCTCAGCCACTCTGGGTGGCTGCCAACCAAATATTAAAAACACAAGACAGCATTAAATATTTAAAAACTTCCCTAAACAGGGCTGCCTTCAGATGTCTTTTAAAAGTGAGATAATTGCTTATTTCTTTGACATCTGATGGAAGGGCGTTCCACAGGGCGGCCGTCACCACGAGAAGGCCCTCTGCCTGCTTCCCTGTAACTTGGCTTCTTGCAGGGAGGGAAGCGCCAGAAGGCCCTCGGGAGAGGGACCCCGGTGTCCGGGGTGGAGATGCTCCTTCAGGTCTACTGGGCCGAGGCCATTGAGGGCTTTCAAGGTCAGCACCGACACTATGAATTGTGCTTGGAAACGTACTGGGAGCCAAAGCAGATCTCTTGGGACCGGTGGTATGTGGTCTCAGTCAGACTGGATTTAAATCCTTTATTTTACAGAAAGGTTTGATCTTGCTGGCATCCTCTTAATATTGACAACCAGAGGAAAGTTTCATCTGCTGGGCTGTTTAGGGCTTTCAAGGTCAGCACCAACACTTTGAATTGTGCCCGGAAACGTACTGGGAGTCAATGCGGGTCTTTCAAGACTGGTGTTATGTGGTCTCTGCGGCTGTTCACGGCCCCCAGTCTGGCTACCACATTCTGGATTAATTGCAGTAAGGTAGCCCCACATAGAGCGCATTGCAGTCGTCCAAGCTGGAGATAACAAGAGCATGCGCCACTCTGGCAAGAGAGTCCGTGGGCAGGGAGGGTCTTATCCTGCATCCCAGATAGAGCTGCCCTGGACACAGAACAGACCTGTGCCTCCATGGGTCCAAAATGACCCCCAGACTGTGCAGCTGGTCCTTCAGGGGCACAGTTGCCCCGTTCAGGACCAGGGAGTCCCCCCCACCCGCCCACACACCACAGAACTTCAGTCTTGTCAGGATTCAACCTCAACCAGTTAGCTGCCATCCATCCTCCAACCGCCTCGAGGCATCCGCGCAGGAAATCCACCGCCTTTGCCGGCTCTGATTTGAAAGAGAGGTAGAGCTCTCTATCAGGCTTCCCCAACCTTGGCCCTCCTGATGCTTTTGGCCTACAGCTCCATGGTCCCTAGCTAGCAGGTCTAGTGGTCAGGGATGATGGGCACTGTAGTTTGAAAACTGCTGGAGGGCCAAGGTTTAGGAAGCCTGCTCTGTATTGGCGCCAATGGCTGTTAAGCGAAAAAATTCCAGGGTGAGTGACTCCTTGACAGCCTAGCTCACCGGGGCACTTGTCCCCCATGGGTCCATGCTGTCAGTAAAAGGAGGAAGTCCCAGCCCGGTAATTTGGAGCAAAACAGTGGTCAGTAGACCATGATTCTTACTGTTGCACTACAGGTCTGCCCAGGAGTAAGAACCCCGAGCATGGGGCAATGTCAACTTTTAAAACTTCCTTCTTCCCCCCAGAATACACTTCAAGCAGCATCGTTGATACATCATCACTACATCACTAGCACATCACAAATGAGGAGGGGTATACAAGGGTTATGCATTCACTATGAGGTCCCTTTATCAGACCCCTTAAATCTCCATCACTGAAAGAACAATAAAACTCTTGACACGTCCTTTCCCACTGGACTTGTCTGGAGATGGGCATTCAGAACACCTGCCTTGCTAAACTGCCTTGGCAGATGTCTATGGTTGCCCCCTTGGTCCCTCCCTCGGTGGGGTGCCGTGTATGTGCTCTCAGGCTTGGGGAATTCTGGCGGGATGCCCTGTTCCTGCTGCCTACATGACTTCCTGCTTCTTGGCTCATGGAGGGAGGTGGAGCCCAAATTCGTTCAAATGGCGGAATGAGGAGAGTCGGTTAAAGCATAGATTTTCTGCGTGTCTTTCTTGGGCTGTCAAGTCAAAGGTATGTATATTTGTAACATTGGAACAACTTCAAAGATGTGGCCTCATGTCCCCCACCCCCATGTCATTTCCGTAACCCGGCTTTCTTGAATCACCTTGCTAGATCAACGTACTCCACAAGCCGCCTTACGAGCACCCCAAGGACCTGAAAGGCAGTGAGGGCCGGCTCCGCATTGGCTACGTGAGCTCTGACTTTGGGAACCACCCCACCTCCCATCTCATGCAGTGAATCCCAGGCATGCACAATTCGGACAAATTTGAGGTGAGGTGCACAAGAGGGCAGCTGTGTGAGTAGCTCAGGCGGCAGAGCGCTGAGACTCTGAATCTTGGGGTCATGGGTACGAGCCCCACGTTGGGCCAAACGAATGAATACAGCCTAGGACCGCCTCTCCACGGAGGATCTAACAGTCTGCAAATAAAAAAATGTTAGAGGTCCTGGGCTTCAGGGAGATTAGGCTGGCCTCGACCAGGGCCAGGGCTTTTTCAGCCTTGGCCCCGGCCTGGTGGAACTCTCTGCCACAAGAGATCAGGACCCTGTGGGATCTGACATCTTTCTGCAGGGCCTGTAAGATGGAGTTGTTCCGCCGGGCCTTTGGTTCAACCTGACTCCCCTTCTCTTTTTGTGTAAGGACTAGTATGAAAGAGGCCTCCCAGTGTTCTCACAGGCCCATATAAGAGTTGGGCCTGATGAGCGTTTACTGTTCCCAACCCTAATCCTGCGGAAAGCCATCTAATTGGATTTGAATTTGATCCTGGCTTGTTTTCAGGAGGTAATTTCGTTATTGCTTGATTTTATACCAGTGTTACATATTTGGTGTTAGCCTCCCTGAGCCCGGTTTCGGACGGGGAGGGCAGGATACAAATAAAAGTAGTTGTTGTTATTATTATTATTATTATTATTATTATTATTATTATTATTATTATTATTATCATCATCATCATCATCATCATTATCCTCTTAATTTCCATCAGCCCTTGGTTGTAGCAATAAAACAACGAGATGATCTGCAAGGAATAGAAATGAAAAATCAATGATATCAAATACATTTGAGGGTTTTGAATCGAGAGTGGACCTTATTCTGACTGCCCCAGCTCAAAACCCGGCCGCCTTTGCCGTCACCTGCTCCTCTTGATCTGCCAAGAGAGGACTCTGGGGTAGTGGTTGGGCAACCCGGAACAGGCAATAAAGGAGGGGTAATCATCTCACGACAAACCTAGACAGCATCTTAAAAAGCAGAGACACCACCTTGCCAACAAGGTCAGTATAGTAAAAGCTATGTTTTCCCAGTAGTGATGTATGGAAGTGAGAGCTGGACCATAAAGAAGGCTGATCGCCGAAGAATTGATGCTTTTGAATTATGATGCTGGAGGAGACTCTTGAGAGTCCCATGGACTGCAAGAAGATCAAACCTATCCATTCTGAAGGAAATCAGCCCAGAGTGCTCACTGGAAGGACACATCCTGAAGCTGAGGCTCCAAGACTTTGGCCACCTCATGAGAAGAGAATCATAGAATCATAGAGTTGGAATAGACCACAAGGGCCATCGAGTCCAACCCCCTGCCAAGCAGGAAACACCATCAGAGCACTCCTGACATATGGTTGTCAAGCCTCTGCTTAAAGACCTCCAAAGAAGGAGACTCCACCACACTCCTTGGCAGCAAATTCCACTGTCAAACAGCTCTTACTGTCAGGAAGTTCTTCCTAATGTTTAGGTGGAATCTTCTTTCTTGTAGTTTGGATCCATTGCTCCGTGTCCGCTTCTCTGGAGCAGCAGAAAACAACCTTTCTCCCTCCTCTATGTGACATCCTTTTATATATTTGAACATGGCTATCATATCACCCCTTAACCTCCTCTTCTCCAGGCTAAACATGCCCAGCTCCCTTAGCCGTTCCTCATAAGGCATCGTTTCCAGGCCTTTGACCATTTTGGTTGCCCTCCTCTGGACACGTTCCAGTTTGTCAGTGTCCTTCTTGAATTGTGGTGCCCAGAACTGGACACAATACTCTAGGTGAGGTCTGACCAGAGCAGAATACAGTGGCACTATTACTTCCCTTGATCTAGATGCTATACTCCTATTGATGCAGCCCAGAATTGCATTGGCTTTTTTAGCTGCTGCGTCACACTGTTGGCTCATGTCAAGTTTATGGTCAACCAAGACTCCTAGATCCTTTTCACATGTACTGCTCTCAAGCCAGGTGTCCCCCATCTTGTTTTTGTGCCTCTCATTTTTTTTGCCCAAGTGTAATACTTTACATTTCTCCCTGTTAAAATTCATCTTGTTTGTTTTTGCCCAGTTCTCTAATCTTTCAAGGTCGTTTTGAAGTGTGATGCTGTCCTCTGGGGTGTTAGCCACCCCTCCCAGTTTGGTGTCATCTGCAAATTTGATCAGGATGCCCTTGAATCCATCATCCAAGTCGTTGATAAAGATGTTGAATAAGACCGGGCCCAAGACAGAACCCTGTGGCACCCCACTAGTCGCTCTTCTCCAGGATGAAGAGGAACCATTGATGAGAACCCTTTGGGTTCGGTCAGTCAGCCAGTTACAAATCCACTGAGTGGTAGCATAGTCAAGACCGCATTTTACCAGCTTCTTTACAAGAATATCATGGGGCACCTTGTCAAATGCCTTGCTGAAATCAAGGTAGGCTACATCCACTGTGTTCCCTTCATCTACCAGGCTTGTAATTCTGTCAAAAAAGGAGATCAGGTTAGTCTGACATGACTTATTTTTCAGAAATCCATGCTGACTATTGGTATCACAGCATTCCTTTCTAGGTGCTCACAGACTGTTTGCTTAATGATCTGCTCCAGAATCTTCCCTGGTATTGATGTCAGACTGACTGGGCAATAATTATTTGGGTCCTCTCTTTTCCCCTTTTTGAAAATGAGGACAACATTTGCCCTCCTCCAGTCTGCCGGGACTTTGCCTGTTCTCCAGGAATTCTCAAAGATGACTGCCAGTGGTTCTGAGATCACATCTGCCAGTTCTTTTAATACTCTTGGATGAAGTTCATCTGGCCCTGGAGACTTGAATACATCTAAACTAGCCAAGTATTCTTGTACTATCTCCTTAGTTATTCTGGGCTGTGTTTCCTTTGCTGAATCATTTGCTCCAAATTCTTCAGGTCGGGCATTGTTTTCTTTATCGGAGAAGACTGAGGCAAAGAAGGCATTGAGGAGTTCAGCCCTTTCTGTGTCCCCTGTTTGCATTTCACCATCTTCTCCTCTGAGTGACCCCACTGTTTCTTTGTTCTTCCTTTTGCTACGAACATACCCATAAAAGCCTTTTTTGTTGCTTTTAACCTCTCTAGCCAGCCTGAGTTCATTCTGTGCTTTAGCTTTTCTGACTTTGTGTCTACACGTGCTGGCTATTTGTTTGAATTCCTCTTTGGTGGTTTCCCCCCTTTTCCAGTTTTTGTACACATCCTTTTTTAATCTTAACTCAGTTAAAAGTTCTTTAGATAGCCACCCTGGCTTCTTTAGGCACCTTCCATGTTTCCGTCTCATTGGTATTGCCTGACGTTGTGCTTTTACTATCTCCCTCTTAACAAACTCCCAGCCATCATGAACTCCCTTTCCTTTTAGTATTACTGTCCAGCATTTCCTGGATTTCCTGGAAAAGACCCTGTTGTTGGGAAAGATGGAGGGCACAAGGAGAAGGGGACAACGGAGGACGAGATGGTGGGACAGTGTTCTCGAAGCTACCAGCATGAGTTGGACCAAACTGCGGGAGGCAGTGGAAGACAGAAGTGCCTGGCATGCTCTGGTCCAGGGGGTCACGAAGAGTTGGACACGACTAAACAACAACACAATCATCTCCTCAAGGCTTTTTATAAAGCACATGCACTACTGATTTGGTGCTACATGGGACATGAGCGTTTCCCATGTGGAATATGTCGGAATCGTCCCTCGAGTCCAGTCCAGGGCGAGACATTTGATCTTGCAAGGTTCAAAGCTGTCGGCATTTTGGGATTGCTTGGTGATGCAGATCAGGTGCTGGAGAGTCGAAATGGGACGGTGGGAAATTTCCTGATGGCAGTCAAGTTGTTCTGACACTTGAGATCATTTAGGCACTGACAGATTAGACCAGGCATCCCCAGCCGTCGGCCCTTCAGATGTTTTGGACTACAATTCCCATGATCCCTGACCACTGGTCCTGTGAGGTAGGGATCATGGGAGTTGTAGGACAAAAACATCTGGAGGGCCGCAGGTTGGGAATGCCTGGATTAGACTGTTTGCTTGACTAAAACCCAAAGTCAGTATCTGTTGTGGGGATAAGCCACAAGAGGGAAGCTCTTTGGCAAAGATTCCCACATTGCAGGGGGTAAGCCTAGATGAGCCTCGTGGCCCTTTCAAACTCCCTAGTTCTATGATTATATATTAGCAATTGCTTCATCATTGAGGAAAGCTGTGATGGTTCATGCGCTTCGTAAATTCTGGCCTTTTCCTGCGATGTTTGGGAAAGATGGGCTTTGTCTACTGTTTATCGGCCTGTGTTTTGCTGCGCCTCACGTGCTTCCTGCTCAAGTGACCCTCAAATGTATTTTATACAATGGACTTTTTATTTCCATTCTTGATTGATATTTATTACGGCCATTGGCCCGTCACACGACAGTTTCCCACCAACATATATATACTTAAACCTCCAAATTTAAAACAGCTAAAAACTTACAAGAACAGACAAGAACCAAAGCAAAATAAGCAAAAGACCCAACAACATACATTACAATAAATTTGCAACATAGACATCGTCTTCTGCTCATAAATTAATAAAAGACATCAGTGGTGATATCACCTAGTTACATCCTAAAACATATATCATGGTTTAAAAGGGTCATCCGAGCCACACAGGAGTCCGTTTTTCTTCTTTAGGGATAGGACGCTGATCAAGAATCTGGCAACCGTGAGTGATCTTAGGGGATCTTCATCATTTAGTAGATATCTCAGTTTGGCTTCATTCCAATCATCGGCGATTCCCTTTAGATATGGATCAAGAAACTTGCTCCTGGCCGATGAGTGAGAAGCACAATCAAAGATTATGTGATGCAACGATTCCGGTGCCCCACAATTACAATCACATAAGAGCGATATCTGTCCATTGGAAAATCTATTTCTCAGCACGTTCGATGGGAAGGCGTTGAATCTTGCCTTTATAAAGGCATATCTATGAGTCGAAGAAGTTAAGGAATTCAAATAGTTTGGGAGCCTTAAGAGGGGTAATAAACCAAGGTTTTGAGGTGAGCAGGTACCATTGCCCAACACCATTTTCTGCTGCAAATCCATCTCCTCTAGTTTACAGGTTACTGTTCTTTTAGCTGGAACTATGTCCTGCTCTAGTAATTTAGATGGGGAGATTCCCATTGCCGTAATTTTCAGTTGTAAATTTTTTACCCATGGGCTCTGGAAATCATCTCTCCACATACATTGTATCAAATACAAGTTTGGGAGATTGTGCCATAGAGATAACCAGTGACAGAGTATGTGCTTCCACAGGGCGTTTTCCAGGGATACAATATTAAGTTCCATGTGTAACGCTGTATTACTTACACAGTTGGGCAGTTTCAATATCCCTCTTAAAAACTGATTTTGAATAACCTGTAGGTGAGATAGGTTGACAAAAGTCCCCCAAGTTGAGATGGCATAAGCAATTGTCGGGATCACCTTGGCCTTGAACACTTTCAACGCCGATGGGATGTGGAGGGCTCCATCGGTGAAGAAGAATCGCAAGATCGCCAAGGAGATAGCTTTGGCTCTGTTTGTAACATAAGCTACATGGGCCTTCCATCTAAGGTTATGTTGTAACCAAACTCCCAAGTATTGGAATCTATAAACTGGTTCGATGACTCTCCCATCAATTCTCCAATTATGGAGTTTCCGGCTCTTTGAGAAAACTAGGATCTTAGATTTTCCATAATTAATTGTAAGGGAATTTGTGTTACAATATGATCCAAAAAATTTTAAGGCCCTCCTGAGACCTACTCTAGAAAAGGAGAGGATGATTGCGTCATCCGCATATAGTAACAGAGGGCAACGATAAAGTGCTAGGCGGGGTGCGTGAATCCTTTCTTGAGCCTCTGTTAGGGGAGTCCTCATGTCGCTTATGAATAAATTAAACAGGAATGGAGCCAATATACAGCCCTGTCGGACACCTCTGTTAATGGGAATTGAATTGGTGAGATCGCCCTCCGGAGTGAGTCTCACTCTGGCCACTGAGTTCTCATGGAGTTTAATTATTAGCCAGAGAAGCCTTCTGTCGATGCCCCAGCGGGTGAGTTTTTCCCAGAGGATGTTCCTGGGGATACTATCAAATGTTGCCTTTAGATCAATGAATGCCACACAGAGTTGGCCACTCTTTGGGGTGGAATATTTCCAGGCAAGATGCTGTAAAATTAGAATATGATTAATTGTTGACTGTTTTGGGCGAAATCCAGCTTGTTCGGGCCCAATTAATTTTTTCTCTTCGGCCCATTGGGTAAGTCTGTTCAACAGGAAGCGGGCATACAGTTTCCCCACTATTGAGAGCAGACTGATATTTCTATAATTCCCTGGGTCGTCTGGTGAGCCCTTTTTGTGGATTGGAACGATAATAGCGTCCTTCCATACTTCCGGGATCATTCCAGAGTTGTTAACGGCATCAAAAATGGTCGCCAGGACTTAAGCCCACCAGTCCGCATGGTATTTTATAGCTTCTGCCGGGATCAGGTCTGGCCCAGGCGCTTTCCCTGTTTTGAGTTTAACGATCAAATCATGGATGTCCTCCGGATCAGTGGGGGGCCAGAGGGGAAGCTGTTCTTGAAATTCATCTCTTGTGTTAGCAGTACAGTCAGTTGTGGCAAAATAATTTTTTAAGTATGATTCCCAAACCGGGGCAGGAATAATAGTTAAAGGGTATCTTTTAGTTCTTTTATTTACCAGGAGCCAAAATTGTCTGGAGTTCCGTAATGATGAGGCTTCTATGATTGCCCGCCATTGATTCACTTGCCATTCCTGTCTAGCTCCCTTTTGAATTTGCTTGTAGGCCGATTTTGCTTGGAAATATTCTTTTGGCAGGACCGTTGCTTTATATTCTTTGTAGATGTTACCAAGAAGTTGTCTAGCCTGTTTACAAGCACTATTGAACCACAATGCACCTATCTTCCTTTGTGTTCGATTTATTTTATGCGTCGGAACAGAGAAAAAGGACGATAGATCTTCTGACAGATTCGAGAATAGTCTTAGAGTTTGGTCATAATCGTAGTAGTCCTCAATTAAGCCTGAATATGCTTGTTTTAGCCCTTGTTGGAAATATGCTGAGTATTTTTGGGCCTGTAATTCGGACCATTTAACACTTTTGATTTGCAATACTGAGTTCGTAATCAGATGTGTTGGGTGCCTGTCTCCATCTGGGGTCCAGTCTATAGTCATTGTGGCGACCAACGGTAGGTGGTCGCTCAGTTGAATATTTTCAACTTTAAAATGGGAAAATTTGGGGAAAATGTCATGAGATACTAACATATAATCCAGGACACTGTTTGCAGAGGAGCTTATGTGTGTAAAATCACCCGGTACGTCTGGCGGGCAGTTCCCGTTTAGAATCACTAAGTTTAGACGTAGTACCAATTGGTAAAGAAGGGTTCCTGCTTCATTTACCCTTTTGTCTTTGGAAAGTCTTTGAGTATGGAGGGCGAGGTCATTAATGAATTCTGGAGTTATCCACCATTTGGCTTTGATTAAAGACTCCCAGTTTGTTGCAATGCGAGCATTGAAGTCCCCTGCTATAACATTGGGTATATTGGGGTATTTGGAGAGACAAAGAGTAAGATGTTCCTCCAAAATTCCCCATTTATTGTATAAGTCTGCAGTGTTGCCTCCAGGAGGAAGATAGACATTTGTTATAACAAGTTCAAAATTTTTCCCCGTAATCAGGGCTGTAATTGCAAAGGTGGAAGCATTTACAAGCGTGAGTTTTGCCTGTATTTTCAAGGAAATTGCTATAACTAATCCTCCACTAGGCCGGCCTCCTTTAGTAGACGGGCATGCCGGTAATGATGTAACATCAAAACCATTAATATCTACTCTCCCCTCTTCCCATGTTTCTTGTAAAAGAATTACTTGGTGTAAGTTTATTAGTTTTACAAGGTCCGGGTCAGATTTTTTCCCCTTCCAACCTGCTATGTTCCAGCTTAAAAAGGAGAACGGGGGGGGGGGGGGGGAGAGATTTGACTGGGGTTTGGGTAGTCACAATGGAGAAGGGGGGAACGCTGATCTTGGGTTGTCAGATTTAAAGAAGTCAGTAATTTTCCTTTGACTAATAGTAGATGACTTCTCTCCTTTTGACGCAGGTGTGCCACTTGAGCTGTTTATAATTATGCTCTGCTCGCTCGGTCCTATAGGGGTAGTGTCCTGGTTTGGTCTGATCTCCTCTCTGAAATCCCTTGTTTTATCAGAGAGCTTATCACCTAGGGGGGCAGAGATTAGGTCGGTACAAGTTTTAGCTATTATTAGATTTTCCTTCCATGGGTATATCATCTTATTTATATGGCCCAAGGGGTCTTCTGTCCAGTCCGTATCGATAACAGATTGAACTTCTAGATCATCAGCTAGGGATTCTCCGTCCGATAATGATGACTCCAGGTCAGGCATTGAGGAATGTGTCGAAATTTTGTTTACATTTTGCTGTTCTTTAGTAGATATATCCATTCCGGTTGGTACAGGATGAGCTGGTTCCAAATTAACTAATGAAGGTGGCGGGACGATTGTCTGTATCGTTGCCTTGGATTTTATAGACCTATTTTGGGGCTGTGGGCTAAATTGGAGAAGGTCCACCGAGCCTTCAATGGCCCTGTTTGTTTGAATTTCTTTGTTTCCTATTTTACTTTTGGCCTGAAACATCTTCTCTCTTAATTTGTCTAATTTATTTATTATTTTTTCTTTTTCTTGTGATTGTAATTCATCAAATGAATTCATAAGGGCGCTTTCACCACTGGATATTCTGGAACTACCCAAATTCATTCCTAGTTGTGGGCTGCAGACGATCTCCTCCGTTCTCTGTGGGGAGAGCAAGATCTCTTTGTCTGGCGATTTTATAGAGCTTGTTTCTGAATCTAATGTCTCTTTCCCTTTTTCCACAAGTAGTGGATTTAATATGCTGTCCGCAAAAACCCTTGTGGGTATGATTTTTGTTTTTATGAATTTCCATTTTTCTCTTATTATTAATAAGGGTAATCTCAGCGAATGGAAGGCTAAAATAACTTTGTAAGGGCCATTTGATTGAGTTAGCGGAAGTAAAGCACGAAGATCGATATGAACTGTGCTTATTCTCAGGATTTTACTTAGGGCAATTTTAGCTCCTTCTAAGCTTGACCAGTCCCATATCTCTGACCTTATCGTTAGGCACACCTTCTTTGGTTGCAGTGTTAGATTTTGCTTACACATGAGATTGTTTAGTTTGTATTTTCTCATCCCCTTTGCCCCAGATTTTGGTGGGGCTATCCGTGGAGGTCCCCTCTGGTAGTTATTTTTGAGTGCAATTTTGGCATCCATATCCATCACTTTTTCAGTTAGCTTGGAAATTGAGCACGTCAGAAAGTCTATCTTTTTAAATATACAGTCCAGTGTCCTAATGACTAATTGTAAATGGGAGGACTCATTTCCCAGCTGGTTCTCTTTATCCTGGATCTTTTTTCCATCCACGTCGGACCCACCTTTAATGGGAGTGCTCGTTAGATTACAAGTGTGTAAGATGGTATTTTGGGGCTTGGGAATGGCTACATCCAAGTCACTTAGTGGAAGAAATCTATTGTGTGTAGTAACTGCTGCTTGAGGATTTGACTGGACTCTTCTTCCCTTAGCTTGTAGCTTGGGGCTAGGGAGAAGCAGTAATTCCTCTGCTTCTCTGAGGCGTTTCCTCTTGCCCATAGCCACAGTAGATATGAACTAAATAATATAAATAATACAGGAGAGAAGAAGGGAACTTCCTACCACAGTCAGTGATTTAGCTGTGCAGCTGAGTATTTAACTCCAGGGATTTCTCCACAGTTCGTTGAAGAGCTATAATAAGAGTAAAATTCCGATAGAGATTTACTCCTGTTGAGGGCTCTAGTAAATCTTCTCCAGCTCAGCCCTCTTCACGGTTAATTATACAAGTCAAGGGCTCTCAATTTAAATCTTTATCCGGTCCCCCGTCCCTCCCCTATTCGGTCTCTGGGGTAAGTGAAGGCAGGCTTTACTTAAAACAGAAGGGTCTCACCGCTTTGCGAACTTCCAGGCTTTTGTTTTGTTTAATTGGAACTTCCGTCTCCTTTCTTCTCACCTCTCTCTGCCGTAGACTTCTTCTTCGCCTCTCAAAGTGTAATTTCAGCAACCCGAAGCCTCACAGCCTCACAGCTTTCCACACTAGCTGGTAGGATGACGAAGTGCAGCTGGAGAAAGCGGCTCGGGAGGGAGGCTGGGTCCTCAAGCCCGTCGGGTTCAGCTGCTTGTCCAGGCACCTGAGGACTCCTATGGTCTCCTCTGGTCCTCCCCTGGCCTGGCTTCAAAACTTCGGCTTGGCTTCTTTCCCTTCCCCAAGTATTGAGACTCCGCTCAGACCCTGTCTCCAGGCTACAGCTACAGCAGCGGTGATCCAGTGCCCGGGAGTAATTTTAACCAACGCTTGCCTTCTAGTTCCTTGTGTAGCCAGTGATTCAGTGTCCTTCCAACAAGGGAGACAAATTGCTGTGTCACTTGTAGGTTTAAATGCCTTAGCTAGCAATTAAAACAGGTAAAAAGAAATTAATAAAACTGTTAAAAACTAATAAAAAACTGCACGACTAGCATGGAGCTTAGAGCAGGGCTGCCCTTGCCGGCGCCATCTTGGAAGCTCTCCCCCCACCTCTCGGGCGTGGAATTGGCATTTCTCCAGTTTGACCCACAGCTGATGCTCCTGCAGCCTTTTCAGCACTTTCTTGACATCTTTCAGATGCTGCTCCTCGTTCTCTGAGTAGATAAGTACGTCGTCCAGGAAGGCCACACAATTCTTGTACAGCAGGGACCCCAACACGTGGTTCATGAAAGCTTGAAATGTGCTGGAACCCGATTGTAATCCGAAGGGCATCACGAGGTACTCAAAGGCCCCCAGAGGGGTGAACATCGTGGTTTTCCATTCATCCCCCTCCCTCATCCTTATCAAATTGTACGCCCCTTGAAGGTCCAACTTGGTAAAAACCTTCCCTTTCCTTACCCTGGCCAAAATGTCATCAATTCTGGGCATAGGAAAGGTCACTGGTTCCGATACCCGGTTGACCGACCTATAATCTACGACCAAGCGGGGCTCCTTGGAGTCTCTTTTGTCCACAAAGAACACTGGACTGCCCCCCACCGCCCTTGATTCTCGTATAAAGCCCCTCTTCAGGTTCTTGTCAATGAACTTCCGCAACTCCTGCATCTCCCTGTCTGACATGGCGTACAGCTTACCCACTGGTAACTGAGCCCCTGGGAGTAGGTTGATCTGACAGTCAAAGGGCCTGTGAGGGGGTAGTCTATCCGCCTCTTTCTCACTGAAAACTTCTTCCAGGTCTGCATACTGAGGTGGTACTTATGGCAACGGAGAGGCCAAAGTTGCCATGAGTTCCAAGAAAAACAAACATGGAGTCCAGCACGCTTCCCTTTGCGCAGGTCTGCTGTCTGTCCGTGCTGATCCAAAAATCCTTCCTGCCTCTCCCTCTTGCCGGTAGCAGAGATAAACACAGCGGTGAAGCAATTGCAGTAATAAATTCAGACACAAAGGCGTTCCTTATCTTCTTAGCCTTTAATCATGAAGTTTAACAGCATAACTTCAAACCTGGTGAAAGCTCACCCATCTTGCGTCCTCTCTCCGCAAAAGCGAAACCAGACTGAAACTCTCAGAGTCAATCCACTCCCATAAGAGTTTCTAACCACGCCTCAGGTAAGAGACGTCACACAGAACTCCTTAACCCTGTGAGTTCTGAAACCAATAACACCCCCTCTCGTCTCGAACCCTGAGGGAAACTGTGAACCCCTATTTACAGACCTCTTTGAGTTCAACTCACCTCCCATTGCCTTTTGCCTCCCACTGGCATCTATCCCAGGCAATTGTTGAATCCCTTCCACACTCCCAGAATCACACTGTGCGAAACCAACCCACGCACTGGTGACCTGAAACCTCTCAGGTGGAATCCCCTTTGTGGTCCGAGTTGACCGCCGGAGTACAACCTCGGGCGCTCCTCCTGACCCACTGGGGTCAGCAAGTGTGTCTCCAGCAAGCTCAGAAGATTCCCCCTCTGACTTGCTGCGTCTTCGGGCCTCCTGCACATGGCTAACAGGAGATGAAGGCTCGCTCTTGGGTTCCATCTTAACCTGTGGAGAAACCCACCCCTGTGCTTGACCATCATCAGCAACCTGGTCTTCAGCAACAGGCTCCGCCTTTGCCTCTCCTTCCTCCCTTTCTTCCTCCCCCTCAGAATCGGACAGACATTCTGAGAGAAAATCAGAACCAACCTTAGGCCGTGACCAACCACCCTGCTCAAAGAACTCAGCATGCTTGCTGACCAGCAGCTTGGTCTGATCACCCTCTGGGTATGCAAACTTCCACCCATTTGTCGCAGGATCATACCCACAGAAGATCATGTCCTGGCACCTAGGACCACCCTCCTTCCGTTGTGCTGTTGGTATCGGCACTGAAGCCCTAGAACCAAACGAACGGAAGAAATGCACCTGTGGCTTCCTCTTGTGCAACAGAAAATACGGTGTGTCACCTACATCGTGATTGTAGGACCTGTTAAAAACAAAGCTGGCAAACTTCCAAGCCTCACTCCAAAAGCTCTGAGGCAGCCCAGAGTCACACAGCAAAACCCTGACAGCTTCAGCCAGTGTTTCACTCCTGTGCTCTGCCACGCCTCTCTCTTGAGGAGACTTTGCACCCGTCACCTGGTGACGAATTCCCTTTTCCTTGAAGAATTCCTTCAGAGCAGACCCAGTGAACTGTGACCCACGGTCGCTCCTGAACTCTTGCACCTTGGTGGAGAACCTTAGTTCCACCTCCGCAACCCAATCCTGGATCAGTTGCGCTGCCTCCCTCTGTGACCTGAGAGAGAAACACCATAAATTCTGAGAAAAATCATCTGCCATTGTTAGCAGAAACCTGGCCCCACCCAGACTCTCACACTTCATGGGTCCTGTAAGGTCTGTGTGAACCAACTCAAAAGGTTTTGTGGTTACCCTCTTTACCCCGGGAAACCTGCACCTTTGAACCTTGCTGCATGCCCTGCACACTAGGGATCCCTCACATGGTGTGATTTTACAACCTTTGGTGCAGCCGGGCAACCTTTTAACATCTTCCGAACAAGCATGAGACATTCTCTTGTGCCATACATGAACACATGAATCATGACTGGAAACACTACCACACTGCGCCTGTGCTTTTCCTGCATTCCCCCCACCCTCCAGAGGTGTCTCCAGAACAAAGAGATTGTCCTTGCCTTCCACGTTGACAAGCAGCTTCCCCCCTCTGGAAATAGAACAGGTGTTATTTTCAAAACAAATTTTGTACCCTTCTTTTACAAGAGCTGGTACAGATAACAGACAACAATACATTCCCGGCACAACGTAGATCTCCAGCTGCGCCTGCAAAAAAGGAACATACACGTCAACAATGTCAGAAACTTGCTTTTGGGAACCGTTTGCAAACTGCACAATTTTCCCATCCAAAACAGCCCTGCAGTCCCGCAGCCCCCCAGCAGGTGTCTCTCCAATCAGGTGATGACTCGCTCCACTGTCGATTATAAACTTCACAGCTGTGTCCCTGCTGGAATTGTTCTGTAGTGTTGCCATGCCAACAAACGTCCCGCTGCACCCCCTGTCCTTGGCAGCGTCCGAAACCGCAACTTCTCTCGTTGCTCCGAAGACTGGACTTATCTCAGAGTTCCCAGACAACTCTGCAGCCGTTATCTCCCTCTGCAGCAGATGGCTGACCTTGACGCATCTAGCTCTGTCCTGTTTCCCAGGCTTCGACTTACGACGCAAACAACTCTTGGCAGCCTTTGGAAAAAGAGGCTTTTCTGTGCTTTTACTGCTCACCGCCCCCCCACTGCTCACAGGGCTCCCAGGACGCTTTCCTGCACCCCCAGTGGTGGGTAAAGGGCCCCCAGCAGCTTGCCTCTCTCCAAGCTCCTCACGCAGACATGTTGCATCACCTGCGCAGCTTTGAGACCCTGCGAAACTGGCAGCAACAGCAGCAGTGGCAATAGTCCCTTTGTCCCCCTCAGGGGTCCCACAGCCTTTCCCAGCTGTGCACCGGCTTCCACGAAGGTGGTCAGTGCCCTCTTGCCTCTCCTGTTCTGATGCAGCCATCTCCCGGCCCTTGCTTCCGCCCCCAGCTTTGCACACTTCCTGTAGAGCTAGCCAAGCGACCGCAGGTTTCCTTGCATCCAGAACTATAGGCCTTAAATCAGCACTTACATTCTCAGCCAGAAAAGCCAGAACACGCTCCTCAGCTTCACGTTGGCTTGCAACAGCCCCAGCTGACGAAGACATCGGCTTCACCAATTCCCAGAGCTTGGCTCCAACTAAGGACAACTCTGCTAAATAACTCCACTCCAACCACGTTTTAGTGGTTAACTTCTCACATGGCAGCTTAAGCTCAAAGCCATGTTCCTGGGACTGAGCCATCTCCTTCTCCCCCGGGGTAAGCTTACTCACGACTGGTATCAGCTTCCTCCGGCCTCTGGCAGATCGGCTTCTCCTCCCAGCGAGCTCCTTCCGGCCTCAGAGAAACAGCTCCAGAGCTCCAGCTGGACCCAGCAACTCTCCTGCTGGCTTCCCCCACACACACGTGGGACGTTCCTGCAATGCTTCAAAGCGTTGGCAAGCACCCATAACCTATGGCAACGGAGAGGCCAAAGTTGCCATGAGTTCCAAGAAAAACAAACATGGAGTCCAGCACGCTTCCCTTTGCGCAGCTCTGCTGTCTGTCCGTGCTGATCCAAAAATCCTTCCTGCCTCTCCCTCTTGCCGGTAGCAGAGATAAACACAGCGGTGAAGCAATTGCAGTAATAAATTCAGACACAAAGGCGTTCCTTATCTTCTTAGCCTTTAATCATGAAGTTTAACAGCATAACTTCAAACCTGGTGAAAGCTCACCCATCTTGCGTCCTCTCTCCGCAAAAGCGAAACCAGACTGAAACTCTCAGAGTCAATCCACTCCCATAAGAGTTTCTAACCACGCCTCAGGTAAGAGACGTCACACAGAACTCCTTAACCCTGTGAGTTCTGAAACCAATAACAGTACTCTCACCTTTTCTCCCACCGCTATCCCTGCCACCCTGGCTACTGCCATCCTCGGGGCTTCCCCTTCGTGGCAGTGCTCTACGCAGTGAGCTGACCCAAAGGTGACTGTCCGCTGGTGCCACCCCACTACTGGATCGTGCAGTGCCAGCCAGCTGATTCCCAGTATGATTGGTGGCCCTGCTAATGTGGCAACGTGAAAGGCAATTGTCTCAGTGTGTCTGGAGACCCTCGTTTTCATGGGAGGGGTCTAGTGGGTCACTCCCCCCCAAGAGTTCTCTCCCATCAATGGTTGTTACTTGCAGGGGGTGTTCGAGAGGCACCACCTGGAGTTGGTGTTCTAGTGCAAAATCCCTGCTAAAGAAGTTGTAAGAGCTGCCAGAATCCAGCAATGCCTTCACCTTAATAGGGTGTCCGTTGGGGAGTTCTAACACCACCTCTATGGCTATTGCTGCCCGGGGGGGGGGGTCTGGTTTGGGCACCTTCACTGGTTGCTCGCCTGGCTGCTGTGCCCGCTCTCCTGCAGCCAAGCCTTGCCGTTTCCCTGCTCCTGCTCTCCCCCCGCGGCCCCCACCATTCCTTACCACGCTTTTCTCTGAGGGCAGACTCTGGCAAAATGTCCCGGCTGTAGGCAGAGAAAACACTTCCTGGTCGTTTTCCCCTCTTTCTTGCGAACCTCGCCGGAGTTTGAAACCCCGCGCACGCGCGCTCCTCCAATTTCCATTGGTTCCGCGGGCAGCACGGGCGGTGCAGGTGGCCCAGGCACGTCTGGAATGCGATTGTCATGCCAACGCTCCACTCTCCCTTCCCGCCTTTCCAGAGCGCGCGCCTCTTGGCGTACTCCCACAGCAAGCGCCATTTTAGTCAGCTGGTCCATCGATTGCGGGCGGGGCGAGCGGGAAAGTTCATCTTTTACCCAAGAGGCTAAGCCTTCCTCAAATAGCATTTGCACTGGTTCTGAACCCAGTTCCCACCCGAGTTTGTGGATTAGCATTGCAAATCGTGACCAGTACTCTCTCACTGATTGGTTCCCTTGTTTGCACCCCATCAGCTGCTGGCGTGTCACGCTTTGCTCCACATCACTTGAGAACATATGGTCCATGGCGCTAAAAAAATTCCTCAAGTTCTTTAAGGCGGCATTCTCCGATGCCATTAAGGGCCTAATCCATTCTCTGGCCTCGCCTTCCAGGTGCCCTATCACAAAAGCGACCCTCCCCCCATCGTCTGCAAAGTCCTCATACTGCAGGTCCAGCGCATATTGCACATCTGTCTTAAAAGCATTATAGTCTCTGGGGTTGCCTGAAAACTTCTGCACTAGTCCCGGTACCTTCCTTGCGATGGGGTTGGGCTTCCCCTGGGCATCCTGAGTCCGCCTTTCATCCAGCCGTGCCGCTACTATAGCCAGTTGCTGCTCCAACTCTCTGTTTCTCTCTTCGAGCGTTGGTTCCTTCCTGGCCCCCTCTCCGGCGCCTGCTCCTCCAGCTTGACTCATGACACTGCCTCTGCTGCTCTCCGCACAAGCAACAAGGGACTGACGGATTGCTGTAATGGGAATTGGGGTTGCTTGTGCGTAAACTGCAAACTGCTGCAAGCTAGTCGTATAGCTAAAACTTTCCCTGGTTTGACAGCCCTTGAAACGCGACTGTCTTAGTCACTGGCAGAATCCGTCAGTGGGTGTGACCTAAATTTCTTCCAACATAAAAGTTGCTTGACTCCAAGTCTCCTCCTAGATTCTCTGCGTGGAAGCCTTCTGCGCAGCGTGGGCGTGCCAAGCGGAGGTCCTGTGCTCTCTCCGCTGATTTCACTGGAAGCGTTATATGTCAGGGATGTGTATACCTGTGAAGAGATCCAAGATTTAGAACCTCAAAGCCAAAGTGAGAGCATTTGGGTCAAAATTAAGGGAGAGAAACATAACAGAGACCTCATTGTGGGAGTTTAGTATAGATCCCCAAGCCAAACGGAGGACATAGATGATGCCTTCCTGGAACAGATGGCCAAGCATGCAAAAGGAAGGGAGATAGTAGTAATGGGGGACTTCAGTTACCCAGATATTTGTTGGATTTCAAACCCGGCCAAGAGCATAAGGTCAAACAGATTCCTCACTGGCCTTGCAGACAACTTCATTGTCCAGAAAGTGGGAGAAGCAACAAGAGGAACAGCCATTTTAGATCTGGTCCTAACCAATGTTGATGACCTGGTTAGTGGGGTAGAAGTGGAAGGATCATTAGGCGCGAGTGATCATGCTCTTCTGAAGTTTACTATACAGCGGAAAGGAGCAGCCAAGCATACTAGGACTCAATTTCTTGACTTTAAGAAAGCCGACTTCATAAAACTTAGGGAAGTGCTGGGTGAGATCCCATGGACAGTAATACTAAAAGGAAAGGGAGTTCATGATGGCTGGGAGTTTGTTAAGAGGGAGATAGTAAAAGCACAACGTCAGGCAATACCAATGAGATGGAAACATGGAAGGTGACCTAAAGAAGCCAGGGTGGCTATCTAAATAACTTTTAACTGAGTTAAGATTAAAAAAGGATGTGTACAAAAAATGGAAAAGGGGGAGAACCACCAAAGAGGAATTCAAACAAATAGCCAGCACGTGTAGACACAAAGTCAGAAAAGCTAAAGCACAGAATGAACTCAGGCTTGCTAGAGAGGTTAAAAGCAACAAAAAAGGCTTTTATGGGTATGTTCGTAGCAAAAGGAAGAACAAAGAAACAGTGGGGTCACTCAGAGGAGAAGATGGTGACACAGAAAGGGCTGAACTCCTCAATGCCTTCTTTGCCTCAGTCTTCTCCAATAAAGAAAACAATGCCCGACCTGAAGAATTTGGAGCAAATGATTCAGCAAAGGAAACACAGCCCAGAATAACTAAGGAGATAGTACAAGAATACTTGGCTAGTTTAGATGTATTCAAGTCTCCAGGGCCAGATGAACTGCATCCAAGAGTATTAAAAGAACTGGCAGATGCGATCTCAGAACCACTGGCAGTCATCTTTGAGAATTCCTGGAGAACAGGCAAAGTCCCGGCAGACTGGTGGAGGGCAAATGTTGTCCCTATTTTCAAAAAGGGGAAACGAGAGGACCCAAATAATTACAGCCCAGTCAGTCTGACATCAATACCAGGGAAGATTATGGAGCAGATCATTAAGCAAACAGTCTGTGAGCACCTAGAAAGGAAAGCTGTGATCACCAATAGTCAGCATGGATTTCTGAAAAATAAGTCATGTCAGACTAACCTGATCTCGTTTTTTGACAGAATTACAAACCTGGTAGATGAAGGGAACGCAGTGGATGTAGCCTACCTTGATTTCAGCAAGGCATTTGACAAGGTGCCCCATGATATTCTTATAAAGAAGCTGGTAAAATGCGGTCTTGACTATGCTACCACTCAGTGGATTTTTAACTGGCTGACTGACCGAAACCAAAGGGTGCTCATCAATGCTTCCTCTTCATCCCGGAGAAGAGTGACTAGTGGGGTGCCACAGGGTTCTGTCTTGGGCCCGGTCTTATTCAACATCTTTATCAACAACTTGGATGATGGATTCAAGGGCATCCTGATCAAATTTGCAGATGACACCAAAGTGGGAGGGGTGGCTAACACCCCAGAGGACAGGATCACACTTCAAAACGACCTTGACAGATTAGAGAACTGGGTCAAAACAAACAAGATGAATTTTAACAGGGAGAAATGTAAAGTATTGCACTTGGGCCAAAAAAATGAGAGGCACAAATACAAGATGGGTGACACCTGGCTTGAGAGCAGTACATGTGAAAAGGATCTAGGAGTCTTGGTTGACCACAAACTTGACATGAGCCAACAGTGTGACGCGGCAGCTAAAAAAGCCAATGCAATTCTGGGCTGCATCAATAGGAGTATAGCATCTAGATCAAGGGAAGTAATAGTGCCACTGTATTCTGCTCTGGTCAGACCTCACCTGGAGTACTGTGTCCAGTTCTGGGCACCACAGTACAAGAAGGACACTGACAAACTGGAACGTGTCCAGAGGAGGGCAACCAAAATGGTCAAAGGCCTGGAAACGATGCCTTATGAGGAACGGCTAAGGGAGCTGGGCATGTTTAGCTTGGAGAAGAGGAGGTTAAGGGGTTATATGATAGCCATGTTCAAATATAGAAAAGGATGTCATATAGAGGAGAGAGAAAGGTTGTTTTCTGCTGCTCCAGAGAAGCGGACACGGAGCAATGGATCCAAACTACAAGAAAGAAGATTCCACCTAAACATTAGGAAGAACTTCCTGACAGTGAGAGCTGTTCGACAGTGGAATTTGCTGCGAAGGAGTGTGGTGGAGTCTCCTACTTTGGAGGTCTTTAAGCAGAGGCTTGACAACCATATGTCAGGAGTGCTCTGATGGTGTTTCCTGCTTGGCAGGGGGTTGGACTCGATGGCCCTTGTGGTCTCTTCCAATTCTATGATTCTATGATTCAAAGATGATAAAGCTCTGATTGGGCTTTTTTCAAATTGGTGTTTTTGGGGTTAGAATGCACATTCAACCAAAAATCGCAGGTGACATGTTTGTTACCAGCCCAAATCAAGCATAGGTGTTTTGGTTCCATCTCAATAGTAAAAGGACGAATAAGCTTCGATTGCTCTTTCGGTGTTCATTCACCCACAAATAGCAAAGCGGTGCAATAAGCCTAAACAAAGCCAAACAGGTTGTTTTGTTTTCCAACTACATAGAAAAAAGAATTTTGGATTGCGTTTACTTCATTTCGTGTTTTTTGCTTTTAATGCACATTGACACAGAAATCGCAAAGTGTGTGTAATGAGACCAAAATAACACAACACCATCTTTTCGCTTCCATATTGTGAGGGTTTGATTAGCTGCTTGTGCGTGAAAACGTGCTCCCTCAGAGTTTGTGCGCCCCCACAAACCTCCGTGTGTGACGGAGCTCCTCAGACATGTCTGCTCTAGTCACTAGTAGAGTCCGACAGTGGCTGTCTGCGGAAGCGTTTCCAGCAAAGAAGTTCCTTAACGGAAACGCGTCTCCTGGACTCACGGCGTGACAGTTTCCTGCGAGGTATGGGTCTCCCTATGGGAGACTCCGATACCTCACCACTGTTCTCGCTGGAAGCCTCCCTGAGCCCTCCCTCCTGCTCGCATTCCCTCAGAGACCCACTCCTCCCCCTGCTGGTCCCTGCTTCAGCAGTTGAGTCTCTTTCATCCTGCCTGAGTCCCTCCACCACCTGATGCTCTGATGGCAGTTCCCTGACATCCACCTCCCCTCCAGGGCCCCCCTCACCCCCTCCCAATTCCTCCCCCCTGGGAGGTGAAGGGCTAAAACCCCGAAACGAATCTTCCTCATCTTCTGACGTCTCGAACAATTCTCTCCATCGATCGTCGTCCTGGCCAGCTGAATCCTCCTCCTCTTCAGAATCTGGGAACCCCTCCAACTCCTCTTCCTCGTCGGTGGTGGCAAAGTATTCCCTTCGGAACCTCGCTACAGGCTGAGGTTTACGTGGGAACCTCTGATGAAAAGTCTCTATTAAAACCTCGTCATTGACATCCTCTGCCCTAACCCAGGTGTTTTCCGACTCCGGTTCCCCTTCCCACATTACCAAATACTCTACTTGATCTCCCTTCCACCTGGAATCGAGGATCTCCGCTACATGGTAGCTGTGTTCCTTCTCCTCCATTGCTGGTCCCCTAGTGACCCTCCCCTCACTGTCTCCTCTATACGGTGACAGCAACGACCTGTGAAAAACTGGGTGCAGCTTCATGTGGTTCGGTAACCGGAGCCTGAAAGCCACTGGATTGACCTGCTGTATGACTTCAAACGGACCCAGCCTTTTGGGTCTTAATTTCTTACAACCTCCTTTGAATGGCAACCCTTGGGTTGACAGCCACACCTGGTCCCCCACCCTGATGCTTTCACCTTCCCTTCTGTTTTTGTCTGCTTGCCTCTTATATTCCTCCTTAGCCCTGTTTAAGTTGAGTTGGAGCTGGCGATGGATCGCTTCCATTTCTTCCACGAACTGTTCCGCAGCTGGAACGCTCCAGTTCTCCCCCTCCCCCCCTGGGAAGGCTCTGGGATGGCACCCGTGATTAGCCAAAAAGGGGCTCATCCCCGTGGACACGTTCTCTGCATTGTTGTAGGCAAATTCTGCCAACGCCAGCTTCTCCACCCAATCATTCTCTCTGTCATTAACATAACACCTCAAATATTGTTGGAGAACCCCATTTGCTCTTTCCGCCTGCCCGTTAGTTTCAGGATGACGGGCCGTCGAGAAATTAACCTCTACATGCAGTAAGCTCATGAGCTTCCTCCAGAACCTGGAAGTAAATTGTTTCCCTCGGTCTGAAACCACCCTCAAGGGGGCGCCATGCAACCTAAACACATTCTCTACAAACAATTTGGCGGTTTCTTCTGCTGTAACCGCATGTGAGCAGGCTATGAAGTGGGCCATTTTAGTTAACAGGTCTACTACAACCATGATGGCTGTTTTCCCTCTAGACCTTGGCAGATCAGTCATGAAATCTATTGCCACTGCTTCCCACGGTCTCTCAGGTGTGGGCAGTGGTTCTAATAAACCAGCCGGCGCCTGCCTCTCCCCCTTGGCTCTTTGGCATTGTTCACACCCTCTCACATACTCCCGCACATCTTCCCTGACCTTGGGCCACCAAAATTCCCTGGTAACCAGCCACATGGTTTTGTGTTGCCCAAAGTGCCCTGCTGTGGGGCTATCGTGCAGCTGCTTGAGTACTTTCTCCCTCAATTCCCCTTCAGGTATATATAACGCTCCCTTATAATACAATGCCCCATTTCTCTCCTCAAAACCACCGGGTTTGTCTTCCTCCCCTCTGAGATCCCTGAGTTTCCCCTGGGCGTATGCATCCTGCACCGTACCCTCTACCAATTCCCTTTGCCCCACCAAAGTCGCCCCACACACCCAGCGGTCCTCTGGAATGATATGGGTTTCTTCGGGTGCTCCCTCCCCCTCCAAATATTCAGGTTTGCGTGAGAGAGCGTCCGCCCTAACATTCTCTGGGCCTGGCACATAACAAATCTCAAAGTTAAATTTGGAGAACTCTTGGGCCCATCTCAACTGCCTTTGGTTGAGCACTCGCGCCGTTCTCCAGTACTCTAGATTTTTATGGTCCGTGCACACTTGCACTTTATGTTGTGCACCAACTAGCAGATGCCTCCATCTCCGGAACGCCTCATGAATAGCAAGCAGTTCTCGGTCGTACACCGTGTAGTTCCTCTCGGATTTGTTCAGCTTCCGCGAGAAGAAGGCACACGGACGCCACTCCGACTCCTCCTTCCCCGGCTGCAGAAGAAGCACCGCCCCTATGGCTCTGTCAGATGCGTCTGTTTCAACCCTTAGCTTCTTTCGTAAATCCACATGCAGAAGTTGTTCTTCAGAGGCGAAGGCCCTTTTCAGTTCCTCAAACGCTCGCTCCGCCTCCGCCGTCCATACAAACTTCTTCTTACTGCTGAGACAGTCAGTGATGGGCGCCGTCAGATGGGCGAAGTTGCGGATGAACTTACGATAAAAGTTTCCAAACCCTAGGAACCTCTGCACATCCTTCTTGGTTTTGGGTGTTTTCCATTCCAGCACTGCCTGTACCTTGCCGGGATCCATGGCCAATCCCTTGTCTGACAGGCGGTACCCCAGGAATTCCACCTCCTTGGTATGGAACCGACACTTCTCCAGTTTGACCCACAGCCTGTTGGCTTGCAGTCTGCTCAACACTTCCCTGACGTCTCTCACATGTTGCTCCTCATTCTCAGAATACACCAACACATCATCTAGAAAGGCAACGCAATTCTTGTAGAGCAAAGGGCCCAGCACGTGGTTCATAAAAGATTGAAAACACGCGGAGCCTGCTTGTAATCCAAATGGCATAACGAGGTATTCAAACGCCCCCAAAGGGGTAAACATGGTGGTTTTCCATTCATCCCCTTTCCTTATGCGTATCAGGTTGTACGCCCCCCTTAGATCCAGCTTTGTGAAAATCTTTCCCTTCCTCACCATGGTCAAAATATCATCAATTCTGGGCATAGGGAACGCCACCGGTTCAGTCACTGCATTCAGCCGCCTAAAATCACATACAAGTCTCGGCTTGTCCGCATTTTTTTTGTCCACAAAGAACACTGGGCTCCCCCCTGCTGCTTTGGACTCTCTGATGAAGCCTCTCTTCAGGTTCTTGTCAATGAACCCTCGCAACTCCTGCATTTCCCTGTCTGACATGGCATACAACTTGCCCACGGGAAGCTGTGCTCCAGGGAGTAAATTGATCTGACAATCAAAGGGTCTATGAGGTGGTAGTTGGTCAGCTTCCTTCTCGCTGAACACGTCGCTGAGATCTGCATACTGTGGTGGTACCTTCACCTTCCCCATTACTTCAGTCCCTGCTAGGGTGGCTTGGGCCCCTACTGAACCCTTCTCCCCTTTGCAGTGTTCTAGGCAATGTGCTGAACCAAAGGACACCACTCTTTGATGCCAACCAACCAGCGGATCATGTAGAGCTAGCCAGCTCATTCCCAAAATAATGGGAGCGCCTCCCAGGGTGGCCACATTAAACGCTATCAGTTCTGTGTGCCTTGCCACCCTCATTATCATTGGGACAGTCTGCAAGCGGACTCCTCCTCCCAACAACTCCCTGCCATCAATCGTGGTCACCTGCAGGGGGTTGCTTAAAGGGATGGTCTGTATCTGGTGTTCAGCAGCAAACTCCTTGCTCATAAAATTGCAGGAGCTGCCTGAGTCCAATAGCGCCTTTATTTTTAGGGGATGCCCATTCTGCAGCTCTAGCGACACTTCAATCACTAGAGCAGGTCGAGGAGCTTCTGGCACGGGCACTTTCACTGCTCTTTGGCCTGGCTGCAGTGCCCCAATTGTGGCAACCAGGCGTTGGCTTTTACCTGCTCCGCTCCCCCTTCTTCTCCCCCCTCAACAGCTCCCACCATCCCTTGCCATTCCTTCCTCTGGGGGCAGACTCTGGCAAAGTGGCCTGGCTGTTGGCAGAGATAGCATTTCCGGGGGCCCTTTCCCTCCTTCTTAGCTCCCTCGCTGGTTTTTGAAAATGCGCGCGCGCGCGCTGTTCCGATTTCCATCGGCTCTGCCGGCGGGAAAGCTGGCTCAGGAATGTCTGGAATGCGGAACTCCTTCCAACGTTCCCCTCTCCCTTCCCGCCTCTCCAAGGCTCTTGCCTCCTGCCGCGCTCCTATGGTCAGCGCAGATTTGGTCAGCTGATCCATAGACTCCGCCCTGGGGCTCCGTGCCAGCTCGTCTTTCACCCCCGAAGAAAGACCTTCTTCAAATAGCATTTGAACGGGTGCCGCCGATAAATCCCAACTCAGTCTGTGAATCAGCATGGTAAACTCAGTCCAATATTCACGGACAGATCGACTCCCCTGCTTACAAGCCATTAGCTGTCTGCGCACCACCCCTTCCTCAATATCGCTGGAAAACATGATATCCATTGCACGAAAGAACTTCATTGTGTCCTTTAGTATGTCATTGTGCGTTGCCATTAGGGGTCGAACCCAGTCTCTAGCCCCTTTCTCAAGATGCCCAATTACAAAAGCAACTCGCGATTCCTCATCAGGGAACTCATCGAACTGCACATTAAGGGCATATTGCATCTCTGTCCTAAAAGCATGGTAGTCCTTGGGGTCCCCCCCAAATTTCTGCACCAATCCTGGTACCTTTCTGGGGAATTGAGTGGCTCTCCCCTTCTTGTCTGCATCCTGAGCCCTTCTCTCCTCCAGCCTCGCCGTCTGCAGGGCCAGTTGAACCTCCAACGCTCGGTATCTATCTTCCAAGCTTGGACCAGCTCCAGCCCCTGCTCCTCCGGTTCCGGTTGGTTCGCTCATGATGCCTTCTCTTGCACAGGCAGCGTACAAAGACTGTCGGACTGCTGTGAGGGTTTGATTAGCTGCTTGTGCGTGAAAACGTGCTCCCTCAGAGTTTGTGCGCCCCCACAAACCTCCGTGTGTGACGGAGCTCCTCAGACATGTCTGCTCTAGTCACTAGTAGAGTCCGACAGTGGCTGTCTGCGGAAGCGTTTCCAGCAAAGAAGTTCCTTAACGGAAACGCGTCTCCTGGACTCACGGCGTGACAGTTTCCTGCGAGGTATGGGTCTCCCTATGGGAGACTCCGATACCTCACCACTGTTCTCGCTGGAAGCCTCCCTGAGCCCTCCCTCCTGCTCGCATTCCCTCAGAGACCCACTCCTCCCCCTGCTGGTCCCTGCTTCAGCAGTTGAGTCTCTTTCATCCTGCCTGAGTCCCTCCACCACCTGATGCTCTGATGGCAGTTCCCTGACACATATGCATAGAGAGAAGACATATAAGCTTTGATTGGGCTTTTTTCAATTCGCATGGTGTTATTTGGGTGTGCGCCAGAATCACCCCAAACCAATGGAAAAAGGTATTTTGGGTTCCATCTACATAAAAAGAAGATGATAAAGCTCTGATTGGGCTTATTTCAAATTGGTGTTTTTGTTTGTTTTTTATGTTTTTTTTTAAAGATATTTTATTAAATTTTCACAGTAAAAGACAAAAAAAGTACGAAATCACACAAAACAAAAAACAATACGATACAAAAATACAGACATAAAACATACAACATAGTTAAACCAAACTTCCATAACCCTCTTTCTTGACCCCCCCTCGCCTCTCCCTTTCCTGTGTTCCCATTTACCAAATCATGTTCAGCAATGCTTCACCTTCTCTCAGAATTTGTTTTAAATTAAACATTTCAGCTATTATGTCTCCAATTTTACCCTTTGTTATCAAATATTTAGATATTTAAACTTGACATAATATTATTCAAATTTCATCTTTGTTCTTATAGTTCAGTTATTTTCATATTTCGTTCAACTAGGTTACTAATGCCATGTTGTCTTTATATCCTGCATCATTCTAACATTCATACATTTTACAGTACTTTTGCAAATAGTCCTTAAATTTTTTCCAGTCCTCTTCCACTGTCTCTTCTCCCAGGTCTCGCATTCTGCCAGTCATTTCTGCCAATTCCACGTAGTCAATCAGTTGCATCTGCCATTCTTCCAGAGTGGGCAAATCTTCTGTCTTCCAGTACTTTGCGATGAGTATTCTTGCTGCTGTTGTCGCATACATAAATAAAATTCTGTCCTTCTTTAGCACCCTCTGGCCAACAATGCCCAAAAGGAAGGCCTCTGGTTTCTTAGGGAAGGTATATTTAAATACCTTTTTTAGTTCATTATTGTAAGAGCTGCCCAGGGTCCCAGCTCACAAAGGACCAACGCCAGTCCGTTGTTATATACAAAAGTCTTTATTGAAGTTCAGTTTGTCTTTCACATCAGGAGCGTGCAGCTCTACGTCTGAGACTCTAGACCGCCGAAGCTCCGTCTGAGTCTCCTCCCTCCAGACACCAGTTTAAGACCCTAGCCTTGCTCCACCTCTTCCTTTGCTCTTTCCTCCTCTGGGTCCGCCTGTCAGCTGGGGTCTCGCCCTTCCTAGACTCTTCTGACGCTGAGTCCCCTGAGTCTTCCCCCTGCCTCCGGCGGGCTTTAGGACCTGGTTCCCCATCCGCGTTTTCTGCTGTCCCGCGCGCCTGTACATTCGAACTTGGCGCGCGCGCCCAGCCGGCAACCCTCCTCCTGACCGTTACACTGCTCCTGTCACTGCTTCCCCCTTCGGGGAGGCCAGCTGGACCTGACCTCCCCTCTGTTCCCCCACTCTCCGACAGAGGCGTGGTCAGTCCCGACTCTTCTTCTCTCCCTGCTGGAGGAGACGCTGCCCCTGACACCTGGGACTCTTCCCCCCCACTATGCTCTGGTGGGGAAGCTGGTCCTGATCTCCAGCTGCTGCTTTGGGAGTCCCCGCTGGCCCCTTGTTTCTGGTGTGTCTCCCCTGGGACCCCCCCCCTTGCCCCCTACGCTGCCCTCAGATCCTTCCCCTTCGCTCTCCATCTCCTCTCTCCCCTGTACCTCTGCTCCTGAGCCCCTGACATCCATCCCACCCTCGAAGCCCCCCTTCCCCCCTTCCCCTCTTCTGGGGCGGGTTCCGGGTGCTCCAGTGCTGTGGGGGTGAGTGCGGGATACAGTTCCTTCCCCCTGGCGTGCAGCCGACCAGTTGGATCTGGCCAGCCCGTAATGGGCTCGCCGACGTCGATGTCCTCTGCTTCCATCTCTCTGCATTCGTGTTCGAACCCAAGGTCCTCCCCCAACACGTCCATGTCCGTCTCTCCCCCTGTTACCTCGGGTGATGCTGCGTGCCAGGGCCCCCTTAGCAGTTCCCTGCTCCACCCCACCTCCGGTTGAGTGTCCCACCAATAAGAGCGGTCCGTGGCAGACCCCAAGAGTGATCCCTCCGGGGAGCTTGTGTCTGGCGCCGTTTCCTCAGCAGATGAGAACCCCTGGAACGTGCTGGTTGAAAGTGTGGGTGTGAAAATCTGCCAGCATAGGTCTGTGTGGGAAGAGTGCATGGAACTCGTCTTTGAGGTAGTGCTCCTCCAAGGCATAGTCCGGCACCCACCTGTTGGCGCTGGCCGGGGTACCTTCCCTGGCGTGGAGATATTCAACTCCCTCTTTCCCCCATCTTGAGTCTAAAATCTCCGTGACCTCGTTGAGTGGCGCCGCCCTCGGTGACCCCTCCCCCGTTGGCGACTTTCTAAGTGGGCGAGGTGCGGTCCCTGGCGCCTGAAACCTGTGGGGTTCCTTGTAGGGTGTGAGGACTGACCTATGAAATACCGGGTGCATTCTGGAGCCCTCCGGGAGTGTCAACCGGAAGGCCACTGGGTTGATTTGTGCCTCGACTTGGTAAGGCCCTAACTGCTTGTGTTTGAGCTTCTTCTTAGCTAACGTTCTGGCCGGCACTGCCTGGGCCGCTAACCAGACCCAGTCCCCCACCTGGATGTCTTCCCCGACTCTCCTGTGCCTGTCTGCCTGCACTTTGTAGGCGTGTTTTGCTAGTTCCAAGGTCCTTCGGAGTTGCTCGTGGACCTCCTGTAACTCTGCTGCCAAGTGCTCTGCTCCCCGTGGCTCCCCCTCCCCCTTCGTCTCTAACCCCGGGAAGGTTCTGGGATGCCGTCCATTGTTGGCGAAGAACGGTGTCACCCCTGTAGACCCGTGCTTCGTGTTGTTGTAGGCAAACTCGGCCAGCGGTAGGTAGTCCACCCAGGTCGAGGGCTGTTGATTCGCGTAGCATCGCAGGTACTGCTGCATGATGGCGTTGACCCACTCCGCTTGTCCGTTGGTCTGCGGGTGTCGTGCCGACGCTAAGTTGATCTTGACGTTCAGGATGCCCAGCAGCTTCTGCCAGAAGCTCGAGACGAATTGGCGCCCCCGGTCGGACAGGATGGACCGTGGTAAGCCGTGAACTTTGAACACGTGGTCTATGAACAGTTTGGCAGTGTGTTCCACTGTGGCCACCTTCGCGCAAGGAATGAAGTGCGCCATCTTGGTGAACAGGTCTACGACCACGAGTACCGCTGTTTTGCCTCGCGAGCTGGGCAGATCTGTGACAAAGTCCAGGGCCACTTTCTCCCACGGTTCGAGCGGCGTCTGTAGCGGTTCCAGCAGTCCCGCCGGCTTCTTGTGCACTGGTTTGGCCCTTTGGCATGTGTCACACCTAGAGACGTAATCCGCGACTTCTCCCCTCATCTGGGGCCACCAAAAGTCTCTGGCCACCAATTCCGCCGTCTTGTCCTTGCCGAAGTGCCCAGCACTGGGCGCGTCGTGTAACTGCTGCAGGACTTTAGCTCGGAGGTCGTCCCCAGGCACGTAGAGAGCTCCTTTGCGGGTGAGCAGTCCGTCGCGTATTTGCGGGTGAGCAGTCCTTCGCTGTGCCTCTTCGCACCTCCTCCATCTTGGATTGTGCGAAGGCATCCGTCTGCAGTGCGCGACGCACTGCGTCCAGGTCCACGGTGGCTGAAGCGCATGCCCACGCTTTCGGTGCAAAAATGTGTTTGGCCGCCACCAGTGCCGCTTCCTCAAGATACTGCGATTTCCTGGATAGTGCATCTGCCATGACGTTGTTGTCTCCCGGGATGTATTCTATCCGGAAGTCGAAATACGCAAAGAACTCCGCCCAGCGGATGTGTCTCTGGTTCAGGAACCGCGCCGTGCGCCAGTACTCCAGGTTCTTATGGTCCGTGCGGACCTGCACAGTGTGTCTGGCTCTGATGAGGAAGTGCCGCCACGCCTTGAAGGCTGCATGAATGGCCAGCAACTCCCTGTCCCAGATGGTGTAGTTCTGTTCCGACTTGCTGAGTTTCCTGGAGTAGAATGCGCAGGGCCTCCAGTTCCCTTGCGGATCTTGCTGCAACAGGACCGCCACCACCGCTCTGTCTGATGCGTCAGTCTCAACCCTCATTGGTTTGCCGGGGTTTACGTGTAGCAGCTGTTCTTCGGACGCGAAGAGATGCTTGAGTCTCCGAAAAGACTGTTCCGCCTGGTCCGTCCAGGTGAACTTCTTCTTCTTGGAGCTGAGGGTGTCCGTGATAGCCACCGTCTCCTTCGCGAACCCCTTGATGAACTTGCGGTAAAAGTTGGCGAAGCCAACGAACTTCTGGACCTCCTTCCGATTGCGCGGGCTCTTCCAGTCCAACACTGAGCGGACCTTGGCGCTGTCCATGGCAAGTCCCTTGTCGGACAGCTTGTAGCCCAGGAAATCCACCTCCGTCACGTCGAACTGGCACTTCTCCAGTTTGGCGTAAAGTCTGTGCTCCCGTAGTCTCTGCAGGACCTCCTTGACATCTCCCTCGTGAGCCTCCTGCGATTCCGAGAAGATCAGGATGTCGTCTAGGAAGCATACGCACTTCTTGTAGAGGAGGCCCGCTAACACGTGGTGCATGAAGGCTTGGAAACAATGGGAGCCATTTTGCAGACCAAACGGCATAACTCTATATTCATAGGTGCCTAAAGGCGTAAACATGGCCGTCTTCCACTCATCGCCCTCCCGCATGCGTATAAGGTTGTACGCCCCTCGTAGATCCAACTTGGTGAAGATCCGTCCCTTCCTCACCGTCGCAAGCAGGTCGTCGATCTTGGGCATGGGGAATGCTGTGGGCTTTGTCCTGGAATTTATGATCCTGGAATCAACTACGATTCTCCGTTGGGGCGTGTCTTTCTTCTTCACGAAAAACAGGGGACTGCCCCCCACTGCTTTGGATTCAAGTTGTGATCTATGAACTCCCTGAGTTCTTGCAGTTCGTCCTCAGACATGGAATATAGTTTTCCAGTCGGCAGTGTCGCCCCCGGTAGGAGGTCAATCGCACAGTTGTAGGGCCGGTGGGGAGGCAGCTTGTCCGCTTCCTTCTCGCAGAAGACCTCCAAAATTGCCTTGTACTTGTTGGGCACCGCCTGCACCATGCCTAGGTGTAGCTGCTGTTCATCTTCCTGTCCCTCCTCTTCCTGGCCGGTTCGGATGCAGTGTTCTGCGCAGTAGGAGGAGCAGAAGGTCAATTGCCGCTGGTACCATGCTAATGCCGGGCTGTGCCTATCCAGCCAACTCATGCCCAACACTATGGGCGTGTCCGACAGGTGGGTGACATTGAAGCTGATGACTTCGCAGTGATTTCCAATTTGCAGTACCATAGGCGGCGTTTGCTGTACCACCTGTCCACCCAGTAGCTCCCTGCCATCGACCGTGACAACGTTTAGGGGCATCGTGGCTGGTAGGAGCGCTATGCGATGTCGCCTGATGAAGTCCACCCCCACAAAGTCTGCATTACTACCAGAGTCAATGGTAATAGGGACTTCCAGGGTGAATCCATTTGGCAGCTGGAGTGATGCGGTGAGTTGCACCACTGGTTTGGGTGGGAGGGGGTCTGTGGGCTGCAAAATCTCTGGGGACTGCTTCACTGACTCGCCTGGCTGGGCCCCAGTGCCTCTGCCTGCAGCCAGGCTTCGTCGTTTCCCTGCAGCTGTTCCCCCTGCTGAACTGCTCCTCTTACTGTTGCTGAGGCTGCAGTGTGCTTCTGGATCCTCTGGGGACACTCTTTGGCCATGTGCTGTGCACTGTCGCAGATGTAACACTTCCTGCTCCCTCTAGGAGCCTTCGTCTTGACTGCTCCTGGTGTTTGGGCTCTGGTCGCTGTCTGAGCCTTGGCACCACCGATCTCCATCGGCTCTTCTCCCTCCCCCAGTGGAGGCGTGGAGTGCGCGTGCCCTGTTTCTCTGGGTATGAAGGGAGGTGTTTTGGCCGGTGTGCGTGCCAGACGACCCTCATCCCTGCCCCAAGGGCGTTCTTCCAGGCGTACCCCTATCGTCAGCGCTCTCTGGACGACTTCTGTGGTAGTGGTAGGTCTCTCGCCCCTTGCCAGCTCATTTTTCACGGGTCCATTTAGCCCCTCCCAGAACAGATCCCTCACGGCATCAGAGTCCTTCTCCCAGCCCAGCACATTTACCAACGCAAAAAAGCGGGAGTGATATTGTCTCACCATGGCTTTGCCCTGCTGCAGCCCGTGCGTTTCCCTCCTGGCCACATCCACATCTACCGTTGATTTAAAACAAGCGTCCATAGCCTCGATAAATGCGTTTGAATCCTGGAAGGCGGGGTCATTTTCGCGCCTGTCAGGGCTACCTCAGGTCCCAGCTCACAAAGGACCAACGCCAGTCTCTCTTTATATACAGAAACGTTTATTGCAGTTCATTTTTCGTTTCACAGCCGAGGCGCGCAGCCCCACGTCCGTAACGCTAGACCGCTGAAGTCCCCTCTGAACCAGTCCCTCCCCTGCACCAGTTTAAGATTCTTGCTTTGCTCCACCTCCTCCTGTCTTTCCTTTTCCGCAGGGTCTTTCTGCCCGCTGGAGTTTCGCCCCTCCTGGATTCCTCTGACACTGAATCCCCAGATGGCTCTCCCTCCCTCCTGCGGGCTTTGGGACTTGGCTCCTCCCCCGGGCTCTCCGTTTCCCCTCGCGCTTGCACATTTGAACTTGGCGCGCGCGCCCAGCTTCCAACCTTTCTCCTGATCGTTACATCACTCCTCTCACTGCTCCCCTCCCCTTCCGGGAGGATAGCTTGTTCTGACCTCCCCTCCGTTCCTGCCGACGGAGCTGCTTCCCCTGACACACTGGAACCTCCCCCCCTTCGCTACGCTCTGGAGGGGAAGCCGCTCCCGATCTCCAGCTGCTGCTTCGGGATTCCCTATTTGCTCCTCCCCCCTGATGAGTCCCCCCTGGGGCTCCTCTTGTCTTGGCTACAGGCGCCCCCTCCTGGGAATCCCCCGATTCGCTGGAAAGGCTCATGGAATCCCTCGGGCCACCGTCCTCCTCTTCCTCGCTGTCCTCGGACTCTTCCCAATAGTCCTCCCTCTCCTGCCTCCCATGTGCCTCTGCTCCTGAACCCCTGACATCCATCCCCCCTCGAAGCCCCCCCTTCCCCCCTCCCGCTGCTCGGGTGCTGGTTCCGGGTGCTCCATTGCCGTGGGGGGTAATGCTGGAAACAGTTCATTTCCCCCGGTCTGCCGCCCCCCAACTGGATCCGGCCAGTCCTTGACGACCTCGTCTACGTCGATCTCCTCTGCTTCCAATTCAGTGTATGTGTGCTCGAACCCGGGCTCCTCCCCCAACACGTCCATGTCCGCCTCTCCCCCTGTTACCTCGGGCGATGCTGTTTGCCAAGGCCACCTTAGCCACCTCCTGCTCCACCCCACTTCTGGCTGATCGTCCCACCAGTAAGAGCGGTCCGTGTCCACCCCCGAGCACGATCCCCCCCTTGGAGACTTCCAGTCGGCGCCAGCGTTTAATGGCGGTCCTTTCTCCGAGCTCCGGAGAAGGACTGCTCCGTGAGTTCGGGTCTGACCCGCTACGGCAAGCGGGGGACCCCTAAAATCACAGGCGCAGAAGCCTGTGAACAAGGAGACTTGGTGGGAACCAGAAGCGCCCCCCTTTACTGCGAAAGAGCCTTTTTAAAGGCTCCGGAACGGCATCGGGAGTGAGCGTGGTGCTGAGAGTCGCAACCCAGCCCGCGGAGTGAAGCCGCGTTGCCATGAACGGAGAGCGCCGATTCCTTCCTGTAAATTGAAATTCGACTGAAAAACCCGTGAGTAGGACTGAAAGATTATTTGGGACTTTAAAACTAAAATTTAAAATTCAGCCGGAAACAGGAAAGGCAAAAAATAAGGAAGTCTGCCTTCCCCCAACTGCATGACAGACTAAGCAACGAAAACACAAAGCTGCATCTGAAGGAAAATAATCTTATGACTGCTTAACCTTGGCATTGGACATGATCTCCTCTCTAGCAGGCAGGGGCAGAGGGGAGAAAAAGTGACTTTATAACCTGCATGACTTTTTAAAAGAGAAAAGTTTTCCGCTGCCTTAATCCCCTGAGACGGACTGCCAAAATAAGATACCAGGAACTGTATTTAGAACTTGATACAACTTGTTACAAAGTTATACTGTGGAAGCTCTGCTTGTTACAGTGTTGGGACTTTGCTGCAACAACTCTTTGGATAGTGTGGACAGAGTAATTATATAGAAAAAGTGTTGCAGCACTTATATTGAGGAATCCTGGTCTCTTTGTTCTTTGTTCTTTGTTTCCTTCACTTGGACATTTTGGGTTGCTCCCTCTAGAGGGTTGAGAAGTAACAGTTGCAGAGCAACGGATTAAGACAGTGGGATTTTCCATCAGGAAACTGCTCCTGTGAGAACGTCCTTGGGACATGAGCGGCCCAGCAGATGAGATAACTACCAGAGCTAAAGCAAAACAACAACAAAAGAAAAGAGGCTCAATATCAAGCCTAACACCGACAGGAGCAGCTGGGCAAGAAAAAGTGACAGCTGTTTCAATGGATTCAATGACACAGGCGTTACTCAAGTTAAATCAATCTTTAGAAGCTTTGACAAAGCAGAGTACAGAAAATTCACAAAAATTAACAGAATTAACAGCAAGGTTGGACTTGAATACGAAAAGTGTGACATCTAACACAGAATCTATAAATAAGCTGATTGAAGAAAACTCTGCAACACGTAAAATCGCAGAGGACGCCAGACATATTGCTGAAGAGACACAGGAAAAACTAGAACCAATCTCCAGAAAAGTGTATGAACATGATGCGACCTTGTCTTTGCTGGAATTACAGAGAAAGGAGAGAAACCTGAAATTAAGACTAGTTCCCGAAAGTGAAGGGGACAGCCTTGTGGAGTTCCTCACACAAGAGTTTTCTGACTTTTGGCAGGAAGAATTGCAGGAGGAAGAATTTAAGATAACAACAGCATTCAGATTGGGCAGGAGACAGAACAGAAAGACTCCGAGGGATTGCCTGATTACTTTTAGATCCAAGGAAGAAAGGGACAAAATATTAAAACTACATTACCAAAAGGCCTTGGAAATTGAAAACTCTCATATACAAATCTTCAAGGACATCCCTAAATATATTCTTGAGGTGAGAACCTTCTATAAAGATCTGGTCTACCTGCTGAAAAGGAACAACATACTTTTTAGGTGGGAGTTCCCACAAGGACTGTCCTTTAACTACAAGGGAAAGAAGGTGAAAATAAAAACAATTCAAGACAAAGAGAAGTTTTTGGAGAAAAACCACGAGGATTTGCAGAAGGGAACGGTAGACCCAATTCCAGAGGTAAAAGGGGCGGTAGATATCTTGAATCTATCGTTTGGACTTAAACCACCATCAGAGGAAGAGCAGCAACTTGGAGCGGTAGGAGGAGTAAATGACAAATAACAAGATGGCCCTGCAATTCCTTAGCTGGAATTGTAATGGGCTGAACATGCCCACGAAAAGACGTCAAGTTTTTCATATTCTGAAAAGAGAAAAATTGGATTTGATTTGCTTACAAGAAACCCATGTGACAAGGGTACACAGGAAATTACTTATAAATAAAAGACTAGGACAAGAATTCATCTCATCGGATAAAGTTAAGAAAAGAGGAGTGGTGATTTATGCAAAAGAGAAATTGGCCCCAAGAATGATGTTTAAAGATGAACAAGGAAGATATTTGGCAATTGAAATACAAATACAAGGAGAAAAACTGTTAATTGTTGGAATTTATGCACCAAATGAAGGGAAGGCGGAATTTTTTAAGAAGCTGCATGGAACTCTGATGGACTATTTGGACTATAATGTAGTAATCATGGGAGATATGAATGGTGTGGTTTCTACAAATATGGACAAGGCACAAAGACAGACAATCTCTAAGGAAGGGAGACTTCCGAAGACCTTCTTTGAAATGACTGAAAATATGGACTTGATAGATATTTGGAGAACAAGGAAGCCACTCGAAAGAGAGGGAACTTTCTTTTCTCAAGCAATGATGACCTGGACCAGAATCGATCAAATCTGGATTACTAGTGGGCTGGCTCCAAAGATCAAGAATATAGAAATCTGCCCCAAGACTTGCTCTGACCATAACGCCGTGAAGATGGAAATGAAATTTATAACAACTGGTCAATTTAGATGGAGGATGAATGACACCCTGTTTCGAGATGAGGAGATCCACAGAAAGGCCCAAAAAACCTTAAAGGACTATTTTGAATTAAACCTAAAAACTGATGTAGAAAAAAGAGTGATCTGGGACGCAAGTAAAGCTGTGATGCGAGGATTCCTAATCCAACAAAATTCAGTAAAAAAGAGAAAGCAAAATGAGAAGAAGGAAAAGATCCTGGAAAAGATAAAAGAAGGAGAGAAGAAATTGAGATCAAAACCAAAGTCCCAGGAGATTTTGAGAGAGATCAAGTTATACCAGACACAATATATGGAACTGATGAACCAAGAGATTGAATGGAAGATAAAGCAAATGAGACAAAAGACATTCGAATCTGCAGATAAATGTGGTAAGCTTCTGGCTTGGCAATTGAAGAAAAGACAGAAACTAAATACAGTTACAAACCTAGAAGTGGATGGAAAGAATATATCCAAACCCAATGAGATTAGAAACTGTTTTTTGAGCTACTTAAAAAAATTATATTCACAAGGACCGCAGAAGGAAGAGGATATAGATGAATTCCTTAAAAAATATGGACTACAAAAAATCTCTCATCAAAGCAAGGTGGATCTAAACCAGAGAATAACAGAACAAGAGATAGAGGGTGCCATTCAGAACATGCAACTGGGCAAATCTCCAGGACCAGATGGACTGACTTCCAGATACTATAAAGCTTTGAAGGAGTGGTTGGTACAACCGTTAAAGGAAGTCTGTAACGAGATTCTAGAGGGGAAAAAGGCGCCAGAATCGTGGAAAGAAGCTTATATTACACTCATACCAAAGACAGAGACTGAAAAGACTCAGCTTAAGAACTACCGCCCAATATCATTACTCAATGTGGATTACAAAATCTTTGCAGACATTTTGGCAAAAAGATTGAAAAGAGTGTTGATGGAGAAGATTCACAAGGACCAAGCAGGCTTTCTCCCAAAAAGGCACTTATCAGACAACGTGAGGAACATAATATACATTTTGGAACTATTGGAGGTGAATATAAACACTAAAGCAGTGCTGATATTTGTGGATGCGGAGAAAGCCTTCGACAATATTTCTTGGAGTTTTATGAAAAAGAATCTTCATGGGATGGGGGTAGGCCAAGGATTTGAGAATGGTATGGGTGCGATATATTCTGAACAAAAAGCTAAGTTGATTGTAAATAATGTGATAACTGAAGAATTTAAGATAGAAAAAGGGACACGACAAGGGTGCCCAATTTCCCCATTGCTTTTTATATCAGTCCTGGAGGTTTTGCTAAATATGATTAGAGATGACCAGCAGGTTAAAGATGTACAGGTCGGAGCAAAACATTATAAGTTAAGAGCCTTTGCAGATGATTTGGTACTTACTTTACAAGAGCCAGATACTAGTACAAAGAGGGTGTTGGAGATAATTCAAGAATTTGGTCAGGTGGCCGGATTCAAACTGAACAAACAAAAGACTAAAGTTTTGGAGAAAAATTTAACAGGTATGGAGAGGGAGAAATTCCAGAATGAAACAGGTTTGACAGTGGTTAAGAAGGTGAAATACCTAGGGGTTCATCTGACATCTAAAAATCTGAATTTGTATAAAGACAATTATGAAAAATGTTGGTCAGAAATCAAAAAAGATCTAGAAATATGGTCAAATTTGAAACTGTCAATGTTAGGCCGAATTGCAGTTATTAAGATGAATGTATTGCCTAGAATGTTATTCTTGTTTCAAACTTTGCAGGTTCTTGACAAGATGGACTGTTTCAAGAGGTGGCAGAAAGACATTTCAAAATTTGTCTGGCAGGGCAAAAAGCCCAGAATAAAATTTAAAATATTGACAGATGTAAAAGAAAGAGGGGGATTTGCCCTGCCGGATTTAAAATTGTATTAAGAAGCAGCAGCGTTTTGCTGGCTGAAAGAGTGGATGCTCCTCGAGAATACAGATATCTTGGATTTAGAAGGTTTCAATAATGCATTTGGTTGGCATGCATACTTATGGTATGATAAAATTAAAGTGCATAGGGCCTTTAAAAACCAGATTGTCAGAAAAGCATTATATAATGTCTGGATAAGATATAAAGACTTGCTGGAAAACAAAACCCCTAGATGGTTGTCACCCTTGGAGGCTAAGGCATTGAAAAAGCTCAATATGGAGGCCGAATGGCCAAAGTATTGGGAAATCTTGGAACAAGACGGAGATAAATTGAAGTTACAGAGTCATGAGAAATTGAAACCCAAAGTACGAGATTGGCTCCATTATTATCAAATAATGGAGGTGTACAAACAAGATAGGAAAATTGGCTTCCAGGTGGAGAAATCAAAATTAGAAGCTGAATTGTTAGAACCCAATACTAAGAACTTATCAAGAATGTATAATTTGCTGCTGAAATGGAATACACAAGATGAAACAGTTAAATCAGCTATGATTAAGTGGGCACAGGACATTGGCCATAATATTATGTTTGCTGACTGGGAATGGTTGTGGAACACCGGGATAAAATTTACGGCATGTAATGCTTTAAAGGAAAATATTATGAAAATGATCTATAGGTGGTACATGACCCCAGTCAAGCTAGCAAAGATTTATCATTTGCCTGATAACAAGTGCTGGAAATGTAAAGAATCTGAAGGTACTTTCTACCACCTTTGGTGGACGTGCCCAAAGATTAAGGCCTTCTGGGAAATGATATATAATGAAATGAAAAAAGTACTTAAATGTACATTCCTTAAGAAACCAGAGGCCTTTCTCTTCCGGAGGCGGCGCGAAACGGCAATGGCGGTCCTCTTCAGCTGCTGAAGAGGGGCTCCGCGGAAAAGGGTCGTGCGCTGCGGCACAGTGACGACCCATCCAGAAAACCACGGGTAGAGTGAGCCCGTGGCTGTGGGGTTCGGCGGGCACCAGGAGCGACCTCGGAAACGAAGAAGGGACCCCGTAAGGGCTCCGGAACGTGGAGGGGGTAGCGGTGCTGTGAATCCATCGCTCTTTCCGCGGAAGTGAAGCCGCGCGGCTGCTGCTGATGAGCGCTGACCTTTCTTCTTTGAACATCTGATTTGAAACAACATACTCGTGAGTAAGAATTCCGAGACTTTATTGGAACTTAAATTGGTGAATTTCGGCTGAAAGCGGGAGACGCTAAAAAGGAAGTCAGTCTTCCGGCTCTGTTTAAAGTATTGAGCAAAGACTTACTAAAGCGGAAGCGTTGAAAGGAGTTTAAAAGAAGTTGGAATATACCTTGCAAATTCGGATTTGACTCTTTAAAAATTAAAGAAAAGTTAAAACTGTATTATAAGCGGACAGAGACTGTGATTTCTCTCTCTACCCTTTGTGGATTATAAAGTTACGAAACCCAGCTCTCGGCTGTCTGGATACAAAGTAACATCAGACTGCGGCAACTGTATATAAAAGCATAAAGTCACATCGGGCTACTTTGTAAGTTATAAAAAAGGAACTGTTGAATGCACCTTTGCAAAGAACTTTTACTCTCTGCAGTTAAAGTGTGAATTTAGAGGGTTCCCCCCCCCCCTGTTTTGGATCTTGACTAACCTTTTTTTTTGGGGGGGGAACTTAAGGGTGGAAATTTTCTGTCCTTCTCCTTAATCTCTGGGGAGCTCCCCCTGCTGGATTGTGGAATTATTAGTCTCTGAGAACTGCTGGTTGTTTTGGAACTTTTATGTCTGGATGTTTACTTTTTGGATTGCTTTTCCCATGGGATTTACAATTTGACCTTGACACTTGGACAGCTGTGGAATGAGTGGTGCAGCAAAAACAAGGGCTGCCAAGAAAGCAAAACAAACTGAACTGTTGCAATCAACCTTGCCTGTGCAGCCACGTAGATCATCTGTCCCAATTGTGACAGGTCTGCAAGAAGGACAACCCAAACTGCCAGCTCTTGGGGATATGGCCGCAGGAGGGCTAGACCCTGTCTCTAAAGAAATATTGGACCAGCTGGCAGCATTAAATAAGAAAGCTGATGAACAAGCGGCCAAATTTGATGAACAAGCGGCTAAATTTGACCAGGTGACAGCTACAATTAATAGACTGACAGACCAAGTCGCTCAAAATACACAGGCAATAGGTAACATTGAAAAGACTACAACAGAAAATCGAAAATTAGCCGAGGAAGCAAATACAAAAGCAGACCAAAATAAAAAGAGGATAGAGGAATTAAGAGGGGAAGTAAGACCACTGAGTAGACAGGTTACTGAACAGCAAGCGTACCTGTCCATGGCGGAACTGAAAAACAGGGAAAGTAATCTCAGGCTTAGAAATATCCCAGAACTAGAAAAAGAAGATCTGATTGGCTTTTTGACAACAGAAATATCCAAGTTCTGGGGTCTGGCAGAAGAAAAGGACTTTAAAATTGTCACCGCCTTTAGATTGGGAAGAGTGGCCAAGAAAGACAAACCAAGAGACTGCTTGATCATTTTGAGATCCAAGCAAGAAAAAGATAATATATTCGGCCTGCATTTTAAAAATTCATTGGTGATTCAGGGAAAGACAGCAGAAATCTTCAGAGATATACCAAAACAGTTGCTGGATTTAAGAACTACATATAAAGACCTGGCAAGCTTACTGAGAAACAACACAATCCCTTACAGGTGGGAATTTCCTCAAGGACTATCTTTTACTTTGAAAGGGAAGAAGGTAAGAATCAGAACAGCAGAGGAGCAAGAAAAGTTCCTAAACGATCACGGGGAGGACCTTCGGAAAGGAATAGCAGGTACTTGGCCACCTCCTACGCCTGGTGCAAAACCAGATCCACTTCCAGGCATAGACGACAAGGAAGACAACCCTATTGGTTGACAAATTGGTCCAGGATGTCTCTGCAGCTTTTTAGTTGGAACATTCATGGCGCAAATTCTCCTGAAAAAAGGAAAAGGATTTTTCATATATTGAGGAAGGAACAATTAGACGTCATTTGCCTTCAAGAAACACATGTGACTAGGCTCCACAGGAGAGTGTTAATCAACAAGAGACTAGGCCAAGAATTTATTTCATCAGACAAGGTCAAAAAAAGAGGAGTAGTGATATATGCAAAGGAGAGCCTAGCACCAAAGTTTGTGTTTAAAGATGAACAAGGAAGAATTTTGGCGATCGAAATAAAATCACAAGGAGAAAAATTTTTGATAGTAGGAATCTACGCACCAAACGAGGGGAAATCGGAATTTTATAAGAAGCTGCATGAGATAATGCTGGACCATATTGACTATACTAACATCATTCTGATGGGAGATATGAATGGGGTTGTCTCCACATACATGGATAAGTCACAAAATCAAAACTTGACTAAAGATGGCAGACTACCAAAGACTTTTTTTGAACTTACAGACAATATGGACTTGATTGATATTTGGAGGACAAAGAACCCTCTAGGTAAAGAGGGAACATTCTTTTCTGAGGCCCACCTATCTTGGACAAGAATCGACCAAATCTGGATGTCTAGAGGACTGGCACCTAAGACTAAAAAAATAGAGATCTGCCCCAAAACTTGCTCCGACCATAACGCTCTGAAAATAGACTTGAGACTTACACCAGCTGGATCCTTCAGATGGAGAATGAATGACTCTTTGTTTAGAGATCAGGAGATTGTGAAGAAGGCCCAAAAAACGTTGAAAGATTACTTTGAAATAAATTTGAATACTTCGGTGGAAAAGAAAATAATCTGGGACGCGAGTAAAGCTGTTATGAGAGGGTTCCTGATACAACAGAATACCATCAAGAAAAAACTCTGGAATGGTAAAAAGGACAAGATTTTGGAGAAGATAAGAGACGGAGAGAAAAAGTTGAGACTAAATCCAAAATCAAAAGAAGTTCTAAGAGAAATAAAATTCCATCAAGCACAATATGCGAAATTGATAAATCAAGAAGTTGAATGGAAAATTAAACAGATGAAACAAAGATCATTCGAATCGGCAAATAAATGTGGGAAGCTGCTGGCATGGCAGCTGAAAAAGAGACAAAAATTGAACTTTGTTACCAATCTGGAGGTTGAAGGAGAATGTATTCAGAAACCAGAAGAAATTAGAAAGTGTTTCCAGAGATACTTTAAAAAATTGTTTACTCAAGGACCCCAAGTAGAGACCGAGATAAACAAATTTTTAAAAAGCCATGGCCTGCAAAAACTAACACAAGATAAACAAACAGCCCTGAATTACAAAATAACACAACAGGAAATTGAAAGTGCCATTCAGAATATGCAATTGGGCAAATCCCCAGGCCCAGATGGACTTACCTCCAAATATTATAAGACATTGAAGGAATATTTGGCCCAGCCACTAATGGAGGTATGCAACCAAATTATGGAAGGGAAGGGGGCACCAGAATCGTGGAAAGAGGCATTCATCACTTTGATACCAAAATTGGAATCTGAAAAGACCCAACTTAAGAACTACCGTCCCATCTCACTCCTAAACGTGGATTACAAAATTTTTGCTGATATTTTGGCAAATAGACTGAAAAAAGTTTTAAACGAAGTAATTCATAAGGACCAAGCAGGCTTTCTCCCTGGTAGGCATTTGTCTGACAACACCAGGAATATTGTTGATGTTTTGGAGTTACTACAGACAAATTTGAGCACGAAAGCAGTTTTGATTTTCATAGACGCTGAGAAGGCCTTTGACAATATATCCTGGAAATTTATGAAGAAAAACTTGGAAGGGATGGGAGTGGGAAGGGCGTTCCAAAATGGTATTGAAGCAATCTATTCAGAACAAAAAGCTAAATTGATAGTAAACAATGTGGTGACAGAGGAGTTCAAAATTGAAAAAGGGACACGACAGGGGTGCCCCTTATCACCCTTGTTATTTATTTCTGTCCTGGAGGTGTTGCTGAACTTGATTAGGAAGGATCAGCGGGTGGAAGGAATACAGGTCGGAGGAAAACAATATAAACTGAAGGCTTTTGCAGATGATTTGGTTTTGACATTACAGGAGCCAGAACCTAGTACAAAAAGAGCTTTAGAACTAATTTCTGAGTTTGGTCGGGTGGCGGGATTCAAGTTGAATAGACAAAAAACTAAGGTCTTGGCAAAAAACTTGACACCTTCAGAAATGGATGGGTTTCAGAAGGAAACAGAATTAAATGTGGTTACAAAAGTGAAATACCTGGGGGTTAATTTGACTGGGAAAAATTTGAATTTGTTCAAAGATAATTATGAAAAATGTTGGTCTGAAATTAAAAAGGACTTAGAAACTTGGTCAAGATTGAAACTTTCCTTGTTGGGAAGAATTGCAGCAGTTAAGATGAATGTATTGCCAAGAATGTTGTTTCTGTTCCAAACCCTTCAGATCGTGGACAGAGTGGAGTGTTTTGGAAAGTGGCAGAGGGATATTATGAAGTTTGTCTGGCAGGGCAAAAAGCCCCGAATAAAATTTAAAATACTAACAGACGCAAAGGAAAGAGGGGGATTTGCCCTGCCGGACTTAAGGTTGTATTATGAAGCTGCATCCTTCTGCTGGATGAAGGATTGGTTTTTGTTAGAAAACACTGATGTCCTAGATCTGGAAGGGTTTAACAATGCTTTTGGGTGGCATGCATATTTGTGGTACGACAAGGTAAAGTCTCACAAATTGTTCAAAAACCATATTGTCAGGAAAGCTTTATTCATTGTCTGGACTAAATATAAGGACTTACTTGAAAATAAGACCTCGAGGTGGTTATCACCGATGGAGGCTAAGACCAGAAAACTAATTAACATGGAGAGTGGCTGGGTAAAATACTGTGAGATAATAGAAAGAGTTGGTGATACTTGGAGGTTGCAGAGTTTTGAAAAATTGAAAGGAAAGGTGCGAGACTGGTTTCACTATGCCCAAATTCTAGAGATTTTTAAAAAGGATAAAAAAATTGGTTTCCAGGTGGAAAAATCAAAATTAGAGTCAGAACTACTTGAACCTAAGACGAAAGTGCTTTCAAGAATGTATAACTTGCTGCTTAAATGGAACACTCAAGATGAGACAGTTAAATCAGCCATGATAAAATGGGCACAAGACATTGGGTACAACATTATGTTTGAAGACTGGGAAAGGTTATGGACCACCGGTATGAAATTTACGGCATGTAGTGCCTTAAAAGAAAACATTATGAAAATGATGTACAGGTGGTACATGACCCCAGTCAAACTGGCAAAGATATACCATCTGTCAGATAATAAATGTTGGAAATGTAAGGAGGCTGAAGGAACATTCTTCCACCTCTGGTGGACATGCCCGAGGGTGAAGGCCTTTTGGGAAATGATTTATAACGAGTTGAAAGAGGTATTTAAGTATACCTTCCATAAGAAACCAGAGGCCTTCCTCCTGGGCATTGTAGGCCAGAGAGTGTCAAAGAAGGATAGAACTTTCTTTTTATATGCAACTACAGCAGCAAGAATCCTTATAGCCAAATATTGGAAGGCACAGGAGCTTCCCACACTGGAAGAGTGGCATACGCAACTGATGGACTACATGGAACTAGCCGAAATGACTGGCAGAATCCGAGACCTGGGAGAAGAGGCAGTGGAAGAGGATTGGAAAAAAATTAAGGACTATCTACAAAAACATTATAAGTTATATGAATGTTGAGAATTTGCTAAGTTTTGGGAAAAACATGCTTCAGTATTGAGATCTGAAAATGATGGAAATTAAGTTATGACTGTGAAAAGTTTAAATTTTAGAGTATATAATTAGATGAAAGTACAAAAACACATGAAACAAGGTATCAATTTGCTGTTTATTTTTTTATTGTAAAGAAAACAGGGGATGGAAGATGTGGGGAAGTCCAGTTGACTATGAAAAAAGATTTGGAAAAGTGAATTTTCTTGTATTTAATTTTTTCTTTCTTTCTGTAAAATCGCTTCTGTTGTGTTATTGACGATGTATTCTGACCCTGGAAAAAAGCAAATAAAAATATTATTAAAAAAAAGAAAAAGAAACCAGAGGCCTTTCTCTTGGGCATTGTCGGCCAATTGGTGTTAAAGAAAGATAGAATTTTCTTTATGTATGCTACAACAGCAGCAAGAATACTTATCGCAAAGTATTGGAAGACACAAGATCTACCCACCTTGGAAGAATGGCAGATGAAAGTGATGGACTATATGACATTGGCTGAGATGACTGGCAGAATCCGTGATCAGAGGAAAGAGACGGCGGAAGAGGATTGGAAGAAATTTAAAATTTATCTTAAGAACTATTATAAAATTGATGAATGCTAAAATGTCGAGGTGTTGAGAAAGAAAAAGGGATTACAGTGACATAAGAATAAGTTGAAGAAAAGACTATGAGGACACATATTTGATAAAATTATTTAGAAGCTGCTGAAATAATCTTGGAAATTGGGATGCAGAAAGGGGAGGTATGGGGGAGTCTGAGAAATGAGGGTAATGAAAAAAAGGTTAGGAAATTATACATGTTTGTTTGTCCTTTTATTTGTTTGTATTGTTTAAAAAATGCTGTAAAACCAATAAAAAATTTATATATATATAAAAAAAGAGCACAATCCCCTTGGAGGGCTCGATTCCGGCGGCGTCTCCTCTGCGGAAGAACCCCTGGAACGTGCTGGCGGAAAGTGTGGGCGTAAAAAGCCAGCTGTCGAAATAATCCGCTGGCATGGGCCTGTGTGGGAAGAGTGCATGGAACTCGTCTTTGAGAAGCGGTTCCTCCAGAGCATAATCCGGCACCCAACTGTTGGCGCTGGCCGGGGTACCCTCCCTGGCGAGGAGATATTCTACTCCCTCCTCCCCCCATCTCGAGTCCAGAATCTCCGTGACCTCGTTGAATGTCGTGGCCCTCAGTGACTCCCCCCCCCCCTCTGGTGACTTTCTGCGTGGGTCTGGTGCTGTCCCTGGCTCCTGAAACCTGTGTGGGGCCTTGTAGGGTGTGAGCACCGACCTATGAAAAACCGGGTGCATTCTGGAACCTTCTGGGAGAGTCAACCAAAAAGCTACAGGATTGATCCTGGCCTCAACTTGGTATGGCCCTAGCTGTTTGTGTCCTAGCTTCTTCTTAGCTAACGACTTGGCCGGCACTGCCTGGGCCGCTAACCATACCCAGTCCCCCACCTGGATGTCTTCCCCTGCCCTCCTGTGCCTGTCTGCCTGCTCCTTGTAGGCGTGTTTAGCTAGCTCCAAGTGCCGTCGGAGTTCCTCGTGGACCTCCTGCAATTCTGCTGCTAAGTGCTCAGCTCCCTGCGGCTCCCCCTGCGCCGTCGTCTCCAACCCCGGGAAGGTTCTGGGATGTCGCCCATTGTTGGCGCAGAACGGTGTCACCCCCGTTGACGCATGCTTCGTGTTGTTGTAGGCAAACTCGGCCAGCGGTAGGTAGTCCACCCAAGTCACAGGCTGTTGATTGCCGTAACATCGCAGGTACTGCTGCATGATGGCGTTGACCCTCTCCGCTTGGCCGTTGGTCTGCGGATGCCTCGCCGACGCTAAGTTGATCTTGACGTTCAGGATACCCAGGAACTTCTGCCAGAAACTGGAAATGAATTGGCGGCCCCGGTCGGACAGGATGGACCGTGGCAAGCCGTGAACCCTGAACACGTGGTCTATGAACAGCTTGGCGGTCTGTTCCGCTGTGGCCACCTTCGCGCAAGGAATGAAATGCGCCATCTTGGTGAACAGGTCTACAACCACAAGTACCGCCGTCTTGCCTCGCGAACTGGGTAGATCAGTAACAAAGTCCAGCGCCACCCTCTCCCACGGCTGTAGTGGCGTCTCCAGCGGTTCCAGTAGTCCCGCTGGCTTCTTGTGCACTGGTTTGGATCTCTGGCAAGTGTCACACCTGGCGACGTAATCCGCGACCTCTCCTCGCATCTGGGGCCACCAAAAGTCCCTGGCTACTAAGTCCGCCGTCTTCTCCTTGCCGAAGTGACCCGCGCTGGGTGCGTCGTGCAACTGCTGCAGGACCTTCGCGCGGAGATCGTCCCCCGGCACGTAGAGAGCACCTTTGCAGGTTAGCAGGCCGTCGCGTATCTGGAAATCGCCGTCCTTTGCTGTGCCCCTCCGCAGTTCCTCCATCTTGGATTGCGCGAACGGATCCGTCTGCAGCGCGCGGCGCACCGCGTCCAGGTCCACGGCGGCTGAAGCACATGCCCATGCCTGCGGTGTGAAAATGTGCTTGGCCGCCACTGGTGCCGCTTCCTCGAGATACTGGGGTTTCCTGGAGAGCGCATCTGCTATGACATTGTTGTCTCCTGGGATGTACTCTATCCTGAAGTCGAAATCCGCAAAGAACTCCGCCCAGCGTATGTGCCTCTGGCTCTGGAGCTTCGCCGTGCGCCAATACTCTAGGTTCTTATGGTCCGTGCGGACCTGCACAGTGTGTCTGGCTCCGATGAGGAAGTGCCTCCACGCCTTGAATGCTGCATGAATGGCCAGCAACTCCCTGTCCCAGATGGTGTAGTTCTGCTCCGACTTGCTGAGCTTTCTGGAGTAGAACGCGCAAGGCCTCCAGTTCCCTTGCGGATCTTGCTGCAAGAGGACCGCCCCCACCGCTCTGTCCGATGCGACAGTCTCAACCCGCATGGGCCTGCTGGGATTCACGTGTAGCAGCTGTTCTTCGGACACGAAGAGGCTCTTAAGTCTCCGAAAGGACTGCTCCGCCTGGTCCGTCCAAATGAACTTTTTCTTCTTGGAACTGAGGGTGTCCGTGATAGCCGCCGTCTCTTTCGCGAAACCTTTGATGAACTTGCGGTAAAAGTTGGCGAAGCCGACGAACCTCTGGACTTCCTTCCGATTGTGTGGGCTCTTCCAGTCCAACACCGCGCGGACCTTGGCGCTGTCCATGGCGAGTCCCTTGTCGGACAGCCTGTAGCCCAGAAAATCCACCTCCGTCACGTCGAACTGGCACTTCTCCAGTTTGGCGTAGAGTCTGTGCTCCCTTAGCCTCTGCAGGACCTCCTTTACGTCACTCTCGTGAGCCTCCGGCGATTCCGAGAAGATCAGGATGTCGTCGAGGAAGCATACGCACTTCTTGTAAAGGAGTCCCGCTAGCACGTGGTGCATGAATGCTTGGAAACAGTGGGAGCCATTTTGGAGGCCAAACGGCATAACTTTGTATTCATAGGTGCCCAACGGCGTAAACATGGCCGTCTTCCACTCATCACCCTCCCTCATGCGTATGAGATTGTACGCGCCGCGCAGATCCAGCTTGGTGAAGATCTTCCCCTTTCGCACCGTCGCGAGCAAGTCGTCAATCTTAGGCATGGGAAATGCCTTGGGCTTTGTCATCGAGTTTATGGCCCTAAAGTCTACGATGAGCCTTTTTGGGGGCGTGTCCTTCTTCACGAAAAACACAGGACTGCCCCCCACTGCCTTGGATTCTTGGATGAATCCCCGCTTCAAATTGTGCTCTATGAACTCCCTGAGCTCCTGCATCTCGTCCTCGGACATGGAATACAGCTTCGCAGTCGGCAGCGTCGCTCCTGGCAAGAGGTCAATTGCGCAGTCGTAGGGCCGGTGGGGGGGCAACTGGTCAGCTTCCTTTTCGCAGAAGACCTCCAAAAACCCCCTGTACTTGTGGGGCACCGACTGCACCATGCCCAGGTGCAGCTGCTGCCCTTCCTCCTGGCCCTCCGCTTCCTGGCCGGACTGGATGCAGTGCTGTGCGCAGTAGGATGAACCAAAGGTGAGTTGTCGCTGGTACCACGCTAATGACGGGCTGTGTCTATCCAGCCAACTCATGCCCAACACTATAGGCGTGTCTGACAGGCGGGTGACGTTGAAACTGATGACCTCGCGGTGATTCCCAATCTGCATCACCATGGGTGGTGTCTGTTGTACCACCTGCCCGCCCAGCAGCTTCCTGCCATCGACTGTGACAACGTTTAAGGGCAGCGTGGCTGGTAGAAGCGCTATGCGATGTTCCTTGATGAACTGCACCCCCATGAAGTCTGCGTTGCTACCGGAGTCAATGCTAACAGGGACTTCCAGGGTGAGTCCATTAGGTAACTGGAGAGTTGCAGTGAGTTGCACCACTGGCTTGGGTGGTAGGGGGTCTGTAGGCTGCAAAATCGCTGGGGACTGCTTTACTGACTTGCCTGGCTGAGCCCCAGCATCTCTGCTTCCAGCCAGGCACTGTCATTTCCCTGAAACTGCTCTCCGTGGTGAGCTGCCTCTGTTACTGTTGCTAAGGCTGAAGTGTGCTTCTGGAGCCTCTGGGGACACTCTTTGGCCATGTGTTGCGCACTGTCACAGATGTAGCACTTCCTGCTCCCTCTAGGAGGCTTAGTCTTGACTGCTCCGGGCGCTGGGGCTCCGGCTGCTGTCTGAGCCTTGGCACCACCAAGCTCCATCGGTTCCTCCCCCTCCCTCAGCGGAGGCGAGGGATGCGTACGTCCCAGGTCCCTGGGAAGAAAAGGAGACGCTCTAGCCGGTGCACGCACCTGGCGACCCTCATCACTGTGCCAAGGGCGTTCTTCGTGGCGCACTCCTATCGTGAGCGCTCTCTGCACGACGTCTGCGAGGGTTTGAGGTCTGTCCCCCCTTGCCAACTCATCCTTTACGGAGCCATTGAGTCCCTCCCAGAACAAATCTCTCACTGCCACGGAGTCCTTTTCCCAGCCCAGCACATTCAGCAATGCAAAAAAGCGCGAATGGTACTGTCGTACTGTAGCCTTGCCTTGCCTCAATCCATGCATCTCGCGCCTTGCCACATCAATGTCCACGGTAGATTGGAAACAAGCGTCCATGGCCGCGATAAATGCGTCAGAATCCCTGCGGGCAGGACCATCTTCGCGCCATAAATTGCGAAGCCAGGCTTTAGCTTCCCCATGCAAGTGGGATACAATGAAGCCTACTCTCTCCTCCTCATCTCTAAAACCCTTCCGAAGCAAATGCAGCGCATATACGACGTCAGCTCTGAAACTGGGATAATGCTTCAGGTTCCCATCGAAGTGGGCTACTAAACTGCCCCCCTGCCAGCCGAGTCCAATTCCCTCTGACCTGGGCCCCGGGAACCCTTCTTTGCATGCACGCTCCCACCTGGCTTGCAGATCCTGGCATCGCGCTTCTGCTTCCTCTCCTGTCTTTTTGGAGATCAGTACTGCCGTGGAAAGCTCCGCTACTGCATTTCGCAGTTCTGTTAGTTGCTCCTCCGCAGTCATCTCTGCCAACCTTCGTGAGCTTGCAAAAAAATTTTTTTTACGTACAGAGAGGGGACTTACTGTCAGGGCTGCCTCAGGTCCCAGCTCACAAAGGACCAACGCCAGTCTCTCTTTATATACAGAAATTTTATTGCAGTTCATTTTTCGTTTCACAGCCGAGGCACGCAGCCCCACGTCCGTAACGCTAGACCGCTGAAGTCCCCTCTGAATCAGTCCCTCCCCTGCACCAGTTTAAGATGCTTGCTTTGCTCCACCTCCTCCTGTCTTTCCTTTTCCACAGGGTCTTTCTGCCCGCTGGAGTTTCACCCCTCCTGGATTCCTCTGACGCTGAATCCACAGATGGCTCTCCTGCGGGCTTTGGGACCTGGCTCCTCCCCCGGGCTCTCTGTTTCCCCGCGCGCTTGCACATTTGAACTTGGCGCGCGCGCCCAGCTTCCAACCTTTCTCCTGATCGTTACATCACTCCTCTCACTGCTCCCCTCCCCTTCCGGGAGGATAGCTTGTTCTGACCTCCCCTCCGTTCCTGCCGACGGAGCTGCTTCCCCCTTTTTTTATTATAATTTTTTTTATTGGTTTTACAATTTTTTTAAAAACAATACAAACATATACAAAGACATACAAACACGTATAGTTTCATAATCTTTTTTTCATAAACCTTGTTTCTCAGACTCCCCCATACCTCCCCTTTCTGCATCCCGATGTCCAAAATTTTTAGCAACTTCTAATTATTTCTCTCAAGCCTCTGTCCTCTTAATCTTTCCTTCAGTCTAATCTTATATCACTGTAACCCTTTCTTTCTCAAAACCTCGACATTCTAACATTCATCAAGTTTATAATAGTCCTTAAGATAGATTTTAAATTTCTTCCATTCTTCTTCCGCCGTCTCCTTTCCCTGGTCACGGATTCTGCCAGTCATCTCAGCCAATGTCATGTAGTCCATCACTTTCATCTGTCATTCTTCCAGGGTGGGTAGATCTTGTGTCTTCCAATACTTTGCGATAAGTATTCTTGCTGCTGTTGTAGCATACATAAAGAAAGTTCTATCTTTCTTTGACACCAATTGGCCGACAATGCCCAAGAGAAAGGCCTCTGGTTTCTTAGGGAAAGTACATTTAAGTACCTTTTTCATTTCATTATATATCATTTCCCAGAAAGCCTTAATCTTCGGGCATGTCCACCAAAGGTGATAGAAAGTACCTTCAGTTCCTTTACATTTCCAACACTTGTTATCAGGCAAATGGTAGATTTTTGCTAGCTTGACTGGGGTCATGTACCACCTATAGATCATTTTCATAATGTTTTCCTTTAAGGCATTACATGCCGTAAATTTAATACCGGTGTTCCACAACCATTCCCAGTCAGCAAACATAATTGTCAGAGCTGCTTCCAGATCCTAGCTCACAGAGGATCACGCTAGCCAGTGGTCACTTTATAAAAGTCTTTATTGAGTTACAGTTTCCATTCTCAAGCTGCGGCGCGCAGCTCTACGTCTTATGGGTTAGACCGGCGAAGCTCCGTCTGAGTCTCCGCCCCCTGTGCACCAGCTTACTAACCTAGCTTTACTCCACCTTTTCCGCCTGACCGTTCTTCTCTGGGTCCCTCTGCCCCCCGTGGTCTCTTCCTTCCGGGACTCTTCTGACGCGGACCCCCCGGACCCTCCTGTCTCCTTGAGCCGGGCTTTAGGACCTGGCTCCCTTTCCGGGCTGCTTACTGCGCCACCTTCCTGTGCATTTGAACTTGGCGCGCGCGCCCAACCTTCCACTTTCCGCCTGACCGTTTCTTCGCTCCCCGATGGAGGTGTGGCCACTCCTGACTCGTGCCCTCCCTCCTGTTGCGAGCTGCCAGCGCTCGATACCTGGCGCCCTTCTTCTCCCCTGCTCTCTGTTGGTGACGCTGGTCCCGATTTCCAACTGCTCCCCTCTGAGCCCCCTCTGGACCCTTCTCCCTGGGGTGTCCCCCTAGGCTCCCCCCTTGCTCTGGCCACTGGTGCTCCTTTCTGTGAATCTTCTGATTCACTGGAAAGACTCGGAGATCTTGGGTCGTCGTCATCACTCATCTTTTCTTCTGCCTCCTCCCCCTCGCTCTCTGTTTCCTCCCTTGCCCTCGCCTCTGCTCCTGAACCCCTGACAATAATGTTATGACCAATGTCCTGTGCCCACTTAATCATAGCTGATTTAACTGTTTCATCTTGTGTATTCCATTTCAGCAGCAAATTATGCATTCTTGACAAATTCTTGGTATTGGGTTCTAACAGTTCAGTCTCTAATTTTGATTTTTCCACCTGGAAGCCAATTTTCCTGTCCTGTTTGTAAACCTCCATTATTTGGTAATATTGGAGCCAATCTCGTACTTTAGGTTTCAATTTCTCATGACTTTGTAATTTCAATTTATCTCCATCCTGTTCCAAAATTTCCCAATACTTTGGCCATCCGACCTCCATATTAAGTTTCTTCAGTGCCTTAGCCTCCAAGGGTGACAACCATCTAGGGGTTTTGTTTTCCAACAAATCTTTATATCTTATCCAAACATTAAACAACGCTTTTCTGACAATGTGATTTTTAAAGGCCTTATGCACTTTGATTTTATCATACCATAGATATGCATGCCAACCAAATGTATTATTAAAGCCTTCTAAATCCAAGATATCTGTATTCTCGAGGAGCATCCACTCTTTCAGCCAGCAAAACGCTGCTGCTTCATAGTACAGTTTTAAGTCCGGCAGGGCAAATCCCCCTCTTTCTTTTGCATCTGTAAGTATTTTAAATTTTATTCTGGGCTTTTTGCCCTGCCAGACAAATCTCACAATGTCTTTCTGCCACCTCTTGAAACAGTCCATCTTGTCAAGAATCTGCAAAGTTTGAAACAAAAATAGCATTCTAGGCAATACATTCATCTTAATAACTGCAATTCGGCCTAACATTGACAATTTTAGATTTGACCATATTTCTAGATCTTTTTTAATTTCTGACCAACATTTTTCATAGTTGTCCTTATACAAGTTCAAATTTTTAGATTTCAAATGAACCCCTAGGTATTTCACCTTCTTAACCACTGTCAAACCTGTCTCTTCTTGAAATTTCTCCTTCTCCATGACTGTCAAATTTTTTTCTAAGACTTTAGTTTTTTGTTTGTTCAGTTTAAGTCCGGCTACCTGGCCAAATTGTTGAATTATCTCCAACACTCTTTTCGTACTAGTGTTTGGCTCTTGTAAGGTCAATACTAAGTCATCTGCGAATGCCCTTAACTTGTAATGTTTAGCTCCGACCTGTACACCTTTAACCTGCTGGTCATTTCTAATCATATTCAGCAACACCTCCAGAACAGAAATGAAAAGCAATGGAGAAATTGGGCACCCCTGTCGTGTTCCTTTTTCTATCTTAAGTTCCTCCGTTATCACATTATTTACAATCAGCTTAGCTTTTTGTTCAGAATATATTGCACCCATACCATTCTCAAAACCTTGGCCTACCCCCATCCCATGAAGATTCTTTTTCATAAAACTCCAAGAAATATTGTCAAAGGCTTTCTCCGCGTCCACAAAAATCAGCACTGCTTTAGTGTTTATGTTCACCTCTAGCAATTCCAGAATGTCTATTATATTCCTTACATTGTCCGATAAGTGCCTTTTTGGGAGAAAGCCTGCTTGGTCCTTATGAATCTTCTCCATCAACACTCTTTTAAGTCTTTTTGCCAAAATGTCTGCAAAAATTTTATAATCCACATTAAGTAATGATATTGGGCGGTAGTTCTTAAGTTGAGTCTTTTCAGTCTCTGTCTTTGGTATGAGTGAAATATACGCTTCTTTCCACGATTCTGGTGCCTTTTCCCCCTCTGAAATCTCGTTGCAGACTTCCTTTAACGGTTGAACCAACCACTCCTTCAAAGATTTATAGTATCTGGAAGTCAGTCCATCTGGCCCTGGAGACTTGCCCAATTGCATGTCTTGAATGGCACCCTCTATCTCTTGTTCTGTTATTCTCTGGTTTAAATCCACCTTGCTTTGATGAGAGATTTTTTGTAATCCATATTTTTTAAGGAATTTATCTATGTCCTCTTCATTTTGTGGTCCTTGAGAATAAAGTTTTTTGAAATAACTCAGAAAACAGTTTCTAATCTCATTGGGTTTAGATATGTTCTTTCCATCCACTTCTAGGCTTGTAACTGTATTTAGTTTCTGCCTTTTCTTCAATTGCCATGCCAGAAGTTTGCCACATTTATCTGCCGATTCGAATGTTTTTTGTTTCATTTGCTTTATCTTCCATTCAATCTCTTGATTCATGTCCCATTAAACTTTAATTAGTTTAATGCTAATCAAATGTCCAGTGCGCTTCCGATACCACAATGTCCCATTACAGCAGAGCATTTCGCACAGCGGCTCAAGAAGGGCTGGAGAGTCAGCATCTTGTCAATAAAGGAATCTTGGAGCAAGCGGTTTGGAACTCAAATAAAAGGTTTATTTACACAAAAACAAAAAACCCTGGTGAAGAATCACACATTTCAGCAAACACGCCCCAAAAGAAAAGGAAGGGGGAAGGGAACAAACACACGAGTGAGTTGACTATTTATACAAACTCACATTCCTGGAAGCCTAACGACCTTCAGCTGCTCAGTGATTAGAGCGTCTTGATTAGAGCTTCTTAACCCTTTAATACCAACACCCCCTCTCGCTCGTAACACTGAGCTGTACCAACCTTAATTCAAATTTAAACCTGAACAGAAACATTTATGAGATTGCGGACTCAAAGCTTTTGTAAAACCGTCTGCGAGATTTTCTTGGCTTGGACAATACTTTAGTTCAATTAAACCTTGTTTTACACTTTGGCGTACATTTTGATAACGGATATCCAAATGTTTTGTGTGTGCCTTGAATTGACCTGATTTAGCTAGTTTAATACAAGGTTGATTGTCTTCCCACACTCTGATAGGTAGGGAACATTCTCCAAACAATTCTTGTACCAGTTGTTTATAAAATTCCAGTTCTCTACATACATCTGATAATGCATTGAACTCAGATTCAGTTGAACTTAAAGCTATAAGTGATTGTTTTCTTGATCTCCAACCAATTAGTGCATTTCCAAATTTTATCGCCATTCCTGACACTGATTTTCTATCTGGTCCAGCATCAGCCCAACTGCTGTCAGCCCAACATTCAAGTTGTGTGCTGCCCTCTGCTGATAGTTTTAAGCGAAACCTTTTGGTAGTTTGGAGATACCTTAAAACTCTTTTTACTCCTTGCCAAGCATGCATTGGTGGTTTTTCAGATTGTCTACACAGCATGTTGACAGCATATGTTATATCGGGCCGAGTCCACTGTGCAATGTGGAGTAGGCTGACTATCGCTGACTGATAAACCCCGGGATTACAGAACTCTGCCTGTTGCTCAGTTTGAGCATCCTTTGTGTAACTTAACTCCATTGGGGTTTTAACACCAGCACAGTTGTCCATTTTAAACCTTTCCAGCAACTGCTGGATCTTAGCTTCTTGGCTGAGCCAATAGTTCCCATCTTCATCTTGCTGAATTTTAACTCCTAAATAAACAGATACATTGCCTAGTGATTTTATCTGAAACCTTTCTCCAAGCTTTGTGGCAAATTGTTGTGCAAGTTTATCGTCCTTTCCACTGTATAATAAATCGTCAACAAATATCAAGACTGCTTCTTGTTCACATCTCGAGCCTTTTAGATAAAGACACGCATCTGCTGCGCTCTTTCTGAACCCCATGCTCTCTAGAGCATCGTTTAAGCAGGAATTCCAATTACGGGCGGACTGTTTCAACCCATAAATGGATTTGTGTAAGCGCCAGACCTGGTTTGGCTTGTCTCCTTCAAAACCTGGTGGTGGCGTCATATAGACTTCCTCCTGTAAGTCTGCATATAAATAAGCCACATTGACATCAAAATGAAACAGCTTATTTCCCTTCTTAGCTGAAGAGGCTAAAAGCATTCTTAATGACTCTGATCTTGAAGTAGGGGCATAGATTTGAGAATAGTGAACTCCTTTGCGCTGCGAAAACCCTTTTGCAACTAGTCGGGCTTTATATTGCAACTCCTCAGTAGTTGTGGGCTTTAAACGATATACCCATCGACAACCTACAGCTTGTTGGCCTTTTGGAAGCTCTGTACTTGTAAACACACCGAGAGACTTCATTGAAGCCATCTCTTTTTCCATTGCTTCCTGCCACTTTGCGGCTTCTGAGCTTGGAAGCTGTTGTACCTCTACATAGCTATCTGGCTCACACTGTGCCATATTTACGTATACACTTGTCACCTTAAACCGCTCTGGCGGCTTGCCCTTTGTGGCACGTTTTGACCTGCGCAATTGCTCCTCTTGTGCCCCCTCTGACCGTTGGCTGTCAGAATCTGTCTCAGACTTTATGTCTGGACGTGCCTCTAGGGATAAAGACCTCCGTTTAGATACCTCCCTTAGGCTTGGTGTTGCAGGCGACCTGCTTCGCTTTTGCTGTCTGCTAGGCCTAATGACTGGCGATGTTGGAACACTCTTAGATTCTGGCTTTTCTACCTTAGGAGAAGAACCTTGTGCCTGGTCAGAATCTGCATCTGAACCATGTGCACCATCCCCTTCTGGCTCACCACCCTCTGGACTTTCTTTCTCAACATAAATGCCTAAATCATCTCTCAAAATGTCAGGGTTAGCATGTAAGTGAGTCCATCCGGATTGCTCACAAAATTCAGCGCTCCTACTGAGGACCACTCTTGTAGTATCCCCATCTGGGTTCACGAACCTCCAAGATTTGGCATGTGGTTCGTACCCACAAAAGATGAGTTTCCTAGCCCTTGGACCTCCCTTTTTCCTTAACGCTTTTGGGATAAGTACATAGGCTTGAGATCCAAACACCCGAAAGTAATTAACTTTGGGCTTCTTCCCATATAAAGCAAAATATGGCGTAGTATCAATTACCGAATTATATACTCGGTTCAGAACATGAGTAGCCGTCTGCCAGGCTTCCGCCCAGTAACTTTGAGGAAGTTTAGCATCAAACAACATAGAGTTTGCCAACTCTTGTAGAACCCTGTTTTTACGTTCGGCCACGCCTCCCTCTTGGGGGGAATAAGGTGTAGACAGACGATGCTTAATTCCCTTTTTCTTAAAGAAATTCTGCAACACAGACCCGGTAAATTCTGACCCTCTGTCTGTTTGAAAAGCAAGAACTCTAGTACCGAATTCAAGTTCTACTGCATGAACCCAATTTTTAACTGTTTCTGCAGCATCTGCTTTTGTTTTGAGAGGAAAAAACCATGTAACCTTTGTTTTGTCATCTGAGAGACACAGTGCATACCTCGAACCTCCCATGCTAGCAACAGGCATTGGGCCACATAGGTCCATATGCACAAGTTGGAATACTTTGTCAGATTTCCTATTTGAACTGGGATAGCTGCATCTATGAACCTTCGCCCTTTTGCATGCAGTACAATCCAAATACTTAGTACATTTGTTCAATTTGCACCCTTCTGATAATTCAGGTTGCCTTTTAACATACTGAAAATTAATATGTCCCAAACGGCGATGCCATAAATGAACACAAGAATTATGGGTAGGCAAGTTCACACAACCAGCATGAACCTGTTCAACTTCATCTGGACTTGTCTCAAAATAATATAACCCATTTCTGCATTCCACCTGCAAAAGAGATACATTATTCTTTGAAATAGTGCAAACCCCATTTTCAAACACAGTTTTAAACCCATTTCTATCAAGTTCTGACACAGACAAAATACACCCCTTCATTCCCTTTAGCACGTAGGCATCAATTTCTGTTTGCAAACACTTCAAAAACACTGTGCCTACAGTCTCTAAGGAACGTTTAGTTGAATCTGCCATTGTCACAACTTTAAGTGTTTGCAAATGTCTGCAATTCTGCAAACGGACACTAGATGGCGCCACCAGGTGATGAGATGCACCACTGTCGATCAACCAGCGTAGATTGCTGCCTTGGCCACGCCCTTGCATCAACGCCATTGCTGAAGCCATGTGCTGTGTGCTGTGGGAGTAGCCACGACCTCCTCCTCTTCTTCGATGTCCCCTGGAACTCCTTGTCTGGTAACTAGGGGTAACGGCCTTGGTGCTGTCTTGACCAGGTTCACGTGTGCAGTTCCTGATTAAATGGGAAGAGGAACCACAGCGAAAGCAGTGTCTAGCTGCAAAAACATTTACTGTGTTCTCAAAGTCAGCATCCCCACTCTTAGGCACAGCATAACTCCCCTTTGAAGACAAACCTCTTTCTCTTTGCCTTTTATCCTGTTCATCAGCAAGTCGAGAAGAAATGTATTCAAGGGTTAATTCAGATGAAGGCATAGCTTCCAAAGTTAAAGCTAGAGTCTCATAGCTTTTATCAAGAGAAGACAACAAAATGTATGACTGCTGCTCCATAGAGAAAGGAATGCCCAGCTGTCTTAGTTGATTAAAGGCAGACACCATTTTGGCAATATGTTCTTTCACACACGCTCCCGGTTGGAGACGTAAATCAAACAAACATCTTGTAGCATGGATCTTGGCCCCCGCAGTGTTTCTGGAATTTAACCGCTGCAGAACCGTCCAGACCTCATGCGTGTTCTTTAACTCAGAAACATAAGGCATTTGCTCTGGTCCCACTGCCAAAACTAGTAGACCTTGGGCTTTCCTGTCGCGTTTCTGAGAAGCTGCCGCTGCTGCTTTGTCTTCTGCAGACGCGTCTGCAGCTGCCTGTAAAGGCGGTGCTTCAGTACAACTCCACAACTCTTTTGCTTGCAACCAAACCCTTACTCTAGCCTTCCAATCTTGCCAATTTTCCCCATTGAGTCGCGTAAAGGGGACAGTAAAACTTTCCTGGGACTCTGCCATCCTCCCTGGGGCTTAGGAACGATACTCACAGACCTGTAGACCGTCTCCCAGCTGCTGAGGTGGCTCCTCGAGGAATAAGGCGTCTTCCAGCGAGTACAAACTGCGCAGTGCCTCTTTAAAACTTTTCCTAGGCACGTTGCAGGACTCAAGCTGCTTTGAAGGCTTTCGTTGTCGGCAACCGCTTCTGTCTTCGCTCCAGTCCTTGCATAAATCACTCTTAACTGCACTCCTTATCTCCTTCTTGACGTACAAACAACCATAACCTGTCCCATTAAACTTTAATTAGTTTAATGCTAATCAAATGTCCAGTGCGCTTCCGATACCACAATGTCCCATTACAGCAGAGCATTTCGCACAGCGGCTCAAGAAGGGCTGGAGAGTCAGCATCTTGTCAATAAAGGAATCTTGGAGCAAGCGGTTTGGAACTCAAATAAAAGGTTTATTTACACAAAAACAAAAAACCCTGGTGAAGAATCACACATTTCAGCAAACACGCCCCAAAAGAAAAGGAAGGGGGAAGGGAACAAACACACGAGTGAGTTGACTATTTATACAAACTCACATTCCTGGAAGCCTAACGACCTTCAGCTGCTCAGTGATTAGAGCGTCTTGATTAGAGCTTCTTAACCCTTTAATACCAACAATTCATCAATTCCATATATTGTGTTTGATATAACTTAATCTCTCTCAAAATCTCCTGGAACTTTGGTTTTGATCTTAATTTTTTCTCTCCTTCTTTTATCTTTTCCAAAATCTTTTCCTTCTTCTCATTCTGCTTTCTCTTTTTTATTGAATTTTGTTGAATCAAGAATCCTCGCATCACAGCTTTACTTGCGTCCCAGATCACTCTTTTTTCCACATCGGCCTTTAGATTTATTTCAAAATAGTCCTTTAAAGTTTTTTGGGCCTTCATGTGGATCTCCTTATCTCGAAACAGGGTGTCATTCATCCTCCATCTAAATTGACCAGTTGTTGTAAGTTTCATTTCCATCTTCACGGCGTTATGGTCGGAGCAAGTTTTTGGGCAGATTTCTACCCTCCTAATCTTTGGAGCCATCCCACTAGTGATCCAAATTTGATCAATTCTGGTCCAGGTCATCATTGCTTGAGAGAAAAAAGTTCCCTCTCTCTCAAGAGGGTTCCTTGTTCTCCATATGTCTATTAGGTCCATATTTTCCGTCATTTCAAAGAAGGTCTTCGGAAGTCTCCCTTCCTTGGAGATTGTCAGTCTTTGTGCCTTGTCCATATTTGTAGAAACTACACCGTTCATGTCTCCCATAATTATCATATTGTAATCCAAATAGTCCATCAGAGTTTCATGAAGTTTCTTGAAGAATTCCGCCTTGCCTTCATTTGGTGCATAAATTCCAACTATTAAGAATTTTTCTCCTTGTACTTGTATTTCAACTGCCAGATATCTTCCTTGTTTATCTTTAAACATCATTTTTGGAACCCATTTCTCTTTTACATAGATCACGACTCCTCTTTTCTTAACTTTATCCGATGAAATGAATTCTTGTCCTAATCTTTTATTTATGAGTAGTTTCCTGTGTGCTCTGGTTACATGGGTTTCTTGTAAACAAATCAAGTCCAATTGTTCTCTTTTCAAAATATGAAACACTTGACGTCTCTTCAAAGGCATGTTCAGCCCATTACAAGTCCAGCTAAGGAATTGCAGAGCCGTCTTGTTATTTTTCTGTTACTCCTCCAACCGCTCCAAGTTGTTGCTCTTCCTCTGATGGTGATGGGTTAAGTCCAAACGATAGGTTCAGAATGTCTAGTGCTCTCCTTTGTTCTGCAATTGGATCCACAGTTCCCTTCTGTAAGTCCTCTTGGTTTCTTTCCAAGAATCTCTCTTTGTCTTGTATTGTCTTTATTTTCACCTTCTTTCCCTTATAGTCAAAAGACAGTCCTTGTGGGAACTCCCACCTGAAAGGGATGATGTTCTTCTTCAGCAGGTAAACCAAATCCTTATAGAATGTTCTCAACTCCAAGATATGTTTAGGGATGTCTTTAAAAATCTGTATGGATGAATTTTCAATTTGCAAGGCCTTTTGGTAGTGTAATTTTAATATTTTATCTCTTTCTTCCTTAGATCTAAGGGTAATCAAACAGTCCCTCGGGGTCTTTCTGTTCTGTCTTCTGCCCAGTCTAAATGCTGTTGTAATCTTAAATTCTTCCTCCTCCAAGTCTTCCCAGAAACCAGCAAACTCTTGTGTTAAAAACTCCACCAGGTTGTCTCCTTCGCTCTCGGGAATCAGTCTTAATTTCAGATTTCTTTCCTTTCTCTGTAATTCCCACAAAGCCAGAGTTACATCATGTTCATGAACCTTTTTAGCAATCGGTTCTAAGTTCTCTTGAGTCTCTCCAGCAATAGTTCTAGCTTCCTCTGCAATTTTACGTGTTGCAGAATTTTCTTGAACCAGCCTGTTTATAGATTCTGTATTCAAGTCCAATCTTGCTGTTAGTTCTGTTAATTTCTGTGTATTTTCTGTACTCTGCTTTGTCAAGGTCTCCAAAGATTGATTTATCTTGAGTAACGCTTGTGTCACTGACTCCATAGAGGCAGCTGTCACTTTTTCTTGTCCTGTTATTCCTGTAGGAGTTACGCCTGTAATTGAGCCTCTTTTCTTTTGTTGCTGTTGCTGGTGTTGTTGCTGGTAGAGCTGCTGTTGCTGGTGGAGCTGCTTCCCCTGACACACTGGAACCTCCCCCCCCCTCCGCTACGCTCTGGAGGGGAAGCCGGTCCCGATCTCCTGCTGCTGCTTCGGGATTCCCTATTTGCTCCTTCCCCCTGATGAGTCCCCCCTGGGGCTCCTCTTGTCTTGGCTACAGGCGCCCCCTCCTGGGAATCCCCCGATTCGCTGGAAAGGCTCATGGAATCCCTCGGGCCACCGTCCTCCTCTTCCTCGCTGTCCTCAGACTCTTCCCAATAGTCCTCCCTCTCCTGCCTCCCATGTGCCTCTGCTCCTGAACCCCTGACAGCGCCATAAATTGCGCAGCCACGATTTAGCTTCCCCATGCAGATGAGTTATTATGAAGCCTACTTTCTCCTCCTCATCTCTAAAGTCTCCCCTTCGCTCTCCATCTCCTCTCTCCCCTGTACCTCTGCTCCTGAGCCCCTGACAATTATATTTCATTTCCCAGAAAGCCTTAACCCTTGGGCACGTCCACCATAGGTGAAAGAATTTTCCTTCAGTTTCTTTACAATTCCAACACTTATTGTCTGGCAAATGATATATTTTTGCAAGCTTGATTAGGGTCATGTACCACCTGTAAATCATTTTCATAATATTTTCTTTCAGGGCATTACATGCCGTAAATTTCACACCAGTGGTCCTCAAATTGGTGTTTTTGGGGTTAGAATGCACATTCACCCCAAAATCGCAGAAATGTTTGTTACCAGCCCAAATCAACCATAGGTAAACATATGGTAACATGTCAATAGAAAAAGGACGAATAAGCTTTGATTGCTCTTTCGGTGTTCATTCACCCACAAATAGCAAAGCGGTGTGTAATGGTTGGGAGTTACTCGTGCGTAATCCTGCTCTGTTTGAGCATCGGGTTGCCTGGTTAAACCCTCCGGACTACGCAGCCCATGGTAGCGTGGCTGCTCTTAGTCACTTGTAGAATCTGACTGTGGGCGTTTCTTAAAGCGTTGCCAACATAAGAGTTGTTTGACGCCCAATCGTTTCCGCCTCTCACTGCGCGGGAGTCTCCTGCGCAGGGTGGGCGTGGGCAGCGGGGTGCTTGGGCTCTCCTCACTAACTTCCAACGAAGAGTCCTGGAGCCCCTGCACCTCCCTGTCCCGTTGCTCTCCTGGATCCCTGGTGTTACACTCATTCTCTTCCCCTTCTTCCCGGCTAAGTCTCCCTCTAGCGCTTGGACCTTCCCCTGCAGAATCAGAGACCCTCTCCTTCTCCCGTGCCTCTGATGGCAGTTCCCTGACATCCACCTCCCTCCCAGGGCCCCCTTCACTCCCCCTCCGACCCGGGGGCTCTGTTGCAGCCTCTTCTCTGGTCGGCGAGCCAAGGAAACCCCTGAAAGAGCTGTCCTCCTCATCTGTGGGTGTGAACACCTCTTCCCACCTGCTAAGGTTCCCACCCAAGGAATGACTCTCCCAATCCGATTCTTCTTCGGATTCTGAAAACCCTTCGAAACTCTCTTCCTCCTCCGTCGTGCCGAACTGTTCTTCCCAGAATCGCTCTAAGGGCTTGGGTTTATCTGGGAACCGTCGGTGGAAGACTTCCACCATATGCTCGTCGCCAACTGCCTCTGCCGGCACCCACGTGTTTTCTGACCAGGGCTCTCCTTCCCACGCCACCAAGTACTGCACCTGCCGCCCTCGCCACCTTGAATCCACTATCTCTGCGGCCGAGCTCTGGTGTTCCCTCTCTTCTACCTGTGGTTGTGGCAAGACTTCTACCTCCCGCCCCTCTAATTCCCGCCCCTCTCTGTGCGGTGAGAGCAAGGACCTGTGGAACACGGGATGTATTTTCATGTTGTTGGGCAACCTGAGCTTGAACGCCACTGGGTTTATCTGTTGTATAACTTCAAACGGGCCCAGTCTTCTGGGCTGCAACTTCTTGCACCCTCCCTTAAAGGGTAACCCTTGAGTGGACAACCACACGCGATCCCCCACCCTAATGGTTTCCCCTTCCCTCCGGTGTTTATCTGCTTGCTTCTTGTAACTGGCTTTAGCCCTTTCTAGGTTCATCTTGAGCTGTTGATGTAACGCTTCCATTTCTTCCACAAACTGTTCAGCAGCAGGTACACTCCAGCTCTGTTCCTCATTGCCCAGGAAAGCCCTGGGATGACACCCATAATTGGCCAAGAAGGGGCTCATACTGGTGGACACATGTTCAGCATTATTGTACGCAAATTCTGCTAGCGCTAGTTTCTCTACCCAATCATTCTGCCTTTCGCTAACGAAGCAGCGTAAGTATTGCTGGAGTACACTGTTTGCCCTTTCCGCCTGCCCATTGGTTTCTGGGTGTCTCGCTGTCGAGAAGCTTACCTCGACTTGCAGTAGGCTCATGAGCTTCCTCCAGAACCGGGAAGTAAATTGTTTTCTGCGGTCAGATAAAACCCTCAAGGGGGCGCCATGCAGCCTAAAAATGTGTTCTACAAACAACCGTGCCGTTTCTTCCACCGTCACCGCATGGGAGCAGGCGATAAAGTGGCACATTTTGGTTAGCAAGTCTACTACTACCATCACTGCTGTTTTTCCCCTTGATTTGGGCAAATCCGTCATGAAATCAATTGACACCACCTCCCAGGGTTTGTTTGGCGTGGGTAAGGGTTCCAGCAAACCTGCTGGCATCGTGCGTTCCCCTTTGGCCCTCTGGCAGCGGTCACACCCTCTTACATATTCACGTACACCTTCCCTCACCCGTGGCCACCAAAATTGTCGGGTCACCAGCATCATGGTTTTGTGTTGCCCAAAATGTCCCGCTGTGGGGGTGTCATGTAGTTGTTTGAGTACCCTTCTTCTTAGAGCCTCCCCCGGTACGTACATCACCCCCCTGTAGTACAACACCCCTTCCTTCTCCTCAAACCCCTCTGGTGCTCCCCTCCCCTCTTGGAGTTCCCTGATTTTAGTCCGGGCGAATTCATCGTCCCTAGTGAGTCCTGCCAGTTCTCTCGTGCCCACTAGAGTACCCCCACACACCCATCGGTCCTCAGGTATGACGTGGCGGGTCTCCGGCGGCCCTTCTCCTTCGAAGTACTCTGGTTTCCGCGAAAGAGCGTTTGCTCTCACGTTTTGCTGGCCGGGCACATACTGGATTTCGAAAGAAAACTTGGAAAACTCCTGCGCCCAGCGAATCTGTCTCTGGTTGAGCACCTGTGCTGTCCGCCAATATTCCAAGTTCTTGTGATCTGTGCAGACCTGGATCTTATGCTGCGCCCCTATCAGCAGATGGCGCCACCGACGAAAGGCGGCGTAAATTGCTAGCAGTTCTCGGTCGTACATGGTGTAGTTTTGTTCCGACTTGCTCAGCTTCCTCGAGAAGAAGGCGCACGGTTTCCATTCTTGCTGGCTCAGTCCTGGCTGCAACAGAACCGCCCCGATGGCTCTTTCTGACGCGTCCGTCTCCAACCTCATAGGTTTCTCCAAATCCACATGTAGTAATTGTTCCTCCGATGCGAATGCCTTCTTCAATCTTTCAAAGGATTGCTGGGCTTTCTCCGTCCACACAAACTTTCTCTTACTACTGAGACAGTCCGTGATTGGGGCCGTCAAGTGTGCGAAGTTCTTGATGAACGTCCGGTAGAAATTGCCAAAACCTAGGAATCTCTGCACATCCTTTCGTGTCTTTGGGGTCTTCCACTCCAATACTGCTTGCACCTTGCTTGGGTCCATCGCTAAGCCTTTGTCAGATAGCATGTACCCCAGGAACTCCACCTCTCGGGCATGAAACTGACATTTCTCTAGCTTGACCCACAACTGGTGTTTCTGCAAATGTTGTAGCACTTCCCTGACATCTCTCACATGTTGCTCCTCATTTTCCGAATAAATCAAGACGTCGTCCAGGAATGCTACACAGTTCTTGTAAAGCAGAGACCCCAACACGTGGTGCATGAACGCTTGAAAACAGGCAGAGCCTGACTGTAATCCGAAAGGCATAACGAGATATTCAAAGGCCCCCAGGGGTGTGAACATGGTGGTCTTCCATTCATCCCCTCTCATCCGGATTAAGTTGTAAGCCCCCCTCAGATCTAGCTTGGTGAAATTCTTTCCCTTCCTCACTCTTGTCAGAATGTCATCGATTCTGGGCATCGGGAAAGTCACAGGTTCTGACACCAAATTTACCCCCCTGAAGTCCACGACCAGCCTCGGTTTATCAGTGTCCTTTTTGTCCACAAAAAATACTGGACTGCCCCCCACTGCTTTTGACTCTCTTATAAACCCTCTCTTTAGGTTCTTGTCGATAAAGTCCCGTAACTCCTTCATCGCTATGGGGGTGGGTTTCCCCTGAGCATCCAGCGACCGTCGTTCTTCCAGCCTCGCTGTCAGGATGGCTATGTGCTCTTCCAAATCGCGGTTTCTCTCCTCCAGCGATTGGCCTCCAGCTGCCCCTCCCCTGGCTCCAGCTCCACCGGTCTTACTCATGATGCCCCCTTCTGCTTGTTGTGCACGAGCAACTTTCAGGGTCAGTCAGAATGCTGTAATGGTTGGGAGTTACTCGTGCGTAATCCTGCTCCGTTTGAGCATCGGATTGCCTGGTTAAACCCTCCGGACTACGCAGCCCATGGTAGCGTGGCTGCTCTTAGTCACTTGTAGAATCTGACTGTGGGCGTTTCTTAAAGCGTTGCCAACATAAGATTTGTTTGACGCCCAATCGTTTCCGCCTCTCACTGCGCAGGAGTTTCCTGCGCAGGGTGGGCGTGGGCAGCGGGGTGCTTGGGCTCTCCTTGCTAACTTCCAACGAAGAGTCCTGGAGCCCCTGCACCTCCCTGTCCCGTTGCTCTCCTGGATCCCTGGTGTTACACTCATTCTCTTCCCCTTCTTCCCGGCTAAGTCTCCCTCTAGTGCTAGGACCTTCCCCTGCAGAATCCGAGACCCTCTCCTTCTCCCGTGCCTCTGATGGCAGTTCCCTGACACGGTGTAATAAGCCTAAACAAAGCCAAACAAGTTGTTTTGGTTTCCAACTACATAGAGAGAAGAATCTTGGATTTCGCTTACTTCAAGTCGTGTTCTTTGCTGTTAATGCACATTGACACAGAAATCGCAAAGTGTGTGTAATGAGACCAAAATAACACAACACCATCTTTTCGCTTCCATATGCGTAGAAAGAAGATGAATAGGCTTTGATTGGGCTTTTTTCAATTCGCATGGTGTTATTTGGGTGTGCGCCAGCATCACCCCAAACGAAAGCAAAAAAGTTTTTTTGGGTTCCATCTACATAAAAAGAAGATGATAAAGCTCTGATTGGGCTCATTTCAAATTGGTGTTTTGCGGGTTAGAATGCACATTCACCCAAAAATCGCAGAAATGTTTGTTACCAGCTCAAATCTGCTGGGAAAAAGCACCAATGATAAAGCCAGCTGCAGGTGGCTGGAATGCAAAACAGGATGTTGTTGTTTCAAACTGTACTGTTGGGGAAAAGGGGGAGTCTATTCTCTGTACTGAGCACCGGATGTTAGCTCAGAGTGTCATCTGACCTGTGCTAGAAGCACAGGGGAGGAGTTATGACTCTTCTGATGGAGTCTGAAGGGTGCAGTCACGTTTCTTTGTACTGCTGAATGACAGGAATAAAAGACATGTAAATAGGACTCCTGTCTGTCTCATTTCCCCTCCCTGGGGGGGAAAGCAAGGAGAGAGAAGCAGAGGGTGTGTTCTCCTCACATCTAACGAGGAGAATCACCGGTTTACGACCTAGCCTGCCGGGAGTAGCAGACGGAAGGTAAACAAGTATCTCGCTCAGTTTGCCCGTGAAGGCCAGTTTACCTCTGACTGTGAGCTGAGATACTGACGTATGGCAGCTTTCGGTGGTTGCGATTCATCGAACATCTGCATGAGAGGCTGGTGGATTGTCCTCCTCTGCTTCAAGGGAGAAAATAGCGTCTGAGAGCAGCCAGAAGCTGAACAGACGGCTGGACCCAGAGGAAAGTGTTTTCCAAGCAACGGAGCTCAAGGTATGCTGCATTTCGGGCTAAAAGTTAGAGATAAGCTTTCAAGTATGCACAGTTGCTAAGCGACGCTCGTCAGACACGTGGAAATTTACTGGCTGCGCAGATGGCTCTGAGAGAGGGCCTGGGAAGCGAAAGTTTTGTTTTGACTATGTCTTCGATGCTGTGCAAGGTCTGAGAAACAGCTTGCAGCTTGCCTGGAAAGGCAGTAAACAAGTCCAGCAGAGGCTATTGGAGTTTTAGCAAGGCTGGAAAGTGAGACAGAGGCTTGGCTTCAAGATGGATGCCAAGAAGGGGGGAGCCCTGCCTTATTCATCTCCCCTGACCAGTGGCAGTTATTCATCATGGTCTGGAAAGACGACTACCCCAGAAGGGGTGAGCAAGGATGATGCTGGCCAAGTTCCTAAGAGCTCATCGAAAACTGAGGAGAGCTTTGACCCTAGATGGGGGAGCGAAGGAACTGTTCCAGCTGCACTGGAAGTGAAGGACAGGGGGAGGGAAGAACAGAGTTCAAATCTCCCCGCTGCTGAAGCTACTGAGGAGCGAGTTGGAGCATTGAGCGCTGTCCGATGTTACAATTGTGGACAGACTGGGCATCTACAGCGAAACTGTAGGAAGCCGCGCCAGTCAAGAGGAGCGAAGAGCAGCTCTACGAAGCCTGAGGCGTCAGGCAAAAGCCGTACCAAGTGCCAGGTGAAACCTGCAAAGGCTATGATGGCGAAAGGAACCACGCCAGATGTTGGGAACGCGTTCATAATCGACACTGGCTGTACAAAACACATGTGCCCGCACAGAGAACTGTTTTCAACGTTGAAGAAGCAAAGCTTCACTGTGAAACAGGCCAACGGTCAGGAGCTGAAAGCGACCGGGATTGGGACTGTGTATCTTGAGAGTCTGAACTTGACTATAAACAATGTTTACCTGGTTCCAGAACTGAGATTTAATCTGCTGAGTGTGTCGCAGATTGCAAAGAAAGGACTGAAACTGTCCTATGATGCTAAAAGCTGCAAGATCTACAAAGATGGAGAACTGTTTCTTACTGCCAGAGAGAAGGATGGACTGTATTTGTTGACTTTTGATCAAAGTGATTACATGAAATGTAATTCTTCTGGTTCTAACGAAATCTCTCTTGCAGGTGTGACCAGTGTGAGCACCAGGAAGGTGACCAAGAAGGTCGACAGAGCATTTCAGCGGGTGTATGCTGATGTGATTGGTCCTCTAGAACCATCTAGAGGCGGTGCAAAATATTACCTTGTGTGTGTGGATTGTTTTACAAATTATTCTTGGGTTTTTGTGATGGAAAAACCGCAAGAGACCTTAGAAAGGTTTCAGGAGTTTTGTGACAAGGTTAAAAATATGCATGACGCTAACATTGATTGTCTCTTCACAGATGAGAAACAAGTTTTTCTGTTACAGAAGTTTCAGAAGTTCCTGGATGGAAAAGGGATAGACCACAAAGTTGCTGTTTTAACCGAAGCATGGAACAGGGGGGTCTGTGTGAGGGTGAACAAAGAATTGCAAAAGGGGATGCATGCGCAATTGCTGAGTTCACATTTGCCACATGAATATTGGGCCGAGTCGCTAGCGTCCTATGTTCACATGTGGGTGAGAAAGGTCTCAACAGAGTTGGGATGTTCTCCTTTTGAGAAGCTGTTCCATAGAAAACCTTCTGTTGACTATTTTAAGGTTTTTGGGTCTCATGTGAGAACAGAAGCTCCAGGTGGAGTAAAGAATGCCAGAGGCATTTTTGTGGGTAATGAAAAGGGTCTCTACAGAGTAATTTTGTCTGAATGTGGTCAGGTGATTCTCACAAAGTTTCTTGAGAGTGCTCCAGTACAAGAGCGGGTAGTTGTACACACATTTCCCACAGGTGACAATTCAGATGATGATTTTTCTGATTACACAGATTACAGTGGTACTGATGATGACAGTGATAGCTCAGAGAGTTCAGTTGTAACAGTCATTGAGAGAAAATCTCACACAATGGATAGACCTTCACAGGTGAAGGAGGAACCACTGTTTGCCATTGCTACTGGTTCTCAACAAAGTCCAGAGGTTGAACCAGTGAGCACAGAGGATCAGAACCTCATACGCAGGTCTGAGAGAGTCACAAAGGGTGTACCACCAAAGAGGTACTCAAAAGAGTTTGCTAACTTAGCTGTTGCATGTGTTGCTATTGTTAACAACTCAAAGCAGGTTAAAGCAGTGTCTAAGTCAGAGACAAAGACACAACAGAGAGTAGCTAACTAAGGTAATGCAGAAGCACTCATTCCTTGGAAGCCAGACAACCAGAGAGGTACACTGGTGAAACCAGTGGTGGGGAGTTCCAAGGGTGGAACTGAAACAACAGGGGACTGTTATATGTATAACAACTGTTTGTTTTCTAATCTGGATCATGTTTTGCCTATTGATGCTTTTGGGGGAGGATGTTGGGAAAAAGCACAAAGGCAAAAGCCAGCTGCAGGTGGCTGGAATGCAAAACAGGAAGTTGTTGTTTCAAACTGTACTGTTGGGGAAAAGGGGGAGTCTATTCTCTGTACTGAGCACCGGATGTTAGCTCAGAGTGTCATCTGACCTGTGCTGGAAGCACAGGGGAGGAGTTATGACTCTTCTGATGGAGTCTGAAGGGTGCAGTCACGTTTCTTTGTACTGCTGAATGACAGGTATAAAAGATATGTAAATAGGACTCCTGTCTGTCTCATTTCCCCTCCCGGGGGGGGGGGAGCAAGGAGAGAGAAGCAGAGGGTGTGTTCTCCTCACATCTAACGAGGAGAATCGCCGGTTTACGACCTAGCCTGCCGGGAGTAGCAGACGGAAGGTAAACAAGTATCTCGCTCAGTTTGCCCGTGAAGGCCAGTTTACCTCTGACTGTGAGCTGAGATACTGACAAAATCAAGCATACGTAAACATATGGTAACATCTCAATAGAAAAAGGACGAATAAGCTTCGTTTGCTCTTTCGGTGTTCATTCACCCAGAAATAGCAAAGCGAAGTGTAATAAGCCTAAACAAAGCCAAACAGGTTGTTTTGGTTTCCAACTACATAGAAAGAAGAATCTTGGATTGCGCTTACTTCATGTCGTGTTCTTTGCTGTTAATGCACATTGACACAGAAATCGCAAAGTGTGTGTAATGAGACCAAAATAACGCAACACCATTTTTTCGCTTCCATATGCGTAGAAAGAAGACGAATAAGCTTTGATTGGGCTTTTTTCAATTCGCATGGTGTTATTTGGGTATGCGCCAGAATCACCCCAAACGAAAGGAAAAAGGTGTTTTGGGTTCCATTTACATAAAAAGAAGATGATAAAGCTCTGATTGGGCTTATTTCAAATTGGTGTTTTGGGGGTTAGAATGCACATTCAACCAAATATCGCAGATGACCTGTTTGTTATAAGCCCAAATCAAGCATAGGTGTTTTGGTTCCATCTCAATAGAAAAAGGACGAATAAGCTTCGATTGCTCTTTCGGTGTTCATTCACCCACAGCCAAGCAGTGTAATAAGCCTAAGCAAAGCCAAACTGGTTGTTTTGGTTTCCAACTACATAGAAAGAAGAATTTTGGATTGCGCTTACTTCATGTCGTGTTCTTTGCTGTTAATGCACATTGACACAGAAATCGCAAAGTGTGTGCAATGAGACCAAAATAACACAACATCATTTTTTTGCTTCCATATGCGTAGAAAGAAGACGAATGCTTTGATTGGGCTTTTTTCAATTCGCATGGTGTTATTTGGTTGTGCACCAGAATTACCCGCAACCAAAGCAAAAATGCCTTTTGTTTCCATCTACATAAAAAGGAGATGATAAAGCTCTGATTGGGCTTATTTCAAATTGGTGTTTTGGGGGTTAGAATGCACATTCACCCAAAAATCGCAGAAATGTTTGTTACCAGCCCAAATCAAGCATAAGTGTTTTGGTTCCCTCTCAATAGAAAAAGGACGAATAAGCTTCGTTTGCTCTTTCGGTGTTGTCAGGGAACTGCCATCAGAGGCACGGGAGAAGGAGAGGGTCTCGGATTCTGCAGGGGAAGGTCCTAGCACTAGAGGGAGACTTAGCCGGGAAGAAGGGGAAGAGAATGAGTGTAACACCAGGGATCCAGGAGAGCAACAGGACAGGGAGGTGCAGGGGCTCCAAGACTCTTCATTGGAAGTTAGCGAGGAGAGCCCAAGCACCCCGCTGCCCACGCCCACCCTGCGCAGGAGACTCCCGCGCAGTGAGAGGCGGAAACGATTGGGCGTCAAACAACTCTTATGTCGGCAACGCTTTAAGAAACGCCCACAGTCAGATTCTACAAGTGACTAAGTGCAGCCACGCTAATATGGGCTGCGTAGCCCGGAGGGTTTAACCAGGCAATCCGATGCTCAAACGGAGCAGGATTACGCACGAGTAACTCCCAACCATTACAGGTGTTCATTCACCCAGAAATAGCAAAGCGAAGTGTAGTAAGCCTAAAGAAAGCCAAACAGGTTGTTTGGGTTTCCAACTACATAGAAAGAAGAATCTTGGATTGCGCTTACTTCATTTCATGTTCTTTGCTGTTAATGCACATTGACACAGAAATTGCAAAGTGTGTGTAATGAGACCAAAATAACACAGCACCATTTTTTCGCTTCCATATGCGTAGAAAGAAGACGAATAAGCTTTGATTGGGCTTTTTTCAATTCGCATGGTGTTATTTGGGTGTGCACCAGAATCACCCCAAACGAAAGCAAAAAGGTTTTTTGGGTTCCATCTACATAAAAAGAAGATGATAAAGCTCTGATTGGGCTTATTTCAAATTGGTGTTTTTGTTGGTTTCTGCTCTCTTCACTGTGCAGCGAAGTGCTTGTCACAAGACAATGTTTACATTCCACAGTCAGAGTACTGTCGGGTTTTCCCACGGGAATGGGAAACTGGATGTGACGTACACTGGTTTCCTGTTTTTCACTGACTCTCTCGGTGTTCTTCATTCCGAGGAGAAGGACGGTTGCTTCTCTGCTCCCGCAGAGGCAAGATGCATGTTTGTAATTTCTCTACATTGAACTGAAAATAAAGCAACATTAAGCATGTGGCACGTACTGCTCATCATTCCGTTGTGCACAGGACTCTGCAATTACAACATTTTTGGTTCCAGGCCCAGAAAGACGCAATCAAACTGAAGAATGGAGACTTCAGAAGTCGAGTCGGAATGCCGGCAGAGGAACAGACAAACGGATCGGCGTTATCTGCTCTGCGCGTCAAGTTTGATTGATGGAGGTATGTGCTCATGCTCCGGGCAGCCTGCCAGCTTCTAGTTTATGGTTTTATGGCTGGATTTTGAACTTTTGAAGCCGTTTTTGCCGCAATACAGGCAAAGGCACTAAGTCACAGGCTCACAGGCTTGGTGGCTGGGAAAGCGAAAGTACTTTTCACAAGTGCTTTTGGAAGCAGCTGTACTGTGACGCAGCTTGATTAAAGTAGCAATGATGGCTAATGCAAAGCTGGCTGATGCTTTTGGGATTCCTAAGCTCAATAAGAAAAATTATACAGACTGGGTACTTTATGCAGAGGCTGTTCTGCGGAAGGAAGGTCTGTTTAATGTTATTAAAGACAACCCCCCAGCTCCAATTACAGATGAATGGGCTACAAAGGATTCCAAAGCAAGGGGAACGCTTACGTTGATAGTATCCCCAGAAGAGCTCTGTCTGTTGCGTGGAAAGACCACAGCCAGAGAAATTTGGGACACTTTAAGAGAAGCTCACTTGAGGACAGAGGCTGGTTCCTCAATGTACTACTATGCCAAGCTGCATGGTATGGCTCTTGCTGAAGGTGGAGATGTGAGTACACACCTGATGGAGATGCAAAATCTGAGACATGAGTTGCAACAGAGAGGACTCAACTTTCCAGAGGCTGTGTATTCCTTTATGATACTACATTCTTTGGGTCCAAGTTGGGAGTCCGTTGCCACTCAGATTGCTGTTCAGCCAACTGCTCAGCTCACAGTAGCCTATGTTACTGCCGTGATCCAGAATGAAGCAGATCGCCGGGGTGCTAGCTGCATGGGTATGGGGGAGTCTTCACAGACGTCATCCCAGAGTGCAGTGGAACCACCAGAGGGCGCCAAAGCTTTGAAGGCAGTGAAATGCTACTCATGTGGACGTCTAGGCCATATGAAGAGGGAATGCAAATATCCCAGGGCCAAGACAGAGCAGCGCAGCGGAAGTTCATCGCGTGGAAAAGGCCAAAGCAAAGGCAAAGGTCCGGTGTCCAGGACATCGCAGCACAAGGCAATGGTCTCACGCTTCACTCCAAAGGTTGCAAAGGTCCAGAAGACGTCTAGATCTTTCTTCGTTGTTGATTCAGCAGCTACCCACCACATGTGCAACGATAAGCGACTGTTCGTGTCTTTTACACCGCAGGAAGGTGCGATTCACCAGGCGGATGACCACACGATCCCCAGTCAAGGCTACGGAACTGTTGTACTTCACAGTTTGGACTTATCGATACAGGATGTACTGTACGTTCCAGATGCCACACACAATCTTCTAAGTGTGATGCAGCTGAATAAACGGAACATTGACGTTTCCTTCAAGAACAAGAAATGCACCATCACAAAGAAAGACGATTATGTATTGCATGCTGAAAATGTTGATCGTTTGTTTGTATTGTATTATGATGATGTTGTGCAGAATGATACTTGTTGCATTGCAGGTTCTAACAAAAGTTTGCATGCAGGATGTATTCATGATTTTCACAGGAAATTTGGTCATTTGCATTTTGAGGCAGTATCTAAAATGCCTGCCTTGGTTGAAGGTATGACTATTAAACCCTGCAGGTACCACATGAAGTGCAAAGCATGCGCAGCAAACAAGGTGAAAATGGCTGCGAAAGGTAAGGTGTCTAGTAGGCAAGCTACAGAACCATACCAGGTTGTTCATGCTGATTTAGTTGGTCCACTATCGCCCTCTTTGGGTGGAAATAGGTTCTTCATGGTTCTCATTGATGCCTTTTCCAGGTATATTTATGTGTACAATCTCAAGCAGAAATCAGAGGCTTTTCAAAGGTTTAAGGAATTCTGTGCTTGGTTGGAAAATGTGCATGGTAAAAAGATAAAGACTCTTTTCACTGATCGCGGGGGAGAATTCACTTCTCAGCAGTTTGAAGCTTTTCTGACTGAGAAAGGAATTCAACACGATTTGTCCAGTCCCCGCTCGCCATGGCAGAATGGACTTTGCGAAAGGGCAAATCAGACATTGCTTCAAGGGTTAAAAACCTTGCTGCATGATGCCAATCTTCCAGAGAGTTATTGGGCCGAATCTCTCTCGTGTTTTGTTTACAGTTACAATCGCAGATTATCTTCAGCGATTGGTTGTACCCCCTATGAGAAAATGTTTGGCAAGAAACCATACATCAAACACATGAAAATTTTTGGTTCTGACATGTGGGTTCACTCACCACAAGGCTCCAAATTAGGCAAGCGTGGTTTGCATGGTATCTTTCTAGGTTATCAGAAAGGTTCTTACAGAATAATGATGACTGACTCTAAGACAATTAAGCTCACAAGAAGTGTTGAGTACAATGCCAAGTGGGGGGAGAATGTGGGAATTTTTCAATGTTATCCTGATGACAGTGATGAGACTGAGGATAAGCAACAGCAAAAGTAGCGACAGCAACCCACACCCACTGATGAAGGTTCTGATTCTGAGTCTGAATCTGAATCGGATACTTCAGAGGATTTCAAGAGTGCGAAAGCCTCTATGCGACCCTCTGAAAGCTCTGATCAGGAATTGGAAGAACCATTGTTCACAATAGGCCACTTTTCTCCTAAGAAGGAAGAGGAAAGTGTTGAAGACCAAAGGCTAATTCGCAGGTCACAAAGAGCCACAAAAGGCAGACCTCCAAAGAGATTTGCTGATGAATTTGCTAAGACAGCAGTAGCAGCTGTTAAAAGCTCCAAGAAGGTATTTGAACCTTCAAGTTTCCAAGAAATCCAGGATTTGGATTCTAAGGAAGCTGAGCCATGGTTAAATGCCATGAAGGCTGAGCTTGATTCCTTAGAAAGGAACAAAACATGGGAGCTAGTTCCAGTAGTTCCAGGAATGAAACTGCTTGGAAGCAAATGGGTCTTCAAAGCGAAGACTGATCAAAATGGCAAGATAGTCAGACACAAAGCCAGATTGGTAGCCAGAGGTTTTGCACAGGTACCAGGTGAAGACTATCACGAGACCTACTCACCCACTGTGAGATATGAGAGCATTAGGCTTATGCTCAAGCTAGCTGCAGAGGAAAATCTACACATTAGTCACCACAATGTGAATACAGCGTTTTTGTACGGATCTCTAGGTGAATCACTTTATATGCTTCCACCTGATGGCGTACAGGTAAAACAGGGATTTGTTTGTGCTCTAAAGAAGTCCCTTTATGGTCTCAAACAAAGTGCACGGTGTTGGCACACAAAACTCACTGAAGCATTGTTTTCTCTAGGTTTTCAGCAAGGGAAAGCTGATCCATGTGTATTTGTCAAAGAGGAGGGGCAAAAGAAGCTGTATTGTTTGTTTTATGTTGATGATATTTTATTCTTTTGGAAAGATGTCACAATGTACAATAACGCCCTAGCTCAGCTCAAAGAGCACTTTGACATGAAAGATCTCGGTGAGGTAAACAACTACCTATCTCTGGAAATAGAAAGAGATCAAAGTGGTAACATTCTAGTACACCAGTCACGAAAAATTGCTGATGTGTTAAGCAAACTGAACCTGATGGATGCTAACCCTGTAGACACACCCATGACAACAGGTTATCAGGTAGAAGACACTGAAGAAGCATTTTCTGACACTACACTGTACAGAAGTGTGCTAGGCAAGCTAAACTTCATTGCCAGATGTTCAAGACCTGACATTGCTGTTAGCTGTAATTTGCTAAGCAGACAAGTTAACAATCCTACTGTTAAGGATTGGAAAGCTCTGAAACGCATAGCATGCTATTTAAAAGGCACTATGCATTACAGACTGAGATTTAACAATCAGAAGTCTGGTGGTCTTGAGATTTTTGCATATGCAAGTTTTGGAAGTGACACTGCAGACAGGAAAAGTACGTCTGGAGTTTGCTACATGTACAATCAGGGTCTATTTGATTGGTCTTGCAAGAAGCAAACAACAATTAGCTTAAGTACTTGTGAAGCTGAACTGAATGCACTGTCTTATTCACTTAAGGATTGTGAATGGTTGTTACAATTGTGCAAAGACATGAAAATTCCTGTCAAATGTCCAATCCAGGTTTACCAGGACAACAAAGCATGTTTGGCTTTGCTGAATTCAGAAGGTTGTAAGCAAAGCACGAAGCACTTGCAATTGAAGGTGCAACATGCTAGGGAACATATTCAGAAGGGACTCATAACGGTGTCCTATATGCCAGGTAATGAAATTCCTGCTGATGTATTGTCCAAGATTGTATCAAGGGATCAACACTGTACCTATGTACAGAAGTTGGGTTTGTACTGATGTTGTACGAACACGCTGCCCAGTGATGTTCACAGAAAGGGGGAGGATGTTGGTTTCTGCTCTCTTCACTGTGCAGCGAAGTGCTTGTCACAAGACAATGTTTACATTCCACAGTCAGAGTACTGTCGGGTTTTCCCACGGGAATGGGAAACTGGATGTGACGTACACTGGTTTCCTGTTTTTCACTGACTCTCTCGGTGTTCTTCATTCCGAGGAGAAGGACGGTTGCTTCTCTGCTCCCGCAGAGGCAAGATGCATGTTTGTAATTTCTCTACATTGAACTGAAAATAAAGCAACATTAAGCATGTGGCACGTACTGCTCATCATTCCGTTGTGCACAGGACTCTGCAATTACAACAGTTTTTGGGGTTAGAATGCACATTCAACCCAAAATCGCAAAAATGTTTGTTACCAGCCCAAATCAAGCCCAGGTGTTTTGGTTCCCTCTCAATAGAAAAAGGACGAATAAGTTTTGATTGCTCTTTCGGTGTTCATTCACCCACAAATAGCAAAGCGAAGTGCAATAAGCCTAAACAAAGCCAAACAGGTTGTTTTGGTTTCCAACTACATAGAAAGAAGAATCTTGGATTGCGCTTACTTCATGTCGTGTTCTTTGCTGTTAATGCACATTGACACAGAAATCACAAAGTGTGTGCAATGAGACCAAAATAACACAACACCATCTTTTCGCTTCCATATGCGTAGAAAGAAGACGAATAAGCTTTGTGTCACGGGAAATGGGGTTGCTTGTGTGTAAACCTCCAGCTGTTCCAAACTGCTTAGAAGTTGGTGGTGTCTTTCCCTGACTGAGCAGCCTTACTTCATGTCGTGTTCTTTGCTTTTAATGCAAATTGACACAGAAATCGCAAAGTGTGTGTAATGAGACCAAAATAACACAACACCTTCTTTTCGCTTCCATATGCGTAGAAAGAAGACGAATGCTTTGATTGGGCTTTTTTCAATTCGCATGGTGTTATTTGGGTGTGCGCCAGAATCACCCCAAACGAAAGCAAAAAGGTGTTTTGGGTTCCATCTACATAAAAAGAAGATGATAAAGCTCTGATTGGGCTTATTTCAAATTGGTGTTTTTGGGGTTAGAATGCACATTCAACCAAAAATCGCAGATGACATGTTTGTTATAAGCCCAAATCAAGCATAGGTGTTTTGGTTCCATCTCAATAGAAAAAGGACGAATAAGCTTCGATTGCTCTTTCGGTGTTCATTCACCCACAAATAGCAAAGCGAAGTGTAATAAGCCTAAAGAAAGCCAAACAGGTTATTTTGGTTTCCAACTACATAGAAAGAAGAATCTTGGATTGCGTGGCAAGTCCCCTCCCCCTTGTGAAATAAAGACACGGGACACATTATTTAAGGTTAATGGGCATAAAAGGGCCACAACTGTATTGATTACAGAATTGGAAGGTATTGGCCTTAGGCATTGGCTCCTATCGACTAACCGGCATGGAGACCGGGAAGGGTTGTCCACAAGCCGTGGGAGTCCTGTTGAAGTACGCCAACTAGGATCCCACGGGTGTCACCGCTTGGGGGCGTGCCGGAGGCCCTTACCTCCCTAGGTTTCGGACAAGGCAACGCCCCCCGGAGTCCTCTACCGGAATACCCATTTTCATTGGGGGAAGGTGATGGCGCTTCCTTCCCCCCTCATTTGCATAACAATTACCCCTGCCAGTGCCTAACCGCCAATCGAGCAAAGCTCGCCGCCAATACCTTCAAGCCTGTCACCAATCCGTAATCCCTGCTATGATGTCCCCCAACCAAATATCATTTCCAGCATCTGACAGATGCACGCCATCCCGTCTGTAGAGGGCCTTGTTGCTGTACTGGATGCCTGGGTGCCTAATGACGCACCCGTCCAGAGCCACCACTCTACGTTCCACAGCCCGTTCCAAGACCTTTCTTGCCTTGTTGATTCCAACCGGGCTCACACAATCCCTCCACGTCCTCCTCTCAAGCAGCGAGGACCACAAGATCGTAATGTTTGGGTAAGTCGCCATCAGATCAGCAAAATCGTCAAAAATGTTTCATCTCAAGTCAATAGCTTTGCGATACACTAAGTCGTTTCCCCCCAACTGGACAACCAGGGCATCAGGTGGGCCCTCCGAGGCAGCTCTCGCCATCACGGCTGGCTTGAATTCGCTCCAGCGCATCCCTCTATGCGCTATCCACGCCAGCTCTACATTTGCAGGCAAGCTCAGATTTATACCCAAACCGGTGTTCATGGCACGATTCTTGGCCCAATGCACGACGCTGTGGCCCACCAGCCAAATGCGCACCCTCTTGTATTCTGAAAAGCAAACAGGCAGAAAACCACGGTCAGGAAACCCCACAGCTAGTCATAAATTCTTTCTCACATAAGCTCTGTATGCATTAGATCTCCACCGCCCCAAGTCCTTTATCCTGTCTGCTGAGAGCCCAAGGTGCACTGCAGTGGTTGCTGCCCCTATCCGAAAGGAGTGAGCCGCAAATTCGGCCGCGGACAGACCGCAAGCTGACAATGCCAAGCGCATCACCCGCGTAAACTGATGCCTGGCCAAGAGCGATCCATCCGCGTGAATAAATAGGGGGCCGGGGCTACTGGGTCTTAAGTAGAGGAAACGCCTCGTATCCCTCACCGGGCAGGGACCACTAGCCTGTGCAGCTGGTAGCCGAAGGAGGGCCCCTCTGCCCTGTTGGTCCGTCTTAGAGCTCCGTACTTGAACCATCAGGTCAGTCTCTGATAGGGTCAGATCACTTAACAGGATGCCCCTCTGGCCGTGGGCAACCCCTCCCTCGCAGACTACCTCACCTATGCGCAGGGCACCAAAGAAGGCTACGGAATAAGCGGCAGAGAATAGGCGCGCTTCATATTTTGACCAGCATATTTCTCGTAATTTTTTGTGTATCTGAGTCAAAATATCATACGTTATGGGCCTCCTCTTGTCATGTATAATTTGCTGCTGAAATGGAATACACAAGATGAAACAGTTAAATCAGCTGTGATTAAGTGGGCACAGGACATTGGCCATAATATTATGTTTGCTGACTGGGAATGGTTGTGGAACACTGGGATAAAATTTACGGCATGTAATGCTTTAAAGGAAAATATTATGAAAATGATCTATAGGTGGTACATGACCCCAGTCAAGCTAGCAAAGATTTATCATTTGCCTGATAACAAGTGCTGGAAATGTAAAGAAACTGAAGGTACTTTCTACCACCTTTGGTGGACGTGCCCAAAGATTAAGGCCTTCTGGGAAATGATATATAATGAAATGAAAA